>NC_090371.1:96325099-96633923 GCF_036365525.1 Heterodontus francisci
TACTGCCTGTGTGGAGTTTGCAAGTTCTCCCTGTCTCTGCGTGGGTTTCCTCCGGATGCTCCGGTTTCCTCCCACATGCCAAAAGATTTGCAGGTTGATAGGTTAATTGGCTATTATAAATTGCCCCTAGTATAGGGAAATATAGGGACAGGTGGGGATATGGTAGGAATATGAGATTAGTGTAGGATTAGTATAAATGGGTGGTTGATGGTCGGCACAGACTCGGTGGGCCGAAGGGCCTGTTTCAGTGCTGTATCTCTAAACTAAGATAGGTCTGACCCATTAGGTAACCAGCTATAAACCCTTGAGAACTGATCAAATATACACCCATACATCATTAATGAACACTACACTACTAGTAAATTTAGATGGTCTACAACAGAAGTATGCATACAAGTAAACTGGATGAGATACGAAGCTTTTCTAAGATTCTGTCTCTGGCACAAGTGCTCATTGTATGTCAGAATTGAGCACTGGATTTTACATGTTGTCACTCATAGGAAGTTAAATGATGCACTGTTTCATAAGGAGTGTTATACTTAATAATGCACATTGTATAATTTTACTGATAAAGTGCTGCTGTTACCATTTTAAGGACAAAAACCTAACCGATGTTAAATAACACTGCAGATGCTGGAAATCTGAAATAAGAACAAAGTGCTGGAATTACTCAGCAGGTCAGGCAGCATCTGTGGAGAGAGAAACAGAGTTAACGTTTCAGGTCTGTGACCTTTCAACAGTTCTGATGAAAGGTCACAGACATAGAACACAGAACATTACAGCGCAGTACAGGCCCTTTGGCCCTCGATGTTGCGCCGACCTGTGAAACCATCTGACCTACACTATTCCATTTTCATCCATATGTCTATCCAATGACCACTTAAATGCCCTTAAAGTTGGCGAGTCTAATACTGTTGCAGGCAGGGCGTTCCACGCCCCTACTACTCTCTGAGTAAAGAAACTACCTCTGACATCTGTCCCATATCTATCACCCCTCAACTTAAAGCTATGTCCCCTCGTGTTTGCCATCACCATCCAAGGAAAAAGACTCTCACTATCCACCCTATCTAACCCTCTGATTATCTTATATGTCTCTATTAAGTCACCTGAAACGTTAACTCTGTTTCTCTCTCCACAGATGCTGCCTGACCTGCTGAGTAATTCCAGCACTTTGTTTTTATTTCAGAGTTTAATTGTTGTTTTGTAAGTGAGCTTTGCTAATTTACACCTTCCACTTTGCCCCAATAACGTGTGGTAGTCGGAACCGCAGAAAAGTATTCAATTGCATCAGTGTGATTTTTCTCACCCCCCCCGCCCCCATTTTTTAAAGCAGCTAATCTCCTCTATAGCTCCTCTCTCGAGATCAGGGGCTTCTGCTGAGGCCAGTGTGTAGTCGGGGAAGGGCTCAATTGCCAATGCACAATGAATGCAGGAACTACACAATCAAACAGCACAGACTTTCAGCCCCTCAGATTTGTTTGCATTAAAATCCAGGCCCTTGAGGTGACAGTATAATCAATGATCCACTGTACCACTGAAAGGTGGGGAATGACCAATTAATGGCTTTTGCGGAAAGGGTAATGGCTCAAGGAAGTAGAATAATGACCTGCAGGTTGCAGCAGACATGATGAGGATGAGGTACCAAATCTTAGTTATAAAACAGGTTTGGTGTCCAAATATACTTTGAGAAACAATCACCAACTGTACAAAACATACAAACATACGAATTAGGAGCAGGAATAGGCCATTTGACCCTTCGAGCCTGCTCCGCCATTCAATCAGTTCATGGCTGAACCGATTATTCCACATTTCCACCTACCCGATAACCTTTTGCCCCCTTGCTTATCAAGAATCTATCTACCTCTGCCTTAAAAATATTCAAAGGCTCTGCTTCCACCAGCTTTTGTGGAACAGAGTTTCAAAGACTCACGACTCAGAGAAAAAATTTCTCGTCATCTCTGTCTTAAATGGGCAACCCCTTATTTTTAAACAGTGACCCCTAGTTCTAGATTCTCCCACAAGGGGAAACATCCTTTCCACATCCACCCGGTCAAGATCCCTCAGAATCTTATATGTTTCAATCAAATCACCTCTTACTCTTCTAAATTCCAGCGATTACAAGCCTAGCCTGTCCAATCTTTCCTCATAAAACAGCCCACCCATTCCAGGTATTAGTCTAGTAAATCTTCTCTGTACTTCTTCCAACACATTTACATCCTTCCTTAAATAAGGAGACCAGTACTGTACACAGTACTCCAGATGTACAAAATTTGGTAGTTTGCGAGAACAAAAAAAACTTGCATTTAAGTAGTGCCTTTCTCGACCTCAGGACCTTAAACCACTTAAGTATTTTTGAAATGAAATCACTATGCGAATGTAGGAAACGTGGCAGCTAATTTGAGTGCAGCATGATCCCATAAATAATAATGTGTTCATGATTTTACACTCACCTGAGGCGCCAGACGGGGCCTTGGGTTTTTTCCTTATTCGCTTATGGGCCGTGGGCCCATCCCTAAATCGCCCTTAAGACACCAAAGGATGTCTCCTCCAAAGGAGGACAGCTCTGATATTCCAGTACTGAAGGAGTGCTGAACGTAGACTTAAACCTACATACAACCTGCTGACTGAAAAGTTATAGTGGTAACATAGAGCTTTAGGCGATACATACGTAGCCAATTCATGCACAGCAAGGCCCCACAAAACAGCAATGCTATAATGAACAAATGATCTGTTTTAGTGAGCCATGGCAAAATGCACACAAGGGCCCTGTAAGCAGTTATTTTTTAATGTTTTAAAATAAGACAGTTACTAGTAACATAAAAATAGTACCCGTTAAGTTGGAAGTTCCATGATTTTGACCGAGCGATGATAATGGAATGGCGAGCTATGTGAAAATTGGGATGGTGTGTGACTTGGAGGGGAACTTGCAGGTGGTGGTGTTCCCATGCATCAGCTGCCTTTGTCCTTCTAGGTGGTAGAGGTCACAGGTTTGGAAGGTGATGTTGAAGGAGCCTTGGCGAGTTGCTGCAGTGCCTCATGTAGATTGCACACATTACTGCCACTATGCGCTGGTGGTAGAGAGAATGAATATTTAAGGTGGTGGATGGACTGTTGATTAAGTGGAATGCTTTGTCCTGGATAGGCCGAGCTTGAGTGTTGTTGCAGCTACAAATCCAGGCAAATGGAAAATATTCCATCACACTCCTGCTTGTGCTTTGTGGTGGTGGGGAAGCTGTGGGAAGTCAGGTGAACCACTCTCCACCTAATACCAGCTTATGCCCTGTTCTAGTATTTATGTGGCTGGTGCAGTTGAGTTTCTAGTCAATGGTATTGTCAAGAATGTCAAGAGGTGGTGCTTAGGCTCCCTTGTTGTAGATGGTCATTGCCTGGCACTTGTGTGTCATAAATGTTACTTGCTACTTATCTGTCCAAGCCTGGAAGATTCTCAGGTCTTGCTGCATATGGACAGGGGCTGCTTCATTATTTGGGAACTTGTAAGGGATAGTTTATCTAGTAGATGCATATTCCATTTGTAACTAAAGCCAGCAACAGCTAAAAATATCACCAGGTAATAACAGTAGTTCTCAAACAGGGATCTGTGAACTCCTGGAGGATAGAGACTTTCTGGGGGTCTGTGAAATAATGTGCTAGTGCTTACCGAGGAGGGCTGGCCTTACATGTGGGCAATGTGGGTGACTGCCCAGAGCGTCGTGGTCAACAGTAAGCAAACAAGCAGAGGCTGGAGGCAGGCTTGATGAGGGCCAGGAGGCATGAGTGGATTGCAGCCGTCACATGTGTAGTGCAGAGTGGGCTAGCTGTCACACATAGGAGGGAAGTGGGCATGGAGTACTGACAGCGGCAGGAAGATAGGTAGACCCGCAGGATTTCTTAGTTCAGCCTTGCTCGAGACAGGCGAGTTTTTAAAAAAATATTTAAGTACTGCATACTTAGACTCAAAGAAAGGGTGTCAAGATACAACTTCACCCAGGCTGCCTTTCAGTACATGTAGCACTTTCATATTATCAGTATTATATAGCACTATAATTTGGATGGGTGGGGGGAGTCAATGATTAATAATCCATTTGAAAAAGGGTCCTTCAACCAAAACTGTTTGAGAACCACTAATCTATCATTACAGTTTTCATGATAAACAACAGGGAGAGGGAATTATAAACAATGAGGTTTAATATATAAAACAGACAAAGCACGTCAAAACTTCTGATAACTGACTGGAGACAGTCGCAAAAGGATCTTATTCTTGTTTCAACAGATAAAGGGATTAGAAACTCTTGATCATCTAAAATAGTTGTTACACCTATGTTTTAATGGTATGTATAAAGTTTTTCATTAAAAACAAGCATATTTATCCCAGCTGCCTGCATCTACCAATTATTGTTTCTTTTAAAAAAAAACTTTCATATTCAAACATAGAACTGTAAAGGCCAAGACATCCACACAATCATTAGCAATTACATAAGTGCAGGAATCAACTTCAGTACTGGACACCAATAAGAAAACTACTCAAATTTTCTTTTTAAAATGCAGTCAATCAACTCTTAACTAATTCATTTTAGGATGGGCACTTTCAGGAGTAAGTGTAAAACCGGTATTCCAACCAATCTCATTGGTTTCTTGTCCAGTGAGTTAGGTTAAACTTACCCCAATGTGTCTTGCAACTATTTCATGATTTTCAAAATTATGAGCTTTGAAAGCTCACTACAAAAGTAGACAACACATCTAATCATTGGTTTCCACAGGAGAATCTACTCCAAGAATGTCTCTTAATGATCCTTAGATTAAAAGGACATGAACAAAGGTGGGTTTTTTTACATTAACTACTGGGGAGACTCTGAATTATCAAGTATAACAAAACATAGCTGCTTGCCCCACATAGCAGTTATCACTTTAATAATAGAGACAGTTTGGGCTTGACTTAATAGACAGTGTTATTTCTAGCTCTATACATTTTTATGACATTACATAGTATGGTGCTTTTTAAACAGTAAAAATTCAGATCTTAAACATTGATTTTTATGTTACATTATAACTTTAGCACTGCTGCAACACTGAAGTAGTTTTAAAAATTTAGAATCAGGGCTCAACCTGAGAAAAATGGTGTGGAGATTCTTTGGGGATAGAGTGCAGCACCAGTGAGGTGTCAGTTGGAGTTTAATAGAGGGCTCAAGGACTCCTTGAACAGCTTGGACACATCAATTAAATTAGATGTGTAATAACACTCCCACAACCGCATGCTTCAAAAATAAAGAATGCTGATAGAAACACCTGATCTGGTAGAAAACAAAAGACAGATAGCATTGCTGCTGTGGTGAGATATATCTGCTCTTTAACAGACCAGTCTCCTGTAAACTCATTTCAGTACAGTCTTCCCCATTCAAGTCACAGATGACATTCTCTGTGACTGTGACAGTGATGCACTACCCTTATACAACCTTCTCAAACTCTCTGCAGCCTTTGGCATGGGTGTCCACATCATCATACTCCAGCGCCTCTCTCCGTTGTCCAGTTGAGTGGGATTTCCCTCCCTGGTTCCAAGCTTACCTATCTAGTCACAACCACAGAATTTCCTGCAATTTCAGCATTTGCATCCATCTTCAGCCAGAAGTGCTGAGTGGATGAACCATCTCGGCCTCCTCCTGAGGTCCCCAGTATCACAGATGCCAGTCTACGGCCAATCCGATTCACTCCACGTGACATCAAGAAACGGTTGAAGGCACTGAATACAGCAAAGGCTATGGGCCCTGGCAACATTCCGGCAATAATACTGAAGACTTGTGCTCCTGAACTAGCTGGACCCCTAGCCAAGTTGTTCCAGTACAGCTACAACACTGGCATCTACCTGGCAATGTGGAAAATTGCCCATGTATGTCCTGTGCACAAAAAGCAGGAAAAATCTGTCCCGGCCAATTACCGCCCTATCAGTCTACTCCCGATTATCAGCAAAGTGATGGAAGGGGTCGTCGACAGTGCTATCAAATGGCACTCAGAAATAACCTATTCAGTGATGCTCAGTTTGGGTTCTGCCAGGGCCACTCAGCTCCTGACCTCATTACAACCTTGGTCCAAACATGGATCTTCTTTTCTTTGGCCTCGAGAGACAATGGGTAAGTGCCTAGAGGTGGTCAGCTGTTTCCCGCTGTCTGAGTGAACTCTCGCTCTCTCTGTGCACCGACTCTGCTCTCGCTGTTTCCCGCTATCTGAGTGAACTCAGAGCATTTAGATTTAGAGATACAGCATTGTTCACGGCATTTCTCCTGTAGCTGGCAAAGGGAGAACAGCATGTCAATGGTGGATCTCTCTGCTCGAAAGCCGCACTGTGCCTCAGGGTAGATACGCTCAGCCAGCTTCTGGAGTCTGTTTAAAATGAGTTGAGCGAAGGCTTTCCTCACTATTCTGAGCAGGGAGATTCCACAGTAGCTGTTGCAGTCACCGCAGTCATCCTTGTTCATATAGAGGGTGATGTTATTGGCATCGCACATGTCCTGTGGTACTGCTCCCTCATCCCAGCACAAGCAAAGCAGTTCATGGAGTGCTGAGAGTATAGCAGGCTTGGCACTCTTGATTATTTCAGGGGTAATGTTGTCCTTTCCAGGAGCTTTTCCACTGGCTAGAGAATCGATGGCATCACTGAGTTCCGATTTTGTTGGCTGTTTGTCCAAACATGGATAAAAGAGCTGAATTCCAGAGGTGAGGTGAGAGTAACTGTCCATGACATCAAGGCAGCATTTGACCAAATATGACATCAAGGAGCCCTAGCAAAACTGGAGTCAATGGGAATCAAGGGGAAAACTTTCCACTGGTTGGAGTCATACCTAGTACAAAGGAAGATGGTTGTGGTTGTTGGAGGTCAATCATCTCAGTCCCAGGACATCATTGCAGGAGTTCATCAGGGTAGTGTCCTAGGCCCAACCATCTTCAGCTGCTTCATCACTGATCTTCCCTCCATCATAACATCAGAAGTGGGGATGTTCACTGATGATTGCACAATGTTCAGCACCATTTGCGACTCCTCAAATAGTGAAGCAGTCTGTGTCCATATGCAACAAGACCTTGTCATCATCCAGGCTTGAGCTGATAAGTGGCAAGAAACATTTGTGCCACACACGTGCCAGGCAATGACCATCTCAAACAAGAAAGAATCTAACTATCTCCCCTTGACATTCAATGGCATTACCATCACTGAATCCCCAACTATCAACATCCTGGGGGTCACCATTAACCAGAAGCTGAACTGGAATAGCCACATAAATGCTGTGGTTACAACAGCAGGTCAAAGGCTGGGAATTCTGTAGCTAGTACTCACCTCCAGGCTCCCTAGTGCTTGTCTACCATCTACAAGACACAAGTCAGGAGTGTGGTGGAATACTCTCCACTTTCCTGGAAGGGTGCAGCTCCAACAGTCAAGAAGCTCAACTCCATCCAGGACAGCCTTCTTGAAGTACTGCAGTCCATGTGAGGTAGGTACACCAACAGTGCTGTTAGGAAGGGAGTTTAGTTTAGTTTAGAGATACAGGACTGAAACAGGCCCTTCGGCCCACCGAGTCTGTGCCGACCATCAACTACCCATTTATACTAATTCTACACTATTTCCATGTTTCCTACCACATCCCCACCTGTCCCTATATTTCCCTACCACCTACCTATACTAGGGGCAATAACCTATCAACCTGCAAGTCTTTGGCATGTGGGAGGAAACCGGAACACCCGGAGGAAACGCACGCAGACACAGGGAGAACTTGCAAAATCCACACAGGCAGTACCCAGAATTGAACCCGGGTCGCTGGAGCTGTGAGGCTGCGGTGCTAACCACTGCGCCACTGTGCCGCCCTGCCTCTCCAGGATTTTGACCCAGTGACAGTGAAGGAACGGCGATATCGTTGCAAGTCGAATAAAGCATCAGTGCTGAGGGACAAGTTAGGGGGTATAGCCCAAATAAGAGTTCTATATACAAATGCACAGAGTGTAAGGAATAAACTAGATGAGCTGCAGGCGCAAATTCAAATGGTAGATTATGATGTGGTGGCCATTACGGAGACGTGGCTGCAGGATGGTCGTGACTGGGAACTAAATATACCTGGTTATAAAGTTTACAGGGAAAATGGCAGAGAGGGTGGAGTAGCCTTACTGATTAGAAATAATATCACCTCTTGGTGAGGGAGGATATAATGAGGGGAAAGCATCCAGTGGAGACCTTATGAGTGGAGCTGAGGAACAGAAAAGGATCTAAAACTGTAATGGGTGTTGTGTATAGACCCCCTGGTAGCAGTTCTGAGGTGTCAGATTGTATAAATGCACAAATTAGGCAAATGTGTAGCAAAGCCAGAGTAGTATTAATGAGGGATTTTAACTTACACATAGATTGGGAGAGACAGACTAGCACCTGTCAGAAAGGTAGTAAATTTCTGGAATGTGTCCAGGATAGTTTCCTTCAGCAATATGTCCTAGATGTAACAAGGGGACAGGCAATATTAGATTTAGTTATGAGTAATGAGCCAAATTTAATTAGCAGCCTAACTGTGTGTGAACATTTATCAAATAGTGATCACAACATGATCGAATTCAAGGTAGCGTTTGAAAGTGAAAAGCACAGTTCAGCTACTAGAATTTTAGACTTGGGTAAGGCTGACTTTATCGGGATGAGACAGAGACTGTCCATGGTAAACTGGGAAGATCTGTTAATGGGTCAAACGACTGAAGAACAGTGGAAAATATTTGAAGAAACATTTAACGAAATACAGAGCGAGTATATACCCCCGAGAGAAAAAAACTCCACTTCACAGAAAAGACAGCCATGGACAACTAAAGAGATTAGGGATAGCATAAAACTAAAAGAAAAGGCTTACAAAAATACAAAACGCAGCACAGATCCGGCCGAATGGGATTGATACAGAGACCAGCAAAGGGTCATAAAGCAGGTTATAAGAGCTACCAAAAGGGATTATGAAAGGAAACACGCAAGGGACATCAAAATCAATAAGAAGAAATTTTATAGTTACATAAAGGGAAAGCAGGTGGTCAAGAGCAATGTAGGCCCACTAAAAGCTGAAAATGGAGATATTGTCATTGATAATGGGGAAATGACAGATATGTTGAACAATTACTTTGCCTCAATATTTACAGTTGAAAAGGAGGATAACTTTCCAGAAGTCCCGAAAAAATTAATAGCCGATAGGGGACAGGAACTGAATACAAATAACGTAAGTAAAACATCAGTAACAAGGAAATTAAAGGAACTAAAAAGAGTGAGAAATCCCCAGGACCTGACGGTTTCCATCCGATGGTGTTAAAGGAAGTAAGGGAGCACATTGTAGATGTCCTAACTATAGACTTTGAGAGTTCCCTTGATTCAGGAGTGGTCCCTCTGGATTGGAAAGTTGCACATGTCACTCCACTTTTTAGGAAGGGTGAAAGGGGGAACCAAGGAAATTACAGACCAGTTAGCCTGACATCTGTGGTGGGCCAGTTGCTGGAGTCTATAATCAAGGATAGGGTGACTGAACACCTAGAAAATTTTCAGTTAATCAGGGACAGCCAGCATGGATTCATGACGGGAAGGTAATGCCTGACAAATCTTACTGAATTTTTTGAAGAGGTGACCAAGATAGTGGACGAGGGAATGTCTATGGATGTTATTTATATGGACTTCCAGAAGGCATTTGATAAAGTCCCACATAAGAGACTGTTAACTAAGGTAGAAGCCCATGGAGTTGAGGGCAAATTATTGACATGGTTAGGAAGTGGAGATAATGGGTAAGTACTCTGATTGGCAGGATGTGACTAGTGGTGTCCTGCAGGGATCTGTGTTGGGGCCTCAATTATTCACATTATTCATTAACAACTTGGATGATAGCATAGTAAGTCATATATCCAAATTTGCTGATGATACAAAGTTAAATAGCATTGTAGACAGTCTAGCATAAAATTGCAAGGAGATATTCACAGACTAGGTGAATGGGCAAAACTGTGGCAAATGGATTTCAATGTGGGCATGTGTGAGGTTATCCATTTTGGACCAAAAAAAGGATAGAGCAGGGTACTTTCTAAATGGGAAGAGGTTAAGTACAGTGGATGTCCAAAGAGACTTGGGGCTTCAGGTGCATAAATCTTTAAAATGCCACGAGCAAGCGCAGAAATTAATCAAAAAGGCTAATGGAATGCTAGCCTTTATATCCAGAGGATTGGAGTATAAAGGCACAGAGGTTATGCTGCAGCTGTACAAAACCCTGGTTAGACCCCACTTGGAGTACAGTGAGCAGTTATGGGCACCACACCTTAGGAAGGATATATTGGCCTTGGAAGGAGTGCAACATAGGTTTACAAGAATGATACCTGGACTACAGGGTTGTTACGAAGAGAGATTACACAAATTAGGCCTGTTTTCGCTGGAATTTAGAAGGTTAAGGGGTGATCTGATCAAAGTCTTCAAGATATTAACAGGAAAAGACAGGCTAGATAAAGATAAACTATTTCCACTGGTTGGAGATTCTAAAACTAGGGGGCACAGTCTAAAAATTAGGACCAGACCGTTCAGTAGAGATGTTAGGAAGCACTTCTTCACACAAAGGGTGGTAGAGGTTTGGAACTCTCTCCCACAAACAGCAGTTGAAGCTAGAACAGTTGCTAATTTTAAATCTGCGATAGATTTTTGTTAAGCAAAGATATTAAGGGATATGGGCCAAAGGCAGGTATATGGTTAGGCTGTGGATCAGGCATGATCTCACTGAATGGCGGGACAGGCTTGAGGAGCTGAATGGCCTACTCCTGTTCCTATGTTCCTACAAGTCAGGATGGTGTGTGATTTGAAGGGGAACTTGCAGGTGGCAGTGTTCCCATGCATCTGCTGGCCTTGTCCTTCAAGTTGATAGAGTTTGCGGGTTTGGAAGGTGCTGTCTAAGAAGCCTTGGTGCGTTACTACAGTGCATCTTGTAGATGGTACACACTGCTGCCACTATGCATCGGTGGTGAAGGGAGTGAATGTTTGTGGATGGGGTGCCAATCAAGCGGGCTGCTTTGTCCTGGATGTTGTCGAGCTTCTTGAGTGTTGTTGCAGTTGCAACCATCCAGGCAAATGGACAGTATTCCATCACACTCCTGACTTGTGCCTTGTAGATGGTGGCCAGGCTCCATAACAATGCCTGCCTCTGCACATGCCTCACCTCATCTGCTGCAGAAACCCTCATCAGTGGTTTTGTTCTCTCCAGACTCAACCATTCAAATGTTGTCCTGGTCAACATCTCATCTTCCACCCTCCATAAACCTGAGTTCATCCAAAGCTGTGCTGCCTGCATCCCAACTCGCACTAATTCCCATTCACCTATCATCTCTGTACTTACTGATCTACAGCGGCCTCCAGTCAACCAACACCTCTATTTTCAAATTGTCATCTACGCATTCAAATCTTTGCCCCTCCCTATCTGTAACCTTCTCCTGCCCTAAAACCCTTCCAAGAACCACTTTCCACTAACTCTGGCCTTTTCTTCACCACCCACCTCCTCCCCCCCCCCCCAATCCTTTCACCCCACCATTTATGATCATGGCTTCAGCCATCTAGGCCCTAGCCTCTTGAATTGCCTCCCTAAGCCTCTGCGTCTCTCTCTTTCCTTCTTCAAAGACCCTGCTAGTGCTTTGTTTAACTGACCAATCTTCATATGAGCCTAGGCAATGAATAGACAGCTATTCAACTGTAGAGGGCATCACAACAGGACAAGATCATGTCCTCACCTGATGTCCACAGATACACATATTCCACCAGGAGATCATTGCGAGTAATTAGAAGCAGGAACCTTGTCTCCTAACCTGGGAACACAAGTGGTCAACTGCTGCAACTGCTGGACGAGCCAAGTTGGAGCCACTTTCAGACAGGTTCTGATCCAGTCGAAGCCAAATGCAAGATAATCAGATTTCCAGACAATCCTAAAATGGGTACAACAGTAGGATATAGCTAAAGATCTACTTGCATATTTGGGTCATTTAATCAAATCAGTGAAGAGATGACAAATTAAAACGTAAGGCATCACACACTGGGCAAAACTGCATGCAGAATACAAGGACAAAATGAACAGAACTGGCACAAGGAGAGGCAGAAAGAGATCTGGAACAATAGTGCCAATGTCTACACAATGTGGTGAGGCAATGAAAAAGAGATAACAAAGTGCTGCAACAATGGATTGTTATTCCACTACATCTGCCACATGGGACAGTTGCCCAGTAATACGAGGTGCACTCCCTGTGGCTTGACGGGGGGATGGGGAAATCCTTCCTCCATCGGCAATCTGTGGCCCACAGAGGAACCTCTACCCCTGCTGGGAAAAACTCCACCTCCCTGAAACCCCCTGCCCTGCACTACACACCCACCCTCTCCAGGGCCTTCTGGACTGGCCCCAGTGACCCCACCTCACTTACCTGAGGTCCGGGTCTCCAGTGCTGGGCCTCTACAGTACCAGCAGTGTCTACCGCTCCCGGTGGCACTGCCGATGTTGCTGAGCTGCCAGCCCTGTGATTGGCCAGTAGCTCCTGGAGGCTGGATCCCTGATTTTAAAGGGATGGGGATCCCAGTGCCAGCCACTTAAGTGCCTGAAATACTCAAGATCGCGCCGGGGGCGGGGGGGTGGCTCGGAAAGGCGGAAGCAGGGCTACCACTGTCTTTTCGGCCCGGCACTGGGAGCTCCGCCAGTGCCAAAAAATCCAGCCCTACATGTGTGTGTTGGAGAAATAGCAACAAAAATGATTACAAGTGATTACAAAATGGATATACAATGAGTAGATTTTTAAATAAAGCTCAATCTTAACTGCAAAGTGCAAAGATCTTGTTGAAAAATATGAATTACAACAATGGTTCTGGTAAGGCATATCTGAAATATGACTTCAAAATAGGCCAGTAGTCACAAGCGTAAACTAATAAAAAGTAAACTTAGACAGAACATCTTCATTCAAAGGTTGACAGATCCCATGCTAGAATCAGGAAGGTATGAGAGAGAAGAGCTTCAGTGGGCTCTACTTCTATTGAAACCGGTTTCTAACAGACCAGCATTATCTCTGGTTTCAGTTTCCCTGCAGTTATTTCCATTCAGGACCAGTTCATTTCTACTGCACCATAGATCAAGAAAATAGATTTCATCAGAAATAAAAGTGCAATATAATCTTGGTATCAGTGCTTTTTATTGCTATGTGTATATAAAACGGCAAACTTTCAACAGCAGTAAATAAACTGCACATAATTTCCTTTGCTTAGAAATAACCGGAATGTGTCTGACGGGCGCATTCATTTGAATGGAACAATCCACATTAGCAGCAAAACAAATATGCAAACAGGTAAAATATAACATTAGAGGGAGAAAGGTCCAGTTAATAAGTGTTAATATTGTGGTATATTTTCTGTACAATATCTAGTCACATGATTGGGAACAGCCTTGATCTAAAGTTAATAAATTTCCATTAGCAGAACAAGTCCAGCTGTTCACATTTTACAGAACCAGGATTTATGTTTGACTTTGATTTAATCTGTGTATGCTAATAACTATTAAGTTTATCATACATTATGCCACTCCTATTAGTATATGTAAATATACTCAAGTTTCAGAAAAAGAAACAGTTGGGAGTTCATGATAAATTATGAATATTCATACAATTATTGTCACTTCTTTCCTCCTCATGCACCAGTGCATTCATTGTTTCCAGGGGAAAAAAACGACAATTGCATTTGCGGTCCTTGGTGTGTTAATCTCGCAGATCTGAAATGTACTCTACATGTTTCATTGGTAAGTCTCTTCATTGTAGAGTTTAACCATCTAATATTTTCTCACCTCGGATTTTCTTCTTGTCTTCTCTGTACTATTCCGATGCAAGTACTTCGTTTTTGCCCGACCACCACAAAATGTGGCTCAGTGTCAAACTTTGCTTATAACGCTCCTGAAAAGTGCCTTGGGACTTTTTATTACAGTAAAACTGTACACAGTACTCCAAGACATGTCTGACCAGTACATTATAAAGCTTCAATAGAGGCTCTGTAGATTTGTACTCCACTGTTCTAGACCTTACTTTCAACATCCTACTTGTTTAGTTTCTCCATAGTTTTTGTGACATTGAAAGTGATGAGTAGACTGTTAGAGCTAGATACCATTCTAATTCTTCCTGTGCTCACTTCATTCCTTCATTGTATATCCACGGTACAAATATTTTGATCATACAATACTTTTCATTTGGCAGTAATTTACTTTCCCAGTTCTCTGCCCAATTACACAACTGATCTAAATCCCTCTGCAAATTCATAAAAGCATCCTCCAGTTCTCTTTATTTTATTATCGTCAGCAAATTCAACAAGTTTACAACTGGTTTCTGGTCATCGATGTAAATTGACTGTCACAAGGTGCTGAGCTTGGTATAGCCACACAGTTGGACAATCATATCCAGAAAGAAACAAACAATGAATTAACAAAATACAGATAAGACCAATCGGTCCACACTTGCCTAACATGGCCACTTCTCAATGTATTTAATTCCCTGAGCGAGGTGAATATTCACAGGTAACAGTTCGAAGGAAAAGCTCTGCGTAGCTTCTCTGACCTAAGGTAACTGAGTAATACTCATCAGTCTACCAACACAACTTGTAATACATCTACCCAGATAACTACTGATAGTTCACAGCAGAACTGCCAACTGGTTTAATGCACATATTACACTTAAACTTAGCATGTAACTCTTTAGCACTAACTAGTATTTAGGTGCCAATTGGGAAAAGCTCTGAATGTGTCAATATGGATGAGTAAAAGCAAAATACTGCAGATGCTGGAAACCTGCAATAAAAACAGAAAGTGCATGAAATACTCAGCAAAACTGGCAGCACCTGTGGAGACAGAAACAGAGCTAACATTTCAGGTCGATGACCTTTCATCAGAGTATTTCCAGCACTTCCTGTTTTTATTTCAATATGGATGAGGTTTGGATGAGCAGAAATTTCCTTCAATTAAACACTGGCAAAACTGAAGCCATTGTATTTGGCCCCATCACAGACCCTGTACCCTTGCTATTGATTACTTCCCTCTCTCTGGCCACTGCCTCATATTGAACCAGAATGTTTGCAGCCTCAGCATCCTATTCAACTCCAAGCAAACCTCCGCCCCTATATTCTCTCTTTCACAAAGACCACCTGCTTCTACCTCTGTAAGGTTGCCCACCTTTGCTCCTGTCTCACCCCATCTACGACTGAAACTCTCATGCACAACTTTCTCACTTCCAGACTTGACTTTTCGAATGTCCTCCTGGTTGCCTCTAATCCTCCATGCTTTGTAAACTTTAGCTCATCTAAAACTCTGCTGTCCATATACTATCCTGCACCAAGGCCCAGCCACCCATCATTTTCTGTATCTGCAGACCTACAATTGCTCCCTTCATCCCTCCCCACCTCTATAGCATCCTGCAGCCCTCCAAGCCTTCTCCAACTCTGGCCTCTTGTGCATTTCCCCTTCACCTCATCATTGGTGGCCATGCTTTCAGCTGTTGAGGCTCCATACTCTTCCCTAAATCCCTCCACCTCTCTCTCCTGCAAAAGCATCCTTAAAACCTAGCTCTAACCCAACTTTTTGGTCACTCTTCCTAATATCTCTTTCTTTGGTTTGATCTCCATTTTTGTCTGATTATGCCTCTGAAGTGCATGGAGTCATTTTTCTATGACAAAAGTACTATATAAATGCAAGTTGCTGTTGTTATTGTTTTGGTATGCATCCACAGTTCTCTATCTTCTCTTGCCTGAGAATTTTATGGATCTAACAATATACTTTGGGTCTGCCAGTTTGCCATCACCATAAGCAGATACTCCAACCTTAATATATAGCAATGCCCATATATGGCAAGTCTATCTAAACATGACCAGATTATGTCTAGACAGAATACTTGATATTCCAACAAAATTATGCACTTGACTGAAAAACTAAAGAGAAAACTATGTGACAGCCAAGTACATTTTCCTGACTGGAATGTAAACAACCTGAAACATGTTTCGGCAGAGATATGCTTCTGAGTTTACAGGCTATAAAGTAAGAAGCTATAAAGCACAATTTTTATTCAAAATTTGTGATTAAGTTGACAGCAGCAATAATCCCTTAAATAGGTGTACTTTTCTTAATGCAGCCTTTCTGTACAATAAGGCGAACAATTCCAAGATAAAATAAAGTACATAATTAAATATTATTTGATAAACATTTCCATCATGTAAGTTTATCATTTATAACCTATTGCTGGCTATAATCTCAACTTTTTGAGAGAATGATTCCAGCATTTGGTGTCACCTTCACTAGTTTTCAGAAAGGAGTGATGTACAGATTAAGGAAAGGAGAATGAGTTAAAAATAAAAACTGAAAAGGACAGATCCTGGACCAATACTGATAGCGGCTATGCAGAAACACCTCAATTCATGTATTTTAACCTCATCTCTTCAGTGTTAAGTTCAATCCACTTTTTGATATTTAGTTAGAACTATTTTAGAAAAGGGATTGAATGTCACAGATCTGTTTCCTTGCATTATTGTTCAGCTCAATTGAACTTTGTACTATTTTGTGATGATGAACATAGTCAAATCAGTAGAATATAAGGTCAGAGAGTACTCTGGTCAAATCGCATCTCAAGTATTACGTCTGAGCAACCAGAACTGGACACAAGTGAAATGGGTGCACATTTCAGTGAAGATTTGCAAAACTGATTCTCTAGTGTCACAGGAAAGATTGCAAAACTTTGGCATTTCAGCCTGAAAAGGTGGCATCTGGGAAATGATCTTAAAGAATTATACATAGAAACATAGAAAATATGAGCAGGAGTAGGCTGTTCGGCCCTTCGAGCCTGCTCTGCCATTCATTATGATCATGGCTGATCATCCAACTCAGTAGCCTGTTCCCACTTTCTCCCCATATCCTTTGATCCCTTTCGCCCCAAGACCTATATCCAACTCCTTCTGTAAACAATGTTTTGGCCTCAAATGCTTTCTGTGGTAGCAAATTCCACAGGCTCACCACTCTCTGGGTGAACAAATTTCTCCTCATCTCAGTCCTGAAAAGGTTTACTCCGAATCCTCAGACTATGACCCCTGGTTCTGGACTCCCCCACCATCGGGAACATCCTTCCTGCATATACCCTGTTACAATTTCATAGGTTTATATGAGATCCCCCCTCACTCTTCTGAACTCCAGCGAATATAATCCTAACCGACTCAATCTCTCCTCATACATCAGTCCCGCCATCCCAGGAATCAGTCTGGTAAACCTTCGCTGCACTCCCTCTATAGCAAGAACATCCTTCCTCAGATAAGGAGACCAAAACTGCACACAATATTCCAGGTGTGGCCTCACCAAGGCCCTGTATAATTGCAGCAAGACATCCCTGCTCCAGTACTTAAATCCTCTCGCTATGAAGGCCAACATACCTTTTGCCTTTTTTACCGCCTGTTGCACCTGCATGCTTACCTTCAGCGACTGGTTGCATATTCCCCTCTCTCAGTTTATAGCCATTCAGATAATAATCTGCCTTCCTGTTTTTTCTACCAAAGTGGATAACCTCACATTCATCCACATTATACTGCATCTGCCATGCATTTGCCCACTCACTCAACTTGTCCAAATCACCCTGCAGCCCCTCTGCAACCTCCTCACAACTCACCCTCCCACCCAAGATACAAGATAGTTAGGGAATGGAAAAGGTAAATCTGGAACATCACTAATTTAAATAACGACTGTAGGGCAAGGAAACATAGATTAAAATCATAAAAGGCAAATTTTGGACCAATGGTCAGGAAATTGTTTTTAAACAAAAAGAGTGATCAACGTCTGAAATAGGTTTCTGGAAACAGTGCACGCAAAAACCCTGGAATTGTTTAAGAGTTGTATGCTAAAATGGGAGCACTTTAGGAACTTTTAAGGTGGATGAATTAAGATGAGCGGAATTGTCTTCTTAGTCTATAACTACTTTATCAACTCCTTTAAATAAGGCTGGCTGAAAATCTGATGAAGGATGTCATCAAAAGTTATAACAAGTATAGGCAAAGGTAACAAAAAACTCAATGGAACACTATATACCTGTGCTGTTAGGATCATGGCCATGGTATCTGAGGAATGCAATTACTAAATCAAGTAATGTTCATTGAAATTTTATCTGACTCTTATCTCACAGTGTTGCTGTAGGTTGGTAGCCCTGACTTCAGGGGCAGCGCTGCAATATATAATGGACCTCCTGCCATTGACATCATAGAGGCATAAGAGATGTATTTTTTGTGCTGTTACCATGGAGCTTACTAACAATTTTGGAGTTAAATTATTTTACTTTTTTGAGGGGAAAAAAGTTTTAAAGTTTTTAAATTCCCAATTAAATGCCTACGTTTTCTTTAATCGATTCATTCACATTATATCTATATATGTGGAGATAACTACTATCTTCCTCCAAGTAGAAGTGCTATAGAAATGCAAGATGTTGTTACAAAATACATATATTTTGTAGCGTGCAACAAGAACGTATGTTAGCTTCAAGCACTGCAGCTATTATATAAATGTTAACCAGACAAATGTTTCACAATTTTCCATCAACAGAAATTGGGAATGGTAGCATAGTGGTAATGTTGCTGAATTTATAATCCAGAGGCCTAAACTAATACTCCAGAAACATAAATTCTAATCCCACCGTGGCAGCTGGGGAACTTAAATTCAATGTAATTAATAAATCTGGAATAAACTGCTAGTCTCAGTAATGATCATCATGAAACTACTGGATTCTCGTAAAAACCCATTTGGCTCACCTTTAGAAAAGTAAATCTGTCATCCTTACCCAGTCTGGCTAACATGCATCTCCAGACCTACAGCAACGTGATTGACTCTAGAAGATGCACTGCAGCAACTTGCTTCGGCTCCTTTGACAGCACTTTTCCAATACTTGACCCATGTTGCCTTGTCCTTCTAGGTGGCACTGCCTGCAGGTTCCTCTCAAAGTCACACACCATCCTGACTTGGATCTATATCGCTGTTCCTTCACTGTCGCTGGGTCAAAACCTGGAACTCCCTTCTTAACAATGTGGGTGCACCCACAACACACGGACAACAGTGATTCAGGAAGGCAACTCACCATCACCTTCTTAAGGGCAATTAGTGATGGGCAATAAATGCTGGCCTTGCCAATGATACCCACATCCCATGATCAAAATAAACGCTGCTTTATTGAAGAGAAAATGAAGATACTGAACAAATGTTTATGGTCAAATTCCCTTAGTTCGATCAGTTTGTCTACTTTTATTATTGCAAAATAATGATCACTCTATGCTTCCTCACATCAGTGGGTCACTTTGCTTAAACAAAATGGGTGTGGAATTCATTCACCCCGATTTATAAGCACGGAGACCACGATTCACGGGTAAGACACAAAATTCATCTACCCAGCTCATCTGATTGATTTCTGTGTAAGTTCCTGCACCTCAAGGGCTGCACTCTCCTTCTCAATGGTGTTGGTGAGCTTTGCATACAGCAAGAGGACTGGGCAGCTTTGCTACAGACCAAATGGTATAGGAACATAGGAGCAGGAGTAGGCCATTCAGCCTATTGAGCCTGCTCCACCATTCAATATGATCATGGCTGATCATCCACTTCAATGCCTTTTTCCCACACTATCCTCATATCCCTTTATGTCATTGGTATTTAGAAATCTGTCAATCTATGTTTTAAAAACACTCAATGACTGAGCTTCCACAGCCCTCTGGGATAGAGAATTCCAAAGATTCACAACCCTCTGAGTAAAGAAATTTCTCCTCATCTCTGTCTGAAGTGGCTTTCCCCTTATTTTGAAATTGTGTATAGGGTACAGGCATCTTAAAGAGAAAAAGACTGTTGCAATTGTTATGTTCAGGTGAGGAGGAGTCACAAGGCTCCCTTGTTGTCCTGCTCCTTGTTAGACTTAAAATGCATGTGCAATCAATGGATGTGCTTACCACTGTGAGTGTTTTACCTTTTTCCTCTGTTGTGATCGTAAAAGAACCAATCGGACAGGTTTTCTTGAATTTAAACAAGAAAGAGGTGAGTTTATTGTACTTAAAAAAACTAAAACCGATCTAAATAAAATAATAAAACTATGCGACACTTTCACTCACACGCACACGAGAATCACACACACAGCTAGAGTACAGAGTGATAAGAAATAGTTTGGTTTGGATTAGAGTCCAGAATAAGTAAAAATTATTATACAGTCTATAGGGTCGGGTAATTCCATTGTCTTCCGGCCGACGTTGTGACCTTGAAGTCTTTGGCTGGTAGAGGTGGATGGCCCATCTGTTTTAGGTTTTTCTTGGAGACAGAGTTACAGGTAGCTTTCCTCCCTGGGGTCTCTGTCTGCAGCAATGGTAGACTTGGGGGTTCCACAGTTGTAGACAGGTTTCAAACATGTAATGTTTTCTGGAGAGAGATTGAGAGAGAGAAAAAAAAGAGACACAGCCCCACTGGGGTCTAGTCTGGTTAACACTCAAAGCTTGTCTGCCTCAAAGTCTCAGGAGCTTGTCCTTTTGCAAAAGACTGGTAGTTTTTCCACAGATGAGGTGGTGGGGGTGGGGGGGGGGGGGGGGGAGGTGTCCGCAAGACTGTCCAGTGTCCTCGTTTGCAAGCTAATTAGATTCAAGTCGAGGTATTTTCAATCTCTCTCGAATCTCATCATTTCAATGTTCACCTCCTAGAGGTGTGACTCCACTGTTAATGTTCCAAGATGGCTTTGAATGTTTTGCCTTTAGAAACGAAGCTGTTAGCTATTTCCAAATTCGTGAGGCATTGTCCTGGATGTAAGCTCGTTAGACATGCCTCTCCGATTCGATGTCCTGGAATGTGAGGTATTTCAATGCAAATTGTGCCCCTTGGCTGCCAGCTTTTTAAAAAGTTAATTTTAAGATCCTAGCTCCTTTTTAGAAGTTTAAGGTAGATTTCCAAACGGTGAATTAAAAATCCTCATTTGATGTAGTATACTTTCTTGACACAATGGAAATTCTTGCAAACTGAACACCAGGGTAGCCAGAGGGATCCAGGTTGATGGATATGGTACTGAAGGCGCTAGTGGTGGAGATGGGCAGGAGAGATACCATGATCCCTTGTGGGGTGGCGGGGGGAGGGCAGGAGACTTTCAAGGACCACCCTCAGATGGGAATGGGAGCAGGTGCTCAGGAAAGTCAATTACTGGAGTCGTACCCCAGGGCTTGGCAGCAGTGCCACAAGAGATCCTATGTCCTCAGACAAGTGGTTAAGGTCAGTGTATGCATCTTCAAATGACATCACCTACACACCACAATACCAGTCTCATGCTGTTCAATGTACCACACCCCAATCATCAACTCAGCAGCACTCCTTAGCATTCAGGACTCACATCTAATATCCAGATACTCCAGCTGACCCTCACATAGCTAGCAATGCACCAGCCTCACACTCACCTCACTGCTTCTACATACCTCCAGCTATGGCAGGCACATCATCCAAACAATAATACACCACTGACATTCTTCTCTCTGTCTTTCAGGAGAAGGTAGCTCACAATAGAAGGAAGCAGAGTAGAGCCAACAGGAAACAAGGACGCCTACCTTTTCTGAGCCCTATGGAGGAGTTGGCTTCCAACAGCATGGGACTGGCTGCGACAGGATCCGCAGCATCCAATATTGCTGAGAACATGGAGGATGATTGCCTTATACCCCTTCTCAACTCCCACCACACCCTAATCCTGCTATCTGGCATGATGAGCAAGCTGTAGATGGCATGACCATGGACGTCCTGCTTCCCACCCCACTCTCACTTCCCTCACAAGATAATGGCGTAGTGGTCATGTCAGTGGACTAGTAATCCAGAGGGCCTGGCTAATTCCCTGGGGACACGGGTTCAAATTGCACCACGGCAGCTGGTAGAATTTAAATTCAATTACTTAATAAATTCAATTAATTAATAAAAATCTGGAATTGAAAGCTAATCTCTGTTATGGTGTCGTAAAACTATCGATTGTCGCAAAAACCCACGTAGTTCACTCATATCCTCTTGGGAAGGTCATTTGCCATCCTTACCTGGTCTGGCCTACATGTGAATCCAGACCCACAGCAATGTGGTTGACTCTTAAATGCCCTCTAAAATGACCTCGCAAGCCACTCAGTTCAAAGGCAATTAGGGATGGGCAACAAATGCTGGCCTTGCCAGTGATGCCCACATCCAATGAAAGAAAAAATAAAAACACACAAACCTTCCCCTTCTGGGGTTCTGTATTCAAGCACCCAAGAGCTTCCACTTGCCCAGCCACAGCAGCTCAAGGAGAAAGGGAGAGAGCAACTGATGAAGAGGCCCTGTCACATGATCTGACATTCGTAGCCACCAGCTCAGACACTGCCACTGCACTTACCTTGAAGGCTAGCAAAGAGTTTAGACCAGCACATGGTGAGTCACTGGGAAGGAAAGAGCTGTAGCCTTGTCAGGGGTAAAGGATGGTTTGTTTGCCAGCTTAACAGAGGGTAAGGTAGCAGTCAAGTATTGCTGTGGAGGACTCAGATGCGGACCTCGATGGCACGAAGGAAAGCGCTGATGGGCATGCACACCAAAATGTTGGGTGCACTGGCTGGTCTGTCAGACAGTCTCCTGTAAGGAGCATGGAGGAGTCTGGCTCCAACTTGGCAAGTGACATGACGTGGAGCTTGCCTTCTTCATGGCCTCTGCTCCAACTTCCTGTTGCCTTTCAGAACCAGAGGGACTGCAACTGCAGCCCCCCATACCTGTTGCAGCCTTTATGTAGACAGGTCACCTACTCCTCTGCCCTTCCTGAGAAGATACAACAACACTCTCTTTCAAATGGACCAAAATACCTCCAAAAACAGTCCAGAGAACCTCCAGACATTTTCCAATGGAAATTGTTTGATAAATTTCATTTACCTGTATTCAAAGTGCTTGTCCCTTTAAATAACATCACTGCAGGCCCATCATGCTGCTTCATGTTTGTTTTCTCAGAAGTGGACAACACAGGCATTGCTAGGACCTGCTTTGTCCAAATTTGAAATCCTGGCGTTGCAAAGGCTGCTTAGGCTGTGTGACGTCAGGATAGTGCCAATTCAATGTGTTGGGGCACATGCAGGGGACACAGCTGTGCATGTACATATCCCTGGAGAGCACCGCGTGGGCTTCATAGGTAGCAGACTGCAGCACAGCCTAGCCCCGGGAAACAGGTAGGTGCCCATAACACCACTGTAAATGACTTTTTCGCTCATAAACTCCTAAATGCCAATGGTGTAATCCATGGCTCAACTGGTAACATTCTCGTCTCTGAGCCAGACGGATCTGGGCTCATGTCCCTCTTTAGAGACTTAAGACACTGTTGGAGGTGCTGTATTTCAGGTGAGACATTAAACCGAGGCCCCACCTGCTGTAAAAGATCCCATGGCGCTATTTCAAAGAAGAGCATGGGCATTATCACCGACGCCCTGGCCAATATTCATCCCTCAATCTACATCACAAAAAGAGATTATCTGGTCATTAACACATTGTGCACTAATTGGCTGTCACAATTCCTACACGACAACAGTGACTACACTTCAAAAAGTACTTAATTGGCTGTAAAGTACTTTAGAATGCCTGAAGGTTGTGAAAGGGGCTATGTAAATGCAAGTTCTTTCCTACATTATCCTTCTAAGCTTGGCAGGTTTGGCCTCACAGCTTTCTATTTAAAAACCTGATTGCCTGTCTGCCTGTTTTGTGTCCATCTTTTTTCTAAAACCTGGTGTTCGCAGCCCAAGAGGCTGCCTGTCCCAGACGGCCCCTGCCAAGTGACTAGGACCAAAGGCCTCCCAACACAACAGGTACGTGGTTTGTTAATTACTGAGACAGACTAATGGATTGCTTATTGATTTGCCTTTGGGGAAACAATCTCAAAGCCTGGCTCAACAACATTTTAATCATTGCCTTTTTCCCCAAAACCTAAGCAAATGCATTTGCTTTAAAACACAACCCATAAAAGCCAATTTTACACCCCCTCCCCCCCAACCAAATCATTTGTGTGAAAATATGGTCCAAAAATCTGTAAATGTGAAACCATTTTGAAGAACTTAAGTCACAAACATATTGAAAATTTCTACGCTGCATTTCCAAAGGTAAGCTTACTCAGTGCAGCATCCAATAAAGATTTTATGTCAATACATGGAGCATTGTTCTCAGAAAGTACAGCTATGATGTCATGAAAAACAAAGGAAGGTCATGGTGCAGAACTCTTAAATGGCCATCTTCTTGTTCCAGCACAAATCTATGAGCTAGTGGGCTAGTTTTTTTGTATTTCCATTCAAAGACAAACAATTATATGAGGCCCTCACTTTGACAACTGCAATATTTTGAGATCCTTCAAAATCTGTGTGAAAATGTCAGTGGGTCAACCACCCACTTCAATGATTTAAAGGAATTTCTAAGGAATTGCAATATTTTGCAATAGATTTGACAAGTGATAGCACCTGAAACGGTGTCAGGATCAGAATCAGCAGCTGCAATCCAATCCACCACTGAGCTGTGAAAGTCTGGAAAGACAGCAAATTACTCTGAATTCTAAATTCCATTTGACAAGGGTCACAGTGGCGCAGTGGTTAGCACCACAGCCTCACAGCTCCAGCGACCCAGGTTCAATTCTGGGTACTGCCTGTGCGGAGTTTGCAAGTTCTCCCTGTGACCGTGTGGGTTTTCGCTGGGTGCTCCGGTTTCCTCCCAAAGCCAAAGACTTGCAGGTTTATAGGTAAATTGGCCATTATAAATTGCCTGTAGTACAGGTAGGAGAATTGAGGGAAGGTGGGGATGGGGTAGGAACATGGGATTAATGTAGGATTAGTATAATGGGTGGTTGATGGTCGGCACAGACTTGGTGGGCCGAAGGGCCTGTTTCAGTGCTGTATCTATAAATAAATAAACAGGGTCCTAATGTCACTTGTCATCTTGTATATTCGGAAGGCATAGAATGAAATGCACCATAAAGAGAATAAAAAAACGTTTTTTTCTTTCATTACTCCACAGAATCCTCAATACCACCAAGAAACAGTGAAAATATAGCAATGGCAGTGGAAACCAAAATCCAATATACACTGAAGGGTTCCGATGAAGGGTCACTGACCCGAAACGTTAACTCTGCTTCGCTTTCCACAGATGCTGCCAGACCTGCTGAGTGGTTCCAGCATTTCTTGTTTTTATTCCAATATACACTGGACTGACAGCTGCTGAAATTATAGCTAACTGCAGGGCAGGTGCTGTAGGGTCCATAAAGAGGGTTGAGTGGCTCAGTTACTACAGTGGAACTCATATCCTACCAGTCACTTACCCATTTAAATACACACAGACTGGCTGCATTAAAAACTCAGGAAAAAACATAATCTTTGCACTTTTTTGATTAAACTGATCTGGACTCAACTTTTTTTTTAAATAGTGCAAGCAAAGGATTTATGAACATATTGTGCATTTCTCTTCACTTTTTCTAGAGTTTGTACCACTGCTAAACACAGAGAAATACCAGTAAAACTTAATATTTTAACCCCATACTGTCCATATCCTTTTAAGGTAATAGACGATAATAATGATGATAAGTTGACCTTTTAACGGTCAGGATAAGGGGGATTTGCCAATACTATGGAAACCACAACTGCTCGAATTCTAAGGCTAGCAAGACGGTTTAGGGAGAAAAACAATGCCAGAACAGACATTAGTTTGGCGGAAACCTTTGAAAACAGAAACTTTCTGGGACTAAGTCTGTATTATTCCCTGAGGAGAAGTACTGCTTGAGTGACTTTACAACATCAGAGCTGCAAATACTTACCTCCATAAGCGAGTCCGGCCGCAGACACACATATCCCCAAGAAGAACAGAACGCTTCCTAACTTCCCCGAGAAGCCCATTGTTGATCGCGGATTAATCTGCAACTTGCTTTGTTACATTTTTGATCGAACTTTGTGTCAATCACAGCGCACACTGTGCGCTCCCTCTGTACCTGCTCCGTCCCCACAGACGCACGGCGTCAAGCACGTTCTGCATGCCTGCTTCGGCGGCACCGCCCCTCATCATCTGTGCCCGCCTGTCAATGCGTGCGTTCTCTCAGCAGAGCTTATCTGTGCGGGTCTATATCAACATCCACATCAAAAATTTAGACGATCAACTAATAAGATTGTAGACAGTCAGATCTCCGGGGTTTTATAAATTGAAGACTCTTTAATCTTGCAAATGACATCTGGTAAGAGTGGGAATGAGAAGCTGCAAAAGGCACTGTAGATAAATCAAAGTGAAAATTGAGGCGGGGGAGTGACTGCCCTCATCCTTAAACTCTGGTGCACACTTTGGAAATCGATGCTTAAATATCGATTTCGCAGTTTGGAAGTCTTAGCTGGATATTTATAAACACAACAGAGTGGCACTAAAGAAATACTACAAAAAGAGGTAAGGGAGAATACAGAAAAAGAAGCTGCCGACAATGATGGTACAAGTTTTTAAGGAGAGCTTGCATTTATAAAGCACTTTTCACAATGCCCCAAAGAACAGCCAATGAAGTGCTTTTGCAGTGTAGTAATTATTACAGGTACAGCAAGCAATTAGGAATAAAGCACTGCAATGCAGTTCTGAAGAAGGGTCACTGACTTGAAACGTTAACTCTGTTTCTCTCTCCACAGATGCTGCCAGACCTGCTGAGTATTTCCAGCATTTCTTGTTTTTATTACTGAAATGCCCTGTTGGATAGCCATATATGGGAAATCCCCGACCCGAACCCAACACATGTCGCCGGGTCCTGTCGGGGTCGGGTCACACTTCCAGGCCCGGCATTCCAGCTCGGTCAGGTTTCCTTTGCAGACCTTTAATTAGGAAGGCAGATGGTATGTTGGCCTTTATTGCAAGGGGATTGAAGTCCAGGATTGAAGAAGTCTTGCTACTATTGTACAGGGTTTTGGTGAGACCACGTCAGGAATACTGTGTGTAGTTTTGTTCTGCACATTTAAGAAAGGATATACTTGCATTGGAGGTGGTACAGTGAAGGTTCATTAAACTGGTCCCTGGGATATGGGGGTTGACCTATGATGAGAGGCTAAGTAAATTGGGCCTATATTCTCTGGAGTTTAGAAGAATGAGAGGCAATCTCATTGAAACATACAAGATTCTGAAGGGGCTGGATATGGTAGACGCTTGGAGATTGTTTCCACTGGTTGATAAATCTAAAACATGGGGACACAATCTCAGCATAAGGGGCCGATCATTTAGGACTGAAATGAGGAGAAATTAGTTCACTCAAAGGACTTGTGAATCTTTTGATTCTCTACCCCAGAGGGTTGTGGATGCTCCATTATTGAATACATTTAAGGCTGGGAAAGACAGATTTTTGGTCTCTCAGGGAATCAAGGGATAAGGCAAGCAGGCAGGAAAGTTGGGTTGAAGCCTAAGATCAACCATGATTTTACTGAATGGTTGAGCAGGCTCAATGGGCCATATGGTCTACTCCTGCTCCTATTTCTTGTTTTACAACATTTTATTCAGAGATACAGCACTGAAACAGGCCCTTCGGCCCACCGAGTCTGTGCCGACCATCAACCACCCATTTATACTAATCCTACACTAACTCCATATTCCTACCACATCCCCACCTTCCCTATATTCCCCTACCTGTACTAGGGGCAATTTATAATGACCAATTTACCTATCAACCTGCAAGTCTTTGGCAGGAAACCGGAGCACCTGGCGAAAACCCACGCAGACACAGGGAGAACTTGCAAACTCCACACAGGCAGTACCCAGAATTGAACCTGGTTCGCTGGAGCTGTGAGGCTGCGGTGCTAACCACTGCGCCACTGTGCCGCCCCATATCCTTTGGTTCCTTTCGCCCTAAGAGCTATATCTAACTCCTTCTTGAAAACATACAATGTTTTGGCCCCAACTACTTTCTGTGGTAGTGAATGCCACGGGTTCACCACTCTC
The DNA here is from genome assembly GCF_036365525.1 of Heterodontus francisci. NCBI lineage: Eukaryota > Metazoa > Chordata > Chondrichthyes > Heterodontiformes > Heterodontidae > Heterodontus > Heterodontus francisci. The sequence continues at coordinate 96,353,059 of NC_090371.1, forward strand.
TGGATGATGAAATTTCTCCTCATCTCAGTCCTTAATGGTTTACCCCGTATCATTAGACTATGACACCTGGTTCTGGACTCCCCCACCAACAGTCTCTCCTCATACATCAGTCCCGCCATCCCAGGCATCAGTCTGGTAAACCTTCGTTGCACTCCCTCTATAGCAAGAACATCCTTCCTCAGATAAGGAGACCAAAACGGCACACAATATTCCAGGTGTGGCCTCACCAAGACCCTGTATAACTGCAGCAAGACATCCCTGCTCCTGTACTCGAATCCTCTTGCTATGAAGGCCAACATACCTTTTGCCTTTTTTACCGCCTGTTGGACCTGCATGCTTACCTTCAGCGACTTGTGTACAAGAATACCCAGGTCTTGTTGCATATTCCCCTCTCTCAGTTTATAGCCGTTCAGATAATAATCTGCCTTCCTGCTTTTGCTACGAAAGTGGATAACCTCACATTTATCCACATTATACTGCATCTGCCATGCATTTGCCCACTCACTCAACTTGTCCAAATCACCCTGAAGCCTCTCTGCATCCTCCTCACAACTCACCCTCCCACCCAGTTTTGTGCCATCTGCAAATTTGGAGATATTACATTTAGTTCCCTCATCTAAATCATTAATATATATTGTGAATAGCTGGGGTCCTAGCACTGATCCCTGCTGTACCACACTAGTCACTGCCTGCCATTTGGAAAAAGACACATTTATCCTGACTCTTTGTTTCCTGCCTGCCAACCAATTTTCTATCCATCACAATACACTACCGCCAATCCCATGCGCTTTAATTTTACACGCTAATCTCTTATGTCGGACTTTGTCGAAAGCCTTCTGAAAGTCCAAATAAACCAGATCAACTGGTTCCCCCTCATCAACTCTACTAGTTACATCCTCGAAGAATTCTAGTAGATTTGTCAAGCATGATTTCCCTTTCGTAGATCCATGCTGACTGTGTCTGATTCTACCACTGTTCTCCAAGTGCTCTGCTATAAAATCTTTGATAATGGACTCTAGAATTTTCCCCACTACAGATGTCAGACTGACTGGTCTATAATTCCCTGCTTTCTCTCTACCTCCCTTTTTAAATAGTGGGGTTACATCAGCTACCCTCCAATCTGTAGGAACTGTTCCAGAGTCTATAGAATCTTGGAAGATGACCACCAATGCATCCATTATTTTTAGGGCCACTTCCTTAAATACTCTGGGATGCAGACCATCAGGCCCTGGGGATTTATCGGCCTTCAATCCCATCAATTTCCCCAACACCATTTCTCTACTGGTACTGATTTCCTTCAGTTCCTCTCTCTCATTAAACTCTGTGTTTCCCAACATTTCTGGTATGATATTTGTGTCCTCCTTTGTGAAGACAGAACCAAAGTATGTATTTAGTTGGTTGGCCATTTCTTTGTTCCCATAATAAGCTCCCATGTTTCTGACTGTAAGGGACCTACATTTGGCTTCACTAATCTTTTTCTCTTCACATACCTATAGAAACTTTTACAGTCAGTTTTTATGTTCCCTGCAAGCTTGCTCTCGTACTCTATTTTCCCCTTCTTAATCAATCCCTTGGTCCACCTTTGCTGAATTCTAAACTGCTCCCAATCCTCAGGTCTGTTGCTTTTTCTGGTGAATTTATATGCCTCTTCCTTGGATCTAATGCTATCTCTAATCTCCCTTGTAAGCCATGGTTTGGCTACATTCCCTATTTTACTTTTGCGCCAGACAGGAATAAACAATTGTGCAGTTCATTCATGCACTCTTTGAATGTTTGCCATTCCCTTTCCACTGTCATCCCTTTAAGTAACATTTCCCAATCCATCATAGCCAACTAGCGCCTCATACCTTTGTAGTTTCCTTTACTAAGATTCAGGACCCTAGTCTCAGAATCAACTATGTCACTCTCCATCTTGATGAAGAATTCCAACATATTATGGTCGCTCATCCCCAAGGGGTCTCGCACAAGTAGATTGTCAATTATTCCTCTCTCATTACACAATACCCAGTCTAGGATGGCCTTTTCTCTAGTTGGTTCCTCAACGTATTGGTCCAGAAAACCATCCCATTAACACTCCAAGAATTCCTCCTCTATGGTATTGTGACTAATTTGATTTGCTCAGTCAATATGCAGATTAAAGTCACCCATAATTACAGATGTTCTTTTATCGCATGCGTCTCTAATTTCCTGTTTAATGCCATTCCCAACATCACCACTACAGTTTGGGGGTCTATATACAAACCCCACTAACGTTTTTTGCCCTTTAGTGTTTCTCAGCTCTACCCATTCAGATGCCATATCATCAGAGCTAATATCTTTCCTCACCATTGCGTTAATTTCCTCCTCAACCAGCAGTGCAACCCCACCGCCTTTTGCTTTTTGTCTGTCCTTCCTAAATACTGAATACCTCTGGATGTTCATTTCCCATCCCTGGTCACCTTGCAGCCATGTCTCCGTGATCCCGACTATATCATACCCGTTTACATCTATTTGCGCGATTAATTCATCCACTTTATTGCGAATGCTACACGCATTAAGGCACAAAGCCTTAAGATTTAACTTTTTAACATTACTTTGCCCCTTCCCACTATTTTTCACTGTGGCCCTGTTTGATTCTCGCCCTTGATTTCTCGGCCTGTCACTTTTCTTATTCTCCTTACTGTCTTTTGTTATTATCTTTGATCCCCCCTCCTCTGACTCCTTGCAAAGGTTCTCATCACCCTGCCATTTTAGTTTAAACCCACCCCAACCACTCTGGCAAATACTCTCCCGAGGACATCAGTCCCGGTCCTGCCCAGGTGTAACCCGTCCAGTTTATACTGGTCCCACCTTCCCCAGAACCGGTCCCAATGTGCCAGGAATCTAAAACCCTCCCCCTCACACCATCTCTTCAACCACATATTCATCCGATATATCCTGCTATTTCTACTCTGACTAGCATGTGGCACTGGTAGTAATCCTGAGATCACTACTTTTGAGGTCCTACTTTTCAACTTACTTCCTAACTCCCTATGTTCTACTTTTAGGACCTCATCCTTTTTTTTTAACTATGTCGTTTGTACAAATGTGTTCAACGACCATTGGCTGTTCACCCTCCCCCTTCAGAATGTCCTGTAACCGCTCTGAGACAGCCTTGGCCCTAGCACCAGGAGGCAACATACCATCTTGGAGTCTCTTTTGCGGCCACAGAAACGCCTATCTATTCCCCTTACAATTGAATCCCCGATAACTATTGCATTCCCACACTTTTTATTCCTCCCCTGTTTTTTTTTATAATGGCCAATTTACCTATCAACCTGCAAGTCTTTTGGCTTGTGGGAGGAAACCGGAGCACCTGGAGAAAACCCACGCAGACACAGGGAGAACTTGCAAACTCCACACAGGCAGTACCCGGGGAATAGCCACAGGAGATTCCTGCACTACCTGCCTAGTCCGCCTACTCTGCCTGGTGGTCACCCATTCCCCTCCTGCCTGTGGACTCTGAGCCTATGGTGTGACCACCTCTCTATACGTGCTATCCACGATACTCTCCGCCTTGTGGATGCTCCACAGTGTCCCCAGCTGCCGCTCCAGCTCTGACCTCCGGGCTTCCAGGAGCTGCAGCTGGAGACACTTCCTGCACACATGCTGGGCCCAGGCACTGGAATTGTTCCCGGCTTCCCATATAGAGCATGAGGAGCACACCACGGCTTTGAGCTCTCCTGCCATGACTTAACCCTTTAAATTAAACCTTTTGGAAGATCTTCATATCAAATAATATCAATTACTCTCGGGCCCTTCTTCCCTGGTCCTCGTTACTACAGAACTCCCTAAAAAACACTACTTACTATCTATGAACATAAACTGTAAACCTTCCTTACCTTAGTTACTTACCCAGCTATTTAGAGCTATTCCCTAACAGCAATGACTCACCAACCAATCACCTTGCAGCTTTCCTGTGACATCACTGATGGCTTTTTTTTTCAAAACTCCGGCGCGCTGGAAGAGGTCTGAATGCTCTCACACAGGTCCGACTGCTCTCCACTCCTGACGGTAATTGAAGGCCCCGAGCCTTGTGCTGGATTTATCCGCTCCCGGTTCTGGTTGTTTCCACACAGGTCCGACTGCTCTCCGCTCCTGAAGGTAAGTCAGGAGTTGGTTTCTGTTTGGATATTGTTTTGAGTCAGTTGGGTTTGCAGCCTGCTGAGAGAAGCACCCAGCTCATCCTTTCTCCACCTCTCTGAGAATCCAGTGTGTGATAGCTGAAACCCCTGATGCTGCATTTCTCTTGGAAAGCCTGCCAGATTAATCCTTGACTCCGCCTGAAGCGAACTGCACCAAAAAGATCCCAGTGACAGCCGTCTATGCATATTTGGGAAGCCAGAAAATGGACAATTGATATCATTCCGTATCTTATACTTTTTCTTCAAGAATTAACAAGTATTTGGCCAAAGTATTTTTTGTCTGTTTTGTAAAGTGATCTCTGCAGAGAAAACCTCTTTTTTTTCTTTAACTGGTGTGTGTGTGTGAGTGCTGAGCTAAGTTAGAAGGGAACTTTTATATTTCAATCAGTGTGTTAATGCTTTGCATCTTTACTGAATATGTCTTGTTTTATAAGAAATTGATAATTTTGTTGTTTATTAAAGAAACCTGGTTGGCGGATTTTGTTAGGAAACTGCTTCCATTTTTAAAAATACTTTATTTTTTGAGGACTTGTGTTAAAACTAAAAAGATTCCATGGATGTGTTTTTTTTACCAAGTTCACCGACAGGACAAGATGTTATTTGAAAGCCACCTGTGCTGGAGGTCACCTTTGATTTGGGCTCAGAAAACAGCAGAACCCTTGGTGACTTGGAAAGAAAATGGTTACAGAGAAGCCACATGGCAAGGTCTATGGAGGTCAGGAGGTCGATTCTCTGTTTTGGGGTTTGGACATTTTTTTCAGTTAGTTGTGGTGTGAACTGTTTGAAGTGTTTTCCTGCCAAGGAGAAAAGAAATCACCTTGCTCACTTCCCTCTCCTCTTTTTGAAGAAATTCTGCCAGGATCCAGCGTGGAAAAAAATCCCTGGTGCCGTATAGCTCCTGAGGAGCTGGAAAAAATCCTGTGATTCAAGTTTGTGCTGGCAAAAAAACCTTGATGGCGCAATTCTCCGAGAAAGCCTACTCGGATAATTCTCGACATCTCCAGAATGGACGGCTTTTGAAATGAACCCAGTGACCTGTCTCCGTATACCCTGTTGCCAGACCAAAAAAAGGGACAACTGACTTCCTTCCATATCTTCTTTCTTTTTTTGTCAAGAATTAGCAAGTATTTGGCCAAAGTAAGGTTTTTTTTGTCTTTTTTTTCATAACAGACTTCTGCCCAAAGTGAATTGCTGTATTTTTCCAGTGTATGTGTGAGTGTAGTTGGGGAATTTTTAAAAAAGGGGAACTTTCATATTTTAATCGGTGTGTTAATGCTATGCTTCATTACTGGTTAACATACGAACGTACAAATTTGGAGTAGGAATCTATATGTAGCAAGACCTGGATAGCATTCAGGCTTGGGCTAATAAGTGGCAAGTTACATTCACACCATACAAGTGCCAGACAATTACCATCTCAAACAAGAGAGAATCCATCCATCTCCCCATGACATTCAATGGCATTATGATCGCTGAATCCCCTACTATCAGCATCCTGGGGGTTTACCATTGACCAGAAACTGAACTGGACTAACCATATAAGTACTGTGGCTAAAAGAGCAGGTCAGAGGCTGGGAATTCTGTGGTGACTAACTCATCTCCTGACTCCCCAATGCCTGTCCACCATCTACAAGGCACAAGCCAGGAGTGTGATGGAATACTCTCCACTTGCCTGGATGAGTGCAGCTCCAGCAACACTCAAGAAGCTCGACACCATCCAGAACAAAGCAGCCCGCTTGATTGGCACCCCATCCACCACCTTCAACATTCACTCCCTCCACCACTGACGTGCACTGCAGTACTTCACCAAGGCTCCTTCGACAGCACCTTCCAAACTCATGACCTTTAGCACCTAGAATGACAAGGGTAGCTGGTGCAAGGGAACACCACCACCTGCAAGTTCTCCTCCAAGACACATACCATCCTGACTTGGAACTACATCGCCATTGCTTCACTGTTGCTGGGTCAAAATCCTGGAACTCCCTTCCTAAATTGATATTCTACATCCCAGAGTGTTGAAAGAGGTAGCTTTGGAATTAGAGGATGCATTCCAAATTTCTGTAGATTCTGGAGCAGTTTCTGCAGATTGGAAGGTCGCAAATGTCACTCCACTATTTAAGAAGGGAGAGAGAAAACAGGGAATTACAGACCTGTTAGCCTTACATCAGTCGTTGGGAAAATGCTAGAATCTATTCTGAAGGGTGTGATAAATGGACACTTGGATAATAATGATCTGATTGGGCATAATCAACATGGACTTATGAATGGGAAATCATGTTTGATGAACCTGTTGGAGTTTTTTGAGGATGTTACTAACACAATTGATAAAGGGGAGTCAGTGGACATGGTATACTTGGATTTTCAAAAAGGCCTTTGGTAAAGTCCCCCACAGGAGGTTGGTGAGCAAAATTAAAGCACAATGGGATAAGAGGTAATATACTGGCATGGATTAAGGATTGGTTAATAGACAGAAAACAGAGAGTAGGAATAAATGGGTCATTCTCGCGTTGGCAGGCTGTGACTAGTGGAATACTGCAAGGATCAGTACTTTGGCCACAGCTGTTCACAATATATATCAATGATTTGGATGTGGGGACCAAATGTAGTATTTGCAAGTTTGCAGATGACACAAAACTAGGTGGGAATGTGTGTTGTGAAGAAGGTGCAAAGCGGCATCAAGGGCACAGACTTAGTAAGTGGGCAAGAATGTGGCAGATGGAATATAATGTGGAAAAATGTGAGGTTATCCACTTTGGTAGGAGGAATAGATGTGCAGAGTATTTATAAAATGGTAAGAGATTAGAAAGTGTAGATTTACAAAGGGACCTGGTTGTCCTTGTCAATAAGTCACTGAAAGCTAACGTGCAGGTCCAGCAAGCAATTAAGGAGGATAATAGTATGTTAGACTTTATCGCAAGGGGATTTGAGTACAGGAGTAGTGAAGTCTTGCTTCAATTGTATGGAACCTTGGTTAGACTGCACTTGGAGTACTGTGTGCAGTTTTGGTCCCATTACCTTAAAGTAAAGATATTATTGCCAAAGAGGGAGTGCAACGAAGGTTCACCGGACCTGTTCCCGGGATGGCGGGACTGTCCTATGAAGAGAGATTGGGGAAGCTGGGTCTGTATTCTCTAGAGTTTTGAAGAATGAGAGGTGATCTCATTGAAACCTGAAAACTACTTAGAGGAATAGACAGGGAAGATGCAGGTAAGATGTTTCCCCTAGTTGGGAAGTCTAGAACTAAGGGACACAATTTCAAAATAAGGGGGAAGCCACTTAGGACAGAGCTGAGGAGAAATTTCTTTACTCAGAGGGTTGTGAATCTTTGGAATTCTCTACCCCAGAGGGCTGTGGAAGTTCAGTCATTGAATATGTTTCAAGAAGAGATTGACAGATTTCTAAATACAAGTGACAGAAGGGGATATGAGGATAGTGTGGGAAAAAGGCCTTGAAGTGGATGATCAGCCATGATCATATTGAATGGTGGAGCAGACTCGATGGGCTGAATGGCCTACTCCTGCTCCTGTGTTCCTAACAGCACTGTGGGTGTACATGGACTACAGCCGTTCAAGAAGGCAGCACCACCACCTTCTCAAAGGCAGTTAGGTTTGGGCAATAAATGCCAGCCTAGCCAGCAACACCCACATCCCATGAAGGAAGAATAATTTTTTAAAAGGCTGATAGGAACTCCCTGTTTGGTCTCTAGTTTCCAACCTGACCTTTGCCATCATAGCATTTCTTTTTATTCCTTACTTTATTGATCTGATTATAGTTGGTACTCCTCTTAGTCTCTCTTTCTGGTTCTCAGCTCAGAATACTCTGTCCGACAAAGTTGATCCTCTCTTATCTTCACTTTGTTGAAATCAAGACTTATCACACAGTCTGCTATTCTAAATCATTTTTCCCAGGATCTCAACCTGTAAATTTCCGAATTCCCTCAGTGCTTCTTTCCTACAGTCTGAAAGCGTTTAAAACACAATGTTAATGTCACACAAACATTGCATCCTTCCCCACCTGCCAAGAATGAGGCACATGAATTTTGTCATGAACATTAATTTTAAACTGTTACTGGAGTGAAGAAAGGACTTGTTAAACAGAGCAGCATATTAACAGACAGTGCTTGGAAACGACAAAGGACCATTCCCTGACACATTCAACCCACAATGGACTTTTGATCACCAGCGTTTAAGGCTGGGGGAGCTCCCATGCCAGCTTGACTGCTAAGATGGCCAAATACACAAATGGACATGGTCAAACCAGCAAGTCACATGACTAACCTGCTGACCAACCTGAGTTTTTTGAATTTATACAGTTTGAGCAGAAAGCAGAATGCTCCTGGACTCAGAAGATCTCTCCCGGCTTGCTCACCACAGCCTCTCCTGTCTGTCTGCTCCCAATTCTTTCTCACAAGCCCCTGAATCCACTGAAGACACATGAACCCCAAGAGAGAAAAGTCTCCTATAGTGAACAGGGTTTAAGAAGAATACTGGGCCCCAACGAAAAGCAAGATTTACCTACAATCAAGGACTTTACAGTGAGCTCAAAGACCCATAACAAAAACTCTTAAGATATTGCCTCAAACTTTTCCACTTTATTTTTCTTCTCTTTTCCGTCTCTATTTGTGTGTGTGTATCGCGTACACATGCTAGCGTGGGCGCGTCCTGTGTCCGTAGGCATGAACCAAATTAGAGTTTAAGTTTAAGAAATTGCAACTTTTCTTCTTTAAACCTAAGAAAGCCTGTTTGTGCTGGTTTCTTTGTCTTATAATTGAAAAGCGGTGAACAAGGATTCACCAAGGGGGAGCTGAGAAAACAAGGTGTTTAAAATTAAACCCTGTTACAGTAAGACCAGGTGAAGGCTGAAAGGGAACCCTAGACCTCGTTCTCACCTAGTCATAACAGTTAGTGTCACACAAACACTGCATCCTTATTTATCTTGTCTTCTGTTTAACTCTCATCAACCTTGGTGTTATCTTGCTGTGTGGGAAAATGACTTCAGCAATGTATAATAATTTCAAAAAAATCAAGCCAGCATTTTTCAGTAGCAAAATAAATCCCCGTTATACTTTTTGCATTGAAGAAAATAGCCTTGAAATTAGATGCATGATTAAATGTCATAATTGAAGTTCACTATAGTTTCCCAATTGAAAAGAGGCATGATAAGATGTGTTTTGGTGATGTCAATCTTGGAATATTTTCCATCTCTAAATTTTTCTCTTTCAGTTTTTGCTGGGTATGCTTGAGTCTTTGATGTTGTGATTCTTTCTCATGACTGTAAACCTCCATTGTACTGCTAAATGTACTTGCCTCTTTACAATGCACAAATGTGCAATGGTATTGCATTTATAATAATTCATTTTTTGATAGTTCAGCACAAAGTTTTCGACTGTGGCTTTGAATTGAATTTGTAACAGATTACCTCTTTATTGCAAGAGATGATTCTAAAATGTCAGAATAGTACAGTAGAGGGAGACATAATATTTGGTGTCAGATTGAACAGGACTTTCAGAAGAAAAACTGTAGTTTTGAATACCGTATTATGTTTATGGATTGTGTTTAAATTTTAATTGATCATGTATTTTCCCATTTCTTCATCCGTACTGATTTTATATGATCAATATTTAAACATTTCAAGACAAATGATAATGAGCAAAGATTGGTGCTATTTGTTGAATATTTTTTAGACGTTTATGGAATGTGAATGTCACTGACCAGGCCAGTATTTATTTCCCATCCCTAATTGCCCTTGAGAAGGTGGTGGTGGTAATGGTGCACTGGTGGTGGAGGGAGTGAATGTTAAAGGTGGTGGATGGGCTGCCAGTCAAGCGGGCTGCTTTGTCCTGGTGTCGAGCTTCTTGAATGTTATTGGAGTTGCACCCATCCAGGCAAGTGGAGATATTCCATCACACTCCTGACTTGTGCTTTGTAGATGGTGGACAGACTTTGGGGAGTCAGAGGTGAGCTGTTCGCTGCAGAATTCCCAGTCTCTCACCTGCTCTTGTAGCCACAGTATTTATGTTATTACCTATAACTGTTAAAAAAATGTAACAATTGCTTTTCATTAAGAAAGTAAATTGTATCTTTTACAATGAGGGGAAAAAAGTCTTGAAATCGGATAAACAGTTAAATGTAATAATTGTAGTTTATGCAAAAGCTATCTAAATTCAGCATTTATACAAATATTTTGTTTTTATTCTGGCATAGAATTCTACTAAACCTCAAACAAATCCAAATGAGATTTCAATGCTTCCGTAACTTGTTTGCTCCCTAAGCATTGGAGCAGTAGTTATGTGTAGAATGCAAGGAGCAATTAGTGCTATTTTTGCCCTCTGCCCCAAAGAACATGAGTAACACTGCTCAAGATAGGGGGAGAAACATAGGAACAGAAATAGGCCATTCCCACAAGCTGATCATACCTGATTGAAACCTTAATTCTGTTTATCTGTCATTAATCCATATCACGTGATATCCTAATACAATAATAATTTCAATGTTGCAAATTTCGATTGACTCAGCATTCACAACCTGTTGGGAGACTTTGAACTTGTGCCCAAAATGGGCACAAAGTGGGCAGGGCCAACACGTCCTCACCCAATGATTGTGCCTTGCGTTAATACTTTTCAGGTTTGTGGATCCTTTGACAGGTGAGCTCTTGGCATCAATTGTGCTGGTAATTGGGCAGGTCAGCCATGGTGATGAAGGAGTGAGAGGGTGGGGGGAGGAATTTTGGCCAGACTCAACCCCAGTTGCTGGTGACATGCACCTCGTAAAGGCATGGTGCAGTGCTCATTGTAGAGCTCAACTAAAGGCTGCTTGTGCACTGGAAGGCAAAAACTGCTGACTGGATGAGAGCAAGATTGTTTGAGAATGCCCCAGAGGCTTTAGTGAAGTAAGTTAGTTGAAGAAACCATTTCCTAATTTACATCAGGTCGGAGAAGAGTGTCCTGCCACTCTCAGAAGCACAATCTGAGGTTGCTGAGTGTGTAAATGTCAGATATTTAGCCCCTCGGACCTCAACGCAGAGCAAAAAGAAGTTCAATGATCTTACCTGGGCTGCTAAGGTATGACTGCCATTCACAGTTTCGTTGTCATTGTCAGCACAGCCCTGCGCCCCTTTAATGTAATGACACTAGTAAGTTCTGACGAAAGATCATTGACCTGAAACATTAACTCTGTTTCTCTCCCCACAGACGCTGCCTGACCTGCACTTTGCAGCATTTTCTGTTTTTATTTCAGATTTCCAACATCTGCAGTACTTTGCTTTTGTACCAGCGATCACTCCCACTTCAGATTCCTCTCATCCAATCATTGCAACACCCTTCAGTGGCCCCCTTCATGCTACCACTTCCTAACGATGCCACTGCTCTCACAATTAATGCCCCCTCTTGAACACTTGATCTTGTTCATAGATATTTAGAACTCTTCATCACCCCATTCAGTAACACCCTCCCATTTCTCTTGTAGGTCAAACTAGTTCCCAATACCAGAGAGAGCACCCACACAAGAGGAGGGATGCTTTCATTGAGAAACCACTATTTTGCAAACCATTTTGTCTATTCCCTCTTTCTAAGTCCTGCTGAAGTCCCAGGCCCATTGGTGGTTGAGGAGGAGTGCAGTGAAACCAAAGAGATATTGTCACTTTTGCGCTCACAAACATCAGCTTAGAAATTTGCACCCACAGCCATCACGTCACTTAGATGGGTCAGTACTGGGTGATGCAGCAAGCACAGGTGTTTTAGGAGGAAAGGATGGCTTAGGACTCAGCCTAGCAGAAGACAAACTTGTATCCTAGTGCTGCTGTAGAGAGAAGGGATGATGGTTTCCAGGGGCCAGCTTTCAAAAGACCAATATGAACTGAGTACCAGGAAGTGGCGCATGTAGTGGACTGACTGTCGGGGAGGCTATGTAACACAGTAGAGGTGTCTAGTTCCAACTTGTATGCCATGTTCACTCACAGCATCAAGTCACTGTAGCCTACCATGGAGCATATGGTGATCTCCGTATAGGTGGGCTTACTATCCAGGAATCTCTGGCACCAGAAATTCACATACTGAAACTATACAGGCACTGGGCTCCACCATTTCCTGCAGCTTACTAAACTGAGAGGAAAGCACTGATATGGGCTTCCAAGATGTCAAAGCACCCCTGAAATCTGCTCTCTTGCAGATCTGCAGGAGTTCTGAGGCACCACCACATGCGAATGGCAGTGGCACCAAGGGAGAGGTGTGTGCTATGTCCTTTCTTAGGAGGATAGCACACTTGCTTCCCTGCTACCCTCTTGTCCAGTGCCAGTCCTGGCTCTACAGAATGAAGTGAGACCTTCTCAGGTTGCCAGCTATCTCCAGTTCCCAACAACCTTCGACATCCCAAGCTGAAGGTGCTCAGGAATCAATAGAATGATACAGCGCAGAAGGAGGCCATTTGGCCATCATGCCTGTGTTGGTTCTTTGGTAGAGCTATCCAAGTAGTCCCATGCTCTTTCCCAATTGCCTTGTAACTCTTCCCTTCAAGTATTTATCCAGTTTCTTTTTGAAATTTACTATTGAATCTGCTTCCACCACAATTCAGGCCTCCTGAAAACTTTTAAAATGTGTGTTTTTAACGTTAGAGAATAATCTTTTCACCTTGCTTTCTCAAAATTAGCAGTGAAGACAGCATAAAGAGCATAAAGTGCAGCACGCTGTTCTTGCTACACCTTAGTGCCCGTTAAACCAAGGTCTGTCTGCAGTATATAAATGTCTGCTAACTGCACATTTCAGTCGAAAGACCCTAGTATTAGACTGATAGTTCCAATATTGCTGTAGCCTTAAAACATCTTATTGCTTCTAAAAAAAAATCTGGTTCAGAAAGTTGTACATTGAACTTCATTATTTTTAGATTTTTATTTTGTTTGTGTATAAGCAGTTAGGTCAATATTGGCTCATTCTTCATAAGTTGACAAAACAATTGCCCTTTTTTCCAAAATCCCTTTGTGATCTGCAAATTGTTGCTTACAAGAAGTAATTACTTTATTTCCAGCTAAACACTTGTTTTCTGCGAAAGAGCCAGACATAACCTAATTTCCTGTTATGTGGATGTGTGAAGTTAACAATTCCTTTTTGTTGTGTTGCTGTAAACATGTTCTCCTATGAAATCCTGATTATTTACCCTGGTGTTCCCACATCTCAGTCTCCGAGGACGATGGTGACGCGAGTTTGCAGGAAGATAAAGGGTATTTCTCACCAACAGTTTCCTGTTTTTGATTTGCTATTGTTTAGATGTAAACTCCTGACATCTAGGTTCTCTAGAGAAATGTCAACAACAAAGTGATATAGCCCACACATGTGAGCTATCTTTTTACATAATCTAACCAATTAAGTATACAACATAAACTATTGAAGGAGGAAAATCTTCCATAATTTACTTAAGAATAGTTCCTCAAATCCTGAATACTAATAACTTTGAAAGCAGGAATGCTAGCCTTAATGAGCTTATGGAAGTTTACTTTTATGAAAGATATGGGTTCTGAAACTTTGTGAAATAAAACTCCATGACCGGAATTTTACAGGAGTGGGCTGGTGGCAGTGGGTAACATAAAATTGAGTGGGAGGGGGTTGGGGGGTATGCCGTTCCCGAAGTCTTCCCGCCCCCACTCCAATTTTACCAGGGGCGGATACAGCGGCGAGAAACGGCCTGCCACCCCTCCCTCCAGGCCAATTAACTGCCACTTAAGTGCCTTCTCCCACTACCACTGGTATTTTACCAGCAGCTGGCGGGTGTCTTCGGTCCCCAGAATGCCGCCAGGTAAAACTTGGCAGCTTCCTTGCAGGCTGGGTGTGGTGACCCTCCTAATCGGGCACCCTGTGTCCTGCCGAAGGCCCCCCCCCCAAGTCCCAACCCCCCCACCAAAATAAAGATGCCCTCCCCCCCAACCGCCCCCTCTTGCCTTGCCGGGGCCCTGCCAGTTGTCCCCGGTGAGGCCCCAAAACATACCTTTGTTCCGGTGCTGGCGTCTTTCCTGCTGCTGATGCTGGGTGCAGTCCCAGCAGTGGCCACCTCTCCCTATAGCGCTGCTGGGACTAAGAACTGCCGGCCCGCTGATTGGCCAGCAGCTTTTGGAGGCGGAACCTCCTGCCTCGGAGATGTGGAAGTCCTACCAAGTCCAATTAAGGGCCTGTGCAGCGTAAAATTCTGGCATGGCTCCCCAGGCCCAGCAGAGGTGGGCTCACCCCGACGTTTTGGCCATGGGCAGGACCTCTGCCCAAAGTAAAATTCCAGCCTATTTTGCAAATATAATGAGGGAGAAAATTACTTCTTTCTCTAAAATATAAAGCAGTTTCAAAAGCTTTCAGAAATATTAAGTTTGTCATCTATATTTCAGCATAGAAAGTTCGACATGTAGTGGGATAGATTATTAAATTAATAGGTCAGTTATACAGTTGAATCTATATAAAGCTTTAGTAAGACCACAACTGAAGTACTGTGTGCCATTTTGGGTTCTACATTTTAGGAAGGACGTTGAGACAAGAATGCTGTCTAGTATGAGGAGTTACCAATACAAAGAAAGATTTGAAAAACTGGCCTTTTTTCATTAAACAGAGGAGATTGAGGTGATTTGAAAGACGTCTTTAAAATTATGAAGGGGTGGGACAAAATAGATAGAAACAGAGGGAAAGGAATTTGTTCACATTGCGCCACGTTTAATGCTGCTGGGCAGAATTACGTCGATTCCTCAGGGGCTGGCAGCGGCACGGTCCACTACCTATGCAGCCTGCGCGCCTTACCTCATTGATGTTGGTGAAGAACACCATCAGGTAGCAGCTCGCACCATGACCTGCTTCCTGGGAATGGACACAGTCTGCATAGCGCCAGCAGAAGTGGCATTACCCGAACGAATTTCTCTCCAGACTGTTTAGTGGTTAAGCAATTTGGAATGAAAGGACAGGGATATAAAATAAATGTAAAAGAACAGGAGAAACTTTTATACACAGGGGTTTAAGTGGCTGTGAAGTTAGTAGAGCAGAGACCATGTCAACATTTGAGAATAGGTGGTTGAAAGAAAAAGAGGATATTAGGACAGCATGGGCACATAGGATCAGGATTACTGCTGGAGTGGATAAATAATACGAACATGGGCTGACTGGACTAAACTGCCTCTTTTGTCATAATTTCTCTGTAATTATATGCATGCAACCAAGGGCTTATGATGTATCCACCTAGAAATTCACAAACATTTTGGAACCAATTTCCTTGGTACAATGCACCAAGGCTCCTTAGACAGCATCTTCCAAATCCATGACCTCTACCAACTAGAAGGACAAGGGCAGCAAATGCATGGGAACCTGCAAGTTCCCCTCCAAGTCACACACCATCCTGACTTGGAACTATATCCGTTCCTTCACTGTCGCTGGGTCAAAATCCTGGAACTCCCTTCCTAACAGCACTCTGGGTGTGCCTACCCCACATGGACAGCAGCGGTTCAAGAAGGCAGCTCACCACCACCTTCTCAAGGGCAATTAGGGATGGGCAATAAATGCTGGCCTGGCCAGCAACGCCCACATCCCATGAATGAATTTAAAAAAAATTAACTCTACAATAAGTCTTAAATAGTCTTCATGTCACACAGTAAAGATGTAACAAGGGAAATGTGTATAGGATAGCACATTTGGAGTTTAGAAGGTACAAGCAAGGTGATTTCAGAAGAGCACTGATCATAGTAGTAACGGTAAAATGGAGAAAGACAAGAAAGTTGCATGCAGTGGGGGAGAGTAGTAAAATAAACCTTTTTTTCTATTTTGTCTGAGATGATAGGTTAGCTTCCCAAGGTATGGACTATAGAACATTAAAAGGGAAATAGATGTTTGGCACAAACAAGAAAACCAATCTTAAAGGGAGCTTATATTAGACCCAATTAAAGTAAAATGAGGAAAATAGTGAGAAAACGCAGTAGAAGACAAGAGAGCAGAAATGGCATTTCAATGGAAGGAAAAATTGAGTTACCCCCAGCAAAGCTACTCCTGGCAATATTGTAATACGGAGGTTAGGTTTGACCTTAAAATAAAAGCAAAATACTGCAAATGCTGGAAATCTGAAATAAAAAAGAAAGTGCTAGAAATACTCAACAGGTCAGGCAGCATCTGTGGAGTGACAAGCAGAGTTAACGTTTCAGGTCTGTGACCTTTCATCAGAACTGGCAAAGGTTAGAAAAGAATTAAATTTTAAGCAAGTGAAGGGAGTGGGTGTTGATGGGGAAGAGAACAAAAGGGAGGGTGTGTGATAGGGCAGAGGGCCTGGGACAAAAGCAAAGAGTCTGTTAATGCTTGTGGTCTTTCACCACCAGAATGGCACCACCCAATTCTTTTCTAACCTTGGCCACAGACCTGAAACGTTAACTCTGCTTGTCTCTCCACAGATGCTGCCTGACCTGCAGGGTTGGGACCTCTTCAGGACAAAGAAGGTGATTTATGCTTAGAGGTGCAGAGCAAGGCTAGAATACTTAATGAGTACTTTGTATCAGTGTTTACTAAGAGGATGCTGACAAAATATCGGTAGAAGCGAAGACGGTAAAGGTAATGGACAGGGTGCAAATTGACAGGAAGGATCTACTGGAAAGGCTGGTCATGCTTAGAGTGGATAGGTTGGATGGCTTGCATCCCAGGTTGCTAAGGGAGTTGGGGTGGAGATAGGGGAAAGGTTTACCATAATCTTCCAAACTAACCTAGATGCGGGGGAGATGCCAGAGGATTGGAGAGTGACAAACGTTACACCCTTGTACAAGAAAGGGTGTAAGAACATTCCAAGTAATGAGAGGCCGGTCAGTTTAACATCAATGGTGGGTAAGGTTTTAGAAACAATACTGAGGGGAAAAATTAACAGGCACTTGGAGAGGTTTGAGTTAATTAAGGATAGCCAGCACAGATTTGTAAAAGACAGATCGTGTTTGACTATTATAAATGAATTTTTTGATGAAGTAACAGCCAAGGTTGATGAATGGAATGCAGTGGATATTGTCTATAAGGATTTTAAGAAAGCCTTTGACAAAGTACCACAAAAAAGGCTGGTTAACAAAATTGAGGCTCATTAAGGGTTGATGTCAGTTTGGCTAAAAATTTGGCTTAAGGACAGAAAATAATGAGTCATTGAAAATGGTTGTTTTTCTGACTGGAGGCTGGTAGACTGTAGTGTTCGCCAAGGGTCAGTGCTAGGACCACTATTTTTTGTTATATATCTAAATAACTTAGATATTGGATTACAAAGTAAAATTTCAAAATTTGCTGAAGATATCAAACTTCAAACAGTGAGCATGATACCAATCTAATGCAACAGGACATAGAGAGGCTGGCAGAATGGGCACACAAGTGACAGATGGAATTTAATACAGAGAAGTGTAAATTGATAAATTTTGGCAGAAGGGATAAGGAGAGGAAATGTAGACTTAATAGCACAATTCGAAAGAGTGTACATGCACAGAGGGACCTGGCCTGCTCAGGTCAGGGAAACAAAACTCAACCCGAACCCGAACCCGACAGAACTACATCGGACCTGAGCCCGACCTGGCCCGAGTCCTTCCATTTTTTCCCGCGCCGAACCCAACCCAACCCGAGCCCAACCCTACCACCGGAATGTTCACTTTACCTATCTTCCGATTCCAAATCCGTTTTTAACTTTTTCAGTTTATGCAGATAAGCAACAAAAACTGTAATTGGACTTGAAAGGTTGTTAAAAAAGATTGGAGCCATGAAGTCAGTGATTGTTTGGTCACAAGTTAAACAGAAACCCATAGAGTTGTGCCCAGACAGGTTGTCCCACACTGTACCCGTATCTGTATTGCTTAAAATAACCACAGCAATTGCCCGAAGGCTCCGAAAATATCCTCATACATTACCTCAACTCCTGCTTTACAGGTTGAAATACTTGCTGCAAGTTTATCCAGTGGAGAAAAGCACTGGCAAAGACAGAAACAGTTCATTAGTCCATCAAGTCTTTGCCAGTGCTTTTCTGCACATTAACTACCTCAACTAATTTCACTTTCCAGCTCGCATTCCACACTCCTTAAAGTGCAAGTAAATTAAATAAATAATAAATACCTCAGTTACTGCATTGAATAAAATGATGGAGCATTCTGTCATGGAAGGATGTAGAAAACAATTATTATTCATATATGTAAAGCTAATAAAGTAAGGATACAGCGGATGAAACACAAATTTAATTAAAAAGTGACCAGCAACTCTTCTTAAGGCACCTGAGATGTTGTAAGAAATATGTTTCCTCTGATAGAAAACTTACAGTAAACCTATCAATAATTTTCATTGGAACCGTAATTCCTGGAGTGGAAGAGGACACAACTCAGGTTGATCAACT
Source organism: Heterodontus francisci (assembly GCF_036365525.1). Lineage (NCBI taxonomy): Eukaryota > Metazoa > Chordata > Chondrichthyes > Heterodontiformes > Heterodontidae > Heterodontus > Heterodontus francisci. The sequence continues at coordinate 96,371,561 of NC_090371.1, forward strand.
TCCCCCCCTCCCCCGCAACGTCACCTCCCCTTCCCCCCACCACCCTCCAGGGACAGGAATTTGGGGTGGAAGCTGGGTCTCTGGGTTTCTGCCCCACATAAGAAGCATTATCAGTTCCAATGGAGAAGGAGGAATGCAGGCGGCTGAGTCTTTTGCCCATTTCCTACCCATTTCCCCTATGTCTACAGACATTTTTGCGGGAATCTCTGGGGAAAGATCCGGGGGTTACCCCAGGAATTCCACACATTACACTCTTATTGGACAGAGTGGAAGCCACTCATGCTGACAGCATATGTGAGTTCCAAACGAGGCCTTTAGAAGATCACAAATATCTCAATGAGGAAAGATAGTCAATCCCAGAGGGAATCAATTGTCTAAAAACAACTTATTTTGTTTTCCTATGGGGAAGGTATTAATGTTGTAATTACAGTCTACAGCTGATTAATGTTCTTTGTCTTTCCCCAATTGGAGTGGCAGGGTGCTGTTACAGTTTCCAGCACTCTTTTGGGGTGGGCTGTTTTGTTGCCCCTCTACTGGTATGACAGTGCCAACACTTTAAATTAGCCCATCTTTGCAATTTGGAATGGTGTCAACTCCAGGTCACAGTGGCAGATGAAAATCCCACCCCACCATATGTCCAGTAGTGGAGCAGGGATACTGAAATGTTAAGCCATTTGTTTTTTTACCTTAACCCCAACTTCCGACTGTGTCAATTGATATATTGATATATTTTTGCCCCATTGATGCTTGTGTATTTGCCCTAATGAGACCGTTCATTTTTAACCGATTAACAAAAGTTTTGGACTTACAATTACTGCAATTACTAGCAATTGAAAATTGTCCAAATTTTGTTCAGTCAGCAGAGAGATCCTTAAGAAATTTCCTTTAACTCTTAGCATAGTCGACATCCTCATAACCTCTTCCTAACACATTTTATCTCGAGAAGTAAAGTCCTGCAATATTACTCCTTGTTTCAAAACTAAATCAAGCAAACTCCAGCATACTTATCAAATCATACCTCTTAGAGAGACTGTGGATGGATGAAAATTGAGATAAAGTCAGATTTTGGGTTTTGTATTTGGTCTGTGCTCATCCTAACTAAGATGTCCTGTTTTCATTAGATAAAGAACTGGTTTCACTTTGTACAGAGTAAATATTTTCTTAATCAATGCTATTACTGTTTTTGATATCTTTGGTATTTTGTTTATGTTTTCTGCCATAATAGAAATAAAAGTAATTTGGAATGAAGCTAATGGATCCTCTTGTGAATGTGTTGAGATTTTTACTTAAAGTCCCCTTTGATTATTTAACTATGTAGAGGATATTTACAATACAGATTTGAAAAGTGCTTGACATGAGTTGATTGCTTGCGTGAGTTTACTGAGTGGGATCCAGCACTTTTTATGCACTGGGCTGCTTTTGACGGACTTTCATCACATTGAAGACAATAAATATTCTACAAGGAGGTGAAAAGCTGACATGGAAACAAAAGGGAAGCTCAACAAATTCCAAAATAGGAAGCTCAGGATAGGAAGTTAAAAATAAGAAACAGGAAAGAAAGTCAGGCACAGATGCAGCAACTAACTTTAGCCCTGTTCCTTTGTTAGAGCTAATATGCAGATATTGATTTTGGATGCGGTTGATACCATGAGTCACCCTTCATCTCAAAAAAAAGGTGAATTCAAAATGTTTGAATGCAAGATTTTCAGAATTTAGATAGATTTATAGTTTCTGCATCAGTACCCATTGCTGTTTTGCCTTCAAAATACATCAGCTGCAAAGACTGCATACATTTGCAGATTTTGCTGAGTATAAATCTAACAATTCTGTTGTCATTTCATCCTGATAAATTACTAATTTTTTTGAAAAATATCATGTTCAGACTACCATGTTGTGATTTTGAAATCTCTTTGCTCACATATTGTGTGGCATGTTACAGTTTGCAATCAGACGCAACCATATCCGGGTTCGATTCCGGGTACTGCCTGTGTGGAGTTTGCAAGTTCTCCCTGTGTCTGCGTGGGTTTTCTCCGGGTGCTCCAGTTTCCTCCCACAAGCCAAAAGACTTGCAGGTTGATAGGTAAATTGGCCATTATAAATTGTCACTAGTATAGGTAGGTGGTAGGGAAATATAGGGACAGGTGGGGATGTTTGGTAGGAATATGGGATTAGTGTAGGATTAGTATAAATGGGTGGTTGATGTTCGGCACAGACTCGGTGGGCCGAAGGGCCTGTTTCAGTGCTGTATTTCTAATCTAATCTCTAATCTAATATCCAGTGCAGACCTCACAAAATTGCCTAACTGTTCCTGTGGTCACAGAGATCTGTGGTATTTATTGTGTTGTACTATGAAGCTGCTTTCTCTGGGTCTAATCATTTATGCTCCAGCTATGCAACAGTTGATGCTTTACACTGCATTTGAAGGTCTGCACGAGGAAAAGAAATGCTGAGGAAAAAAACGCAGAGCTGAATTTTATGATCACGCTGTTGCTCCCGGCGGCTGGTGTGAAAAATGGTGGCACTCCCGCTTATCCTGTGATTGGCCGTGCCACCGCGATTATGCGGCAGGCGGCCATTTTGCATAATGGAAGCGGCTGTCCCCCCCCCAATCATGTGGCGGGGGCAAAAATGTAGACAGTGTTCACGGCATCACCTGATATAGGACCAGGTGCTGGCGCCAACTTTAGTAGTCTGCCAGCTCTGCATCTACTGTCTCCCTGCATTCTATAGAAACTCTCTGAAGCAACACTTCTGTGCTGTTCCAAAAAGTTAAAACTCAGCAAGTCGCCTCACTGGGCATCCTTCTGATCATGTCAGAGGTCTGAGAAAGGTTGGCCCCACAGTTCAGTAATGCTTCCCTGCTGATTCTCTTTCAGGCTGCAAGGGAAAGGCAGACAGTTCTTTTCTCTAGCGATGGCAAGAAGAGGTCCTCCAGCCTGACCAAGCAAGCCTGGACAGAGATCGCAGAGGAGGTTAGTAACCATGGGGGTCATCTGATGAAACTGGGTCCAGTGTGGGAAGAGGGTCAATGACCTCCTGCATTCAGCAAAGGTAAGTGGCATGTTCCAAAATTGCTTGGTGCAATCTGGTTGTCACTACACGGTATGCCACATCGGTGCCACTGCCATTTCAAACAAACAGGTCTCCCTCATTAATACCTTAAACTAAGTTAGACCCATGACAGGTTGAGTCAGTATGCCAGACAAAGCATCCCCCAGGTGTTGATGAAATGCCCATGTTAGTAGAACTGTGATATTGACATTTGGCAATGTTCAATATCTGCATTCTTGCTCTTTAAGGAAAAGAGGGCCCATAACAGGAGGGAGATGGCCAGGACCGGTGGCTGAGTGCCCAACCTGTGTCCTTTAAGTCAGGCCAAAGAGAAGGCACTGCAACTAGCCAGGAGTCAAAGAGGACGCGCAATCTCAGACATGGAGCTTGGGGTCTCAGCGCAAGAACATAAAAAATAGGAGCGGGAGTAGGCCATTTGGCCCCTCAAACCTGCCCCACCATTCAATTAGATCATGGCTGATCTGCCCCAGACATCAACTCCTCTTTGGTGCCTGCTCCTTCTAGCCCTCAACTCCTCGATATTTCAAAAATCTATCTACCTCCTCTTTAAATACTTTCAGTGATTTAGCCTCTACAGCTCTCTGGGGTAGAGAATTCCAGACTTTCATTACCCTCTGAGAGAAGAAATTCCTTTGCATCTCAGTTTTAAATGAGTGTCCCCTTATTCTGTAACTATGTCCCCTAGTTCAAGATTCCCCCACTAGTGGAAACATCTTCTCAACATCGACCCTGTCCAGCCCCCTCAGAATCTTGTACGTTTTAATAAGATCACACCTCATTCTTCTAAACTCTAATGAATAAAGCCCTAACCTGTTTAGCTGTTCATGATAAGACAACACCTTCATCCCAGGAATCAGCCTAGTGAATCTCTTTTGAACTGCCTCCAATGCCAGTATATCCTTTCTTAAATACGGGAACCAAAACTGTACACAGTACTCCAGGTGCGGTCTCACCAACATCCTGTACAGTTGTAACAAGACTTCCCTATTTTTAAACTCCAACCCCCTAGCAATAAAGGCCAAAATTCCATTTGCCTTTTTAATTACTTGCTGCACCTGCATGCTAACTTTTTGTGTTTCATGCACAAGATCCCTCTGTGATGCACTTTTTTGAAGTCTCTCTCCATTTAAATAATAGTTTGCCTTTTGATTCTTCCTACCAAAGTGCATGACCTCACACTTTCCTACATTACACTTCATCTGCCAAGTTTTTGCCCACTCACTCAACCTATCTATATCCCCTTGCAGATTCCTTATGTCTTCATCACAACATGCCCTCCCACCTATTTTTGTATCGTCAACAAATTTGGATAGATTACACTCTGCCCCTCCTCCAAGTCATTAATATAGATAGTAAATAATTGAGGCCCAAGGACTGATCCTTGTGGCACTCCACTAGTTACGTCTTTCCAACCTGAAAAAGATCCATTAATCCTGACTCTCTGTCTTTTGTGAGTTAACCAATCCTCAATCCATGCTAATACATTACCCCCAATACCGTGAGCTCCTATCTTGTGCAATAATCTTTTATGTGGCACCTTATCAAATGCCTTCTGGAAATCCAAATACACTACATCTACTGATTCCCCTTTATCAACTCTGCTTGTTATATCTTCAAAGAACTCTAGCAAATTTGTCAAACATGATTTCCCTTTCACAAAACTATGTTGATTCTGTTTGATTGTGTTAAGCTTTTCTAAACATCCTGCTATTTCTTCCTTAATAATGGACTCTAGCATTTTCCCAATGACCGATGTTAGGCTGACTGGCATTTAGTTTCCTGCTTTTTGTCTTCCTCCCTTCTTGAACAGGGGCGTCACATTAGCGGTTTTCCAATCTGCTGGCACCTTCCCGGAATCCAGTGAGTTCTGGAATATTTTGACCAACTACCTCTGCAGCCTTTAATTATTGATTATTGCCAATCAGGTAAAAATACAAACAGCAAACGACCACAAACAGCAAAGTGATAATGACCAGATAATCTGTTTTAATGATGTTGAATGAGGGACAAATATTGGCCAGGACTCTGGGAACAACTTCCTGCTCTTATTAATTGTAATGGTTCTATGTGGTAGTTAGTCCTTAGTGGAATCCTTAGTGGTGTTAAGGCGGTTGCTGTTCACCATCATAGATGAAGACATCTAGGGAATTATCTACAAGTTCGCAGTTGATATAAAAATGCTTGTTAGGACCTTTAGCCATGAAGAGAAGATTGCAGACAGATGTACATGTGATGGGAGAATGGGCTTGGGCCTGGCAGATTACTGCTGCTAGATAAATGTCGCATTTTTCACTTGGGTAGGGGCAGCATCAAGCATGAGTACATCATGCAGGGTTCCATCCTATTGGGTGCTGACTGAGTGTTATAGTGTACAGTTTATTGAAGGTCCATGACCAGTGCCAAAAATCTATTAGAAAAATGTTGATGTTGCCAGAATAATTAAATGCGTATCAAGAAATAGTACTCTATTCTACACAAGAACTTGCTAGCACCTCATCTAGAATACTGTGACCAGTTTTGGTCTGAATGATATAAAAGCCCTGGAGAGGTTCAGAGGAGGGTTTTTCACGATTGTGCTCTTGGCTAGGGCTGTTCATTATTCTGTTGTTAACACTTTCTCTGAACTGATGCTTTGTCTTTCACCACACCATTAACGCACTGTCTTTGCCTTTACCCCATGACGCCCTTGTCAATTAATCTTTCCAGCCTTCTGTCCTATCACACACCTTCCCTTTTGTTCTCGTTCCCTCCCACTGCCATTTTACTTGCTTAAAACCTATAACATTTCTAACCTTTGCCAGTTCTGATGAAAGGTCACCGACCTGAAACATTAACTCTGCTTCTCTCTATACAGATGCTGCCAGACCTGCTGAGTATTTCCAGAACTTTCTGTTTTTATTACTTAAAGAAGGAAGATGCTGTATGCTGTGTGTTTTCCTCACTCTGTAGGTTCAATGTGTACATATAGAAACATAGAAAAATAGGAGCAGGACTAGACCATTGGGCCCTTCGAGCCAGCTCCGCCATTCAATACGATCATGGCTGATCATCCAAATTCAGGAACCTGTTCCCGCTTTCTCCTGTATCTCTTGATCCCATTAGCCCTAAGAAGTATATCTAACTCTATTTTGAATATATTTAATGATTTGGACTCAACTGCTTTCCATGGTAGAGAATTCCACAGGTTCACCACTCTCTGCATGAAGAAATCCCTCCTCATCTCAGTCCTAAATGGCTTACCCCTTATCCTTAGGCTGTGACCCCTGGTCCTGGACTCCCCCGCCATCGGGATCATCCTTCCTGCATCTAGTCTGTCCTGTTAGAATTTTGTAGCTTTCTATGAGATCCCCTCTCATTCTTCTAAACTCTAGTGAATACAAGCCTAATCGACCCAATCTCTCTTCATACGGCAGTCCTGCCATCCCAGGAATCAGTCTGGTGGACCTTCGCTGCACTCCCCCCATAGCAAGAACATCCTTCCTCAAATAAGGAGACCAAAACTGGACACAATATTCCAGATGTGGTCTCACCAAGGCCTTGTATAATTGCAGCGAGACATCCTTGCTCCTGTACTCGAATCCTCTCGCTATGAAGGCTAACATACCATTTCCCTTCTTAACTGCCTGCTGCACCTGAATGCTTACTTTCAACGACTGCTGCACAAGGTCACCCAGGTCTCGCTGCACCTCCCACTTTCCCAATCTATCGCTGTTCAGATAATAATCTGCCATTCTGTTTTTGCCACCAAAGTGGATAACCTCACATTTATCCACCTTATACTGCATCTGCCATGTATTTGCCCACTCACTCAACCTGTCCCAAATCATACTGGAGCCTCTCTGCATCCTCCTCATAGCTCCCACTCCCACCCAACTTTCTGTTGTCTGCAAACTTGGATATATTACATTTAATTCCCTCATCTATATCATTAATATATATTGTGAATAGCTGGGGTCCTGGCACTGAACCCTGCGGTACCGCACTAGTCACTGCCTGCCACTTGGAAAAAGACACGTTTATTCCTATTCTTTGTTTACTGTCTGCCAACCAGTTTTCTATCCATGTCAGTACCTTACCCACAATCCCACATGCTTTAATTTTGCATGCTAATATCTTATGTGGGACTTTATCGAAAGCCTTCTGAAAGTCCAAATCCACCATCCACTCGTTCTCCCTTATTTATTCTACTAGTTACAGCCGCAAAAAATTCCAGTAGATTTGTCAAGCATGATTTCCCTTTTGTAAATCCGTGTTGACTTTGTCTGATCCTGTCGTTGTTTTCCAAGTGCTCTGCTATTACATCTTTTATAATGGACTCTAGCATTTTCCCCACTACTGATGTCAGGCTAACCGGTCTATAATTCCCTGTTTTCTCTCGACCTCCTTTTTTAAATAGTGGGGTTACATTAGCTACCCTCCAATCCGTTGGAACTGTTCCAGAGTCTATAGAATTTTGAAAAATGATCAGCAATGTATCGACTATTTCTTGGGCCACTTCATTAAGTACTCTGGGATGTAGATTATCAAGCCCTGGGAATTTATCGGCCTTCAATCCCATCAATTTCCCCAACACCATTTCCCTACTAATACTGATTTCATACAGTTGCTCCTTCTCATTAGACCCTATGTTCCCCAACATTTCTGGGAGGTAATTTGTGTCCTCCTTAGTGAAGACAGAATCAAAGTATGTATTTAATTGGTCTGCCATTTCTTTGTTCCCCATTATAAATTCCCCCGTTTCTGACGTCTCTGTAAGGGACCCACATTTGTCTTCACTAATCTTTTTCTCTTCACATATCTATAGAAGCTTTTACAGTCAGTTTTTATGTTCTCTGAAAGCTTACTCTCATACTCTATTTTCCCCTTCTTAATCAATTCCTTTGGCCTCCTTTGCTGAATTCTAAACTGCTCCCAATCCTCAGGTTTGCTGTTTGTTCTGGCAAATTTATATTTCTCCTCCTTGGATCTAATACTGTCCCTAATTTCTTTTGTAAGCCACGGTTGAGCCACCCTTCCTGTTTTATTTTTGCGCCAGACTGGAATGAACAATTGTTGTAATTCATCCATGCGCTCTTTAATTGCTAGCCATTGCCTATCCACTGTTAACCCTTTAAGCAACGTTCCCCAATCTATCATAGCCAACTCGCGCCTCATACCTTCATAGTGTCCTTTATTTAGATTCAGGACCCTAGTCTTGGAATCAACTCTCTCACTCTCCATCTTAATGAAGAATTCTATCATGTTATAGTCGCTCTTCCCAAAGGACCCCGCACAACAAGATTGTTAAATAATCCTTTCTCATTACACAATACCCAGTCTAGGATGGCCTGTTCTTTAGTTGGTTCCTCAGCGTATTAGTCAAAAAACCATCACGTACGCACTCCAGGAATTCCTCCTCCACGGTATTATTGCTAATTTGGTTTGCCCAATCTATAGGTAGATTAAACTCACCCATAATTACAGTTGCACCCTTATTGCATGCATCTCTAATTTCCTGTTTAATGCCATCCTCTACATCACCACTGCTGTTTGGAAGTCTTTATACAACCCCCACCAATGTTTTCAGCTCCTTGGTGTTTCTTAGCTCTGCCCATACAGATTCCACATCAGGATTCTCTGAGCTAATATCCTTCCTCACTATTGTATTGATTTCCTCTTTTACTAATAACGCTACTCCACCTCCTTTCCTTTTTGCCTGTCCTTCCTAAATATTGAATACCCTTGGATGTTCAGTTCCCATGCTTGGTCACCCTGCAGCCATGTCTCCATAATTGCAACAATATCATATCCATTTACATCTATTTGCGCGGTTAATTTGCCTACCTTATTGAGAATACTCTGCGCATTGAGGCACAGTGCTTTTAGGCTTGTCTTTTTAACATTCTTCGTCATCTTAGCATTATTTCACACTATGGCCCTATATGTTTCTTGCTTTTGATTTCTATGCCTTCCACTTTTGCCTTTTTGTTTCCTGTCTTTTGTTTCTATCCTTGTTTCCTCCTCCTCAGTCTCCCCACTCAGGTTCCCATCCCCCTGCCATTCTAGTTTAAATCCTCCCCAACTGCACGAGCAAACGCCCCTGCGAGGACACCGGTTCCGGTCTTGCCTGTGTGTAACCCATCCCGCTTGTGTAGGTCCCACCTTCCCCAGAACCGGTCCCGATGACCCAGGAATCTAACTCCCTCCCTCCTGCACCATTTCTCCAGCCATGCATTCATCTAGTCTATTTTCCTGTTCCTATACTCACTAACTCGTGGCACAGGAAGTAATCGTGAGATTACTAACTTTGAGATCCTGCTTTTTAATTTAGCTCCTAACTCCTAAATTCATCTTGCAGGACCTCATCCCTTTTTCTACCTATGTCGTTGGTACCGACATGTATCACGACAACTGGCTGTTCACCTTCCCCCTTCAGAATGTTCTGCGGCCGCTCCGAGACATCTTTGACCCTAGCACCAGGGAGGCAACATACCATCCTGGAGTCTCGTTTGTGGCCACAGGAAACGCCTGTCTGTTCCCCTTACATTTGAATCTCCTGTCACAATGGCTCTCCCAGTCTTTTTGCGCCCCTGCTGTGCAGCAGAGCATCCGTGGTGCCATGAACTTGGCTGTTGCTGCTTTCCCCTGGGAGGACATCCCCCAACAGTATCCACAGCGATATATCTGTTTGAGAGGGGGATGGCCACAGGGGACTCCTGCACTACCTGCCTGCGCCTACTACTCCACCTGGTGGTCACCCATCCCTTTTCTGTCTGTGCAGCCATTACCTGCAGTGTGACCAACTCACTAAACGTGCCATACACGATGTCCTCAGCATCGTGGATGCTCCACAGTGAATCACACATAGCGCAGGAGGAGCATATCACGGGTGTGAGCTCTCCTGCCATGACTTACCTTTAGAATAATTAGTTACTCCCTTTAAAAAAAAATACTAATTACACTAGGGGCCTTATTCTACTCCAAACACGACCCACTACAACCTAAATTCCTTAATAAATTACATTAATTTAAAAAAAACACACTTTAGTAGTACTAACCTTATCACTTATAAGGTAGGTTTAAAAAAAATGAACTTCCCCCTGATTTTTTTAAAGCTATTTCCAGGCACTAACAGCTATTACTCACCAACCATTCACCTTGCAACTTTCCTGTCATGTCACTGTTGACTTTTTTTTTCAAAATCCGGCGCACCAGGACTCCTCTCTGCTCCACTGCTGGAAGGTAAGTGACTGGGCCTTGATCCTCAAGCTCAATTTATCCACTTCTCTCGCTCGGCGTTCTCCCCACAGGTCCACTCCTCTCTGTTCCGCTCCCGGGAGGTAAGTGACTGGGCCTCAATCCTCTGCTCAATTTATCCTCTTCTCTCGCTCGGCGTTCTCGCCACAGGTCCGCTCCTCTCTGCTCTGCTCCAGGAAGGTAAGTGACGAGACTGCGATCCTCGGGCTCAATTTATCGGCACTTCTCTCGGCGTTCTCCCTTCAGGTCCGCTCCGCTTCCGGAAGGTAAGTGACTAGGCCGCGATCCTGGGGTTCAATTTATCGGCTGCTCTCTCAGTGTTCTCCCCTCAGGTCCGCTCCTCTCCGCTCCACCTCATTTCCATTTATTACACTCACTTCAAAAGTATCTAATTGACTATGAACATATGAACATACAAATTAGGAGCAGGAGTAGGCCACTTGACCCTTGGAGCCTGCTCCACCATTCAATAAGTTCATGGCTGAACTGATTACTCCACATTTCCACCTACCCCCGATAACCTTCCACCCCCTTGCTTATCAAGAATCTATCTACCTCTGCCTTCAAAATATTCAAAGACTCTGCTTCCACCGCCGTTTGAGGAAGAGAATTCCAAAGACTCACGACCCTCTGAGAGAAAAAATTTCTCCTCATCTCTGTCTTAAATGGGCGACCCCTTATTTTTAAACAGTGACCCCTAGTTCTAGATTCTCCCACAAGGGGAAACATCCTTTCCACATCCACCCTGTCAAGACCTCTTAGGATCTTATATCATTCAATCAAGTCGCCTCTTATTCTTCTAAATTCCAGTGGATACAAGCCTAGCCTGTCCAATATTTCCTCATAAGACAGCCCGCCCATTCTAGGTATTAGTCCCGTTATGTCCTCTTCACAAGTTACTTTCCTACCTATCTTTGTGTCTTCAGCAAATTTCGCAACCATACCTTCGGTCCCTTCATCTATGTCATTTATATAAACTGTAAAAAGTTGAGACCCCAGCACAGATCTCTGTGGCACACCACTCGTTACATCTTGCCAACCAGAAAATGACCAATTTATGTCTACTCTTTGTTTCCTGTGAGCTAACCAATCTTCTATCCATGCCAATATGTTACCCCCTACACCATGAGCTTTTATTTTCTGCAATAACCTTTGATGTGGCACCTTATCAAATGCCTTCTGGAAATCAAAGTACAAAACATCCACTGGTTCCCCTTTATCCAGCACATGTAACTCCCTCAAAGAACTCCAATAAATTGGTTAAACATGATTTCCCTTTGACAAAACCATGTTGACTCTGCCTGATTACCTTGAATTTTTCTAAATGCCCTGCTATAACATCTTTAACAATAACTACTAACATTTTCCCTAAGACAGATGTTAAGCTAACTGGCCTGTAGTTTCATGCTTTCTGTCTCCCTCCCTTTTTGAATAAAGGAGTTAGCTTCGCTATTTTCCAATCTAATGGAGCCTTCCCCGAATCTAGGGAATTTTGGAAAATTGAAACTAACGCATCAACTATCTCACTAGCCACTTCTTTTAAGACCCTAGGATGAAGTCCATCAGCCTGCAGCTCCAACAATTGTTCAGTACCGCTTCCCTGATGATTGTAATTTTCTTGAGTTCCTCTCTCCCTTCCATTTCCTGACTTACAGCTTATACTGGGATGTTACATGTATCCTCAGTAGTGAAGACCGATGCAAAATACCTGTTCAGTTCTTCTGCCATCTCCTTATTATCCATTATTAAGTCCCCAGACTCACTTTCTGTAGGACCAACACTCACTTTGTTAACTCTTTTCTTTTTTAAATATCTATAGAAATTCTTACTATCTGCCTTTATATTTCTAGCTAGCTTTCTCTTGTACTCTAATTTTACCTTCCTTATCAATCTTTTAGTCATTCTTTGCTGCTTTTTATATTCTGTCCAATTTTCTGACCTGCCTCCCATCTTTGTACAATCATAGGCTTTTTCTTTAAGTTTCATACTATCTTTAACTGTTTAGTTAACCACGGATGGCAAGTCCCACCCTTGGAATTTTTCTTTCTTGTTGAAATGTATCTATTCTGTGTTTTCTGAAATATCCCTTAAATGTCTGCCATTGTATCTGTATTGACCTACCCTTTAACCTAATTTGCCAGTTCACTTTAACTAGCTCTGCTTTCATGCCCTCATAATTGCCCTTATTTTAGATTAAAATACTAGTCTTGGACCCACTCTTCCTATAGATTGGGCAAACCAAATTAGCAATAATACTGTAGAAGAGGAATTCCTGGAGTGCGTACTTGATGGTTTTTTTGGACCAATACGTTGAGGAACCAACTAAAGAACAGGCCATCCTAGACTGGGTATTGTGTAATGAGAAAGGATTAGTTAACAATCTTGTTGTGCGGGGTCTTTGGGGAAGAGCAACCATAACATGATAGAATTCTTCATTAAGATGGAGAGTGAGAGAGTTGATTCCGAGACTAGGGTACTGAATCTAAATAAAGGAAACTATGAAGGTATGAGGCGTGAGTTGGCTATGATAGATTGGGGAACGTTACTTAAAGGGTTAACAGTGGATAGGCAATGGCGAGCATTTAAAGAGCGCATGGATGAATTACAACAATTGTTCATTCCTGTTTGGCGCAAAAATAAAACAAGAAGTGTGGCTCAACCATGGCTTACAACAGAAATTAGGGATAGTGTTAAATCCAAGGAGGAGAAATATAAATTTGCCAGAACAAGCAGCAAACCTGAGGATTGGGAGCAGTTTAGAATTCAGCAAAGGAGGACAAAGGGATTGATTAAGAAGGGGAAAATAGAGTATGAGAGTAAGCTTGCAGAGAACATAAAAACTGACTGTAAAAGCTTCTATAGATATGTGAAGAGAAAAAGATTAGTGAAGACAAATGTGGGTCCCTTACAGAAACGTGGGATTTATAATGGGAAACAAAGAAATGGCAGACCAATTAAATACATACTTTGATTCTGTCTTCACAAAGGAGGATACAAATTACCTCCCAGAAATGTTGGGGAACATAGGGTCTAGTGAGAAGGAGGAACTGTATGAAATCAGTTAGTAGGGAAATGGTGTTGGGGAAATTGATGGGATTGAAGGCCGATAAATCCCCAGGGCCTGATAATCTACACCCCAGAATACTTAAGGAAGTGGCACTAGAAATAGTAGATTCATTGCTGGCCATTTTTCAAAATTCTATAGACTTTGGTACAGTTCCAACGGATTGGAGGGTAGCTAATGTAACCCCACTATTTAAAAAAGGAGGTCGAGAGAAAACAGGGAATTATAGACCGGTTAGCCTGACATCAGTAGTGGGGAAATGCTAGAGTCCCTTATAAAAGATGTAATAGCAGAGCACTTGGAAAACAATGACAGGATCGGACAAAGTCAACATGGATTTATGAAAGGGAATGATGTTTGACAAATCTACTTGAATTTTTTGAGGATGTAACTAGTAGAACAGATAAGGGAGAACCAATAGATATGGTGTATTTGGACTTTCAGAAGGCTTTCGATAATGTCCCACAAGATATTAGCATGCAAAATTAAAGCACGTGGGATTGTGGATAAGGTACTGACATGGATAGAGAACTGGTTGGCAGACAGTAAACAAAGAATAGGATTAAACGTGTCTTTTTCCAAGTGGCAGGCAGTGACTAGTGGGGTATTGCAGGGATCAGTGCTAGGACCCCGGCTACTCACAATATATATTAATGATATAGATGAGGGAATTAAATGTAATATATCCAAGTTTGAAGATGACACAAAGCTGGGTGGGAGTGTAAGCCATGAGGAGGATGCAGAGAGGCTCCAGTGTGATTTGGGACAGGTTGAGTGAGTGGGCAAATACATGGCAGATGCAGTATAAGGTGGATAAATGTGAGGTTATCCACTTTGGTGGCAAAAACAGAAAGGCAGATTATTTTCTGAACAGTGATAGATTGGGAAAGGGGCAGGTGCAGCGAGACCTGGGTGACCTTGTGCAGCAATCGTTGAAAGTAAGCTTTCAGGTGCAGCAGGCAGTTAAGAAGGGAAATGGTATGTTAGCCTTCATAGCGAGAGGATTCGAGTACAGGAGCAAGAATGTCTCGCTGCAATTATACAAGGCCTTGGTGAGACCACATCTGGAATATTGTGTCCAGTTTTGGTTTCCTTATCTGAGGAAGGATATTCTTGCTATGGAGGGAGTGCAGCGAAGGTCCACCAGACTGATTCCTGGGATGGCAGGACTGCCGTATGAAGAGAGATTGGGTCGATTAGGCTTGTATTCGCTCGAGTTTAGAAGAATGAGGGCATCTCATAGAAACCTCCAGAGCTGGGAGAACAAAAGGGACTGGTAGAGTAATACCAAAGTAAAATTGTTGATTTAAAGTAAAGGCAGGAGGTTTAGAGGGGATTTGAGGAAAATGTTTTCACCCAGAGGGTGGTTGGTATCTGGAACCCCTGAAGGATTGGTAGAGGCAGGAACCCTCACAACATTTAAGTAGTATTTAGATGAGCACTTGAAACGCCATAGCATACAAGGCTACGGGCCAAATGCTGGGATTAGAATAGATAGGCTTGATGGCCGGCGTGGACACAGTGGGCCAAAGGGCCTGTTTCTGTGCTCTGTGACTCTATGACTCTAACAGGTTGCTGCCTTAAGGGGTTTTCTTAAACAGCAAGTGAAAGACCAGAAAACTGCTGGAAAGAGAGGCAATCATGAGATGTATCTGGACCGGGTCCGGAGGGACACTATGTTCAAACCTCTGGACAAGGGCGGGAAAAATGTACCCAACGTGGCCCTCATCCTGATGACCACCTTCGTGTGCGGCTGCATCAAGCTGTGTGTAGACCTCCAGTACGCAAACTCCAAGTGTCACTACGTGCTGAGGTTCTATCTGTCCCTGGTGTTGCGAAGGATGGGCCTGGTCACATTGCCGCGGAACGCTCCATGCAGTTGGGCCGTGCCGTACCACCTATCCTTCGTGGAGCAGTTTCTGCGGGAAAACACCTTTGACCACCAATCCATCAGGCAGTGGTCTGCACGGAATGTCCTCAAGGCCCTACGGGAAAAGGAGACTGGGGATCCTGTCGGATGGTTCCCCGAGCAGACCGTCAAAGTCATTTGGCGGAATGCCTCATCACCAGAACTTTCAAACAAGCACCAAGACGTAGCTTGGCTAGTGGTGAGAAGGGCTCTCCCCGTCAGATCCTTCCTGCACGCCCGAAGTCTCGCCCCCTCCGCACAATGCCCCCGCGGTGGCTGTGGTGGGGAAGAGACGGTTGCCTACCTCCTCCTGGAATGTGTCTTTGCAAAGCAGGTGTGGAAAGAGATGCAGTGGTTTTTGTCGAGGATCATCCCAAGCAGCTCTGTAACACAGGAGTCTGTGCTCTACGGGCTGTTCCCAGGGACGCACACCAAGACAGACATCAACTGCTGCTGGAGGACTATCAATTCGGTGAAAGACGTCCTTTGGTCTGCCCAAAACTTGCTGGTCTTCCAGCGCAAAGAGTTGTCCACCACCGAATGTTGCAGACTGGCACATTCCAAGGTCCAGGACTACGTGCTGAGGGACGCACTAAAGCTTGGGGCAGCCGCAGCAAAGGCTCAATGGGGAAAGACCAGAGTGTAAGGTCCCCCCACCAAGCTGAACTGAGGGGCTGGATCCATTGGAAACCCCTCGAACTGTATCGGAAAAATTTTCATTTGCTGTAAATTGTAAAAATGTTAATGGCATGACAAATGAATTGGAAGGGTTGTGAGGCACCTCATGATTGTATTGAAGGAAACTGATCTTCCTTGCAATGTTTGTATTTTTTGGTGCTGTTTGAAACTGTTTGGCAATGTAATTTTTCCAGATTTTTATGAATAAAGTATATTTTGGAAATTTAAAAAAAAAAGTATCAAAACTACATTCAGGAACTGAAAAATTGTTTGAAGCATTAGCGGGGTCTTATGCTTGTTGTATCGGGTTGACAGGTTAAAGAACAGAAAAGTTCATGGGCTAAGTAGAATACAATAATATAGCACAGGCTGCTTGGACAAATGCATACAGAAGGGAAGAACAGCACAACCTGAATGTGAGTCCCGGTAACAAAGGCTTAGAGGGAAAGAAGTGATGATGCCACTTAAGGTAACAAAGAAAGATGCAAGAGGATAAGATGTGGGAACTGCCACATCTGTGTGGAAAGAGATGCAGTGGTTTTTGTCGAGGTTCATCCCAAGCAGCTCTGTAATACAGGAGTCTGTGCTCTACGGGCTGTTCCCAGGGACGCACACCGAGATAAATATCAACTGCTGCTGGAGGACTATCAATTCGATGAAAGACGCCCTTTGGTCTGCCTGAATCTTGCTGGTCTTCCAGCGCAAAGAATTGTCCACGACCGAATGTTGCAGACTGGCACATTCCAAGGTCCAGGACTACGTGCTGAGGGACGCACGAAAGCTTGGGGCAGCTGCAGCAAAGGCTCAATGAGGAAAGACCACTGTATAAGGTCCCCCCACCAAGCTGAACAGAGGGGCTGATCCATGGAAATCCCCTTGAACTGTATCGGGAAAATTTTCTTTTGCTGTAAAATGTAAAAATGTATATGGCATGACAAATGAAATGGAAGGGTTGTGAGGCAACTCATGATTGTATTGAAGGAAACTGATCTCCCTTGCACTGTTTGTATTTTTTGACTTGGTGCTGTTTGAAACTGTTTGGTAATGTATTTTTTACGGATTTTTTTGAATAAAGTATATTTTGGAAAAGAAAAATGTGGGAACTGCCACAGTATCATGTGATGCTCTGCAATTAAGAGCTAGCATAGAATATCTCATAGATTAAACCTAGGGAGGATCCCGGTATAGCTGCAGTAGAACAAGTAGCTGACATAAAAACAAGAAATGCTGGAATCACTCAGCAGGTCTGGCAGCATCTGTGAAAAGAGAAGCAGAGTTAACGTTAACTCTGCTTCTCTTTTCACAGATGCTGCCAGACCTGCTGAGTGATTCCAGCATTTCTTGTTTTTATTTCAGATTTCCAGCATCTGCAGTATTTTGCTTTTAAAGTAGCTGACATAAAATTGCAATGAGGGACAAAGGGTGAAATTGATACTCCATGGGCTGGATTTAGTGCGGCTGTTTGGAGCGGGAATGGAGGCATGGGGTGCTGGAGAATAGTATCAGATGCGTCCACCCAGAAATCCGATCTCATGAGCATACGAACATGCGAATTAGGAGCAGACGTAGGTCATTTGGCCCCTCGAGTCTGCTCCACCGTTCAATAAGATCATGGCTGATCTGTTTCTGTCTCGATTTCCACACTCCCATCTACCCCCAATAACCTTTGATTCCCTTGCCTAACAAGAATCTATCTACATCTGCCTTAAAAATATTCAATGACCCGCCTCCATCACCTTCTGAGGCATAGTGTTTCCCTAACAAAGAACAATCAAAGAACAAAGAACAGTACAGCACAGGAACAGGCCATTCGGCCCTCCAAGCCTGCGCCGATCTTGATGCTTGCCTAAACTAAAACCTTCTGCACTTCCGGGGTCCGTATCCCTCTAGTCCCATCCTATTCATGTATTTGTCAAGATGCCTCTTAAACGTCGCTATCGTACCTGCTTCCACCACCTCCCCCGGCAGCAGGTTCCAGGCACTCACCACCCTCTGTGTAAAGAACTTGCCTCGCACATCCCCTCTAAACTTTGCCCCTTGCACCTTAAACCTATGTCCCCTAGTAACTGACTCTTCCACCCTGGGAAAAAGCTTCTGACTAGCCACTCTGTCCATGCCGCTTATAACTTTGTAAACCTCTATCATGTCGCCCTCCACCTCCGTCGTTCCAGTGAAAACAATCCGAGTTTATCCAACCTCTCCTCATAGCTAATGCCCTCCAGACCAGGCAACATCCTGGTAAACCTCTTCTGTACCCTCTCCAAAGCCTCCACATCCTTCTGGTAGTGTGGCAACCAGAATTGCACACAATATTCTAAGTGTGGCCTAACTAAAGTTCTGTACAGCTGCAGCATGACTTGCCAATTTTTATACTCTATGCCCCGACCGATGAAGGCAAGCATGCCGTATACCTTCTTGACTACCTTATCCACCTGCGTTGCCACTTTCAGTGACCTGTGGACCTGTACACCCAGATCTCTCTGCCTGTCAATACTCCAAAGGGTTCTGCCATTTACTGTATACTTCCCACCTGCATTAGACCTTCCAAAATGCATTACCTCACATTTGTCTGGATTAAACTCCATCTGCCATTTCTCCGCCCAAGTCTCCAACCGATCTATATCCTGCTGCATCCTCTGACAATCCTCATCACTATCCGCAACTCCACCAACCTTTGTGTCGTCCGCAAACTTACTAATCAGACCAGCACAAGTCGCACAACCCTCTGAGAGAAAAAATTTCTCCTCATCTCTGTCCTAAAAGGGTGACCCCTAATTTTAAAACAGTGCTCCCTAGTTCTGGACTCACCCACAAGAGGAAACATCCTTCCCACATCCACCTTGTCAAGACTGTTCAAGATCTTATACACTTCAATCAAGTCTCCCCTCACTCTTCTAAACTCCAGTGAAAGCAAGCCCAGTCTGGCCAACCTTTCCTCATACGACAGCCCGCTTATTCCAGGTATCAATCTAGTAAACCTCCACTGAACCGCCTCCAACGCATTTACATCCTTCCTTAAATAAGGAGACCAAAACTGCACACAGTATTCGAGATGTGGTCTCATCAATGCCCTGTATAACTGAAACATCACATCCTTACTTTTATTTTCAATTCCTCTCATAATAGAAGGATAGCATTCCATTAGTCTTCTTTAATATTTGCTGTACCTACATACTAACTTTTTGTGACTCATGCACTAGAACACCTAGATCCCTCTGCACCTCGGAATTCTGCAGTCATTCTCCATTTAAGTAATACTCTGCTTTTTTATTCTTCCTGCCAAAGAGAACGTAATACTCTGCCAGATTTTTGCCCACTCACTCAACCTAGCTGGATTGGTCTGCAAGCTCCTTATGTCCTCTTCACAAGATACTTTCCTACCTATCTTTGTGTCATCTGCAAATTTAGCTACCAAGCCATCACTCCCCTCATCTAAGTCATTGATATAAATTGTAAAAAGTTGAGGCCCCAGCACAGATCCCTGTGGGACTCCACTCGTCACATCCTGCCAATCAGAAATGGACCCATTTATGCATACTCTCTGTTTTCAGCCAGCCAGCCAGCCAATCTTCTATCCATGTTACCTCCTACACCATGAGCTCCTACTTTGCGCAATAACCTTTTATGTGGCACCTTGTCAAATGCCTTCTGGAAATCCAAGTGCAGTACGTCAACGGGCTCCTCTTTATCCACAGCACATGTTACTCCTTCAAAGAACTCCAATAAATTGGTTAAACATGATTTCCCTTTCACAAAACCATGCTGACTATTCCTAATTACCTTGAGTTTTTCTAAGTGCCCTGCTATAGCATCCTTAATGATCGATTCTAACACCTTCCCCATGACAGACGTCAAGCTAACTGGGGCCTATAGTTACCTGCTTTCTGTCTCGCCCCACCCCCTTCTTGAATAGAGGGGTTATATTTACTACTTTCCAGTCTGATGGAACCTTTCCAGAATCCAGTGAATTTTGAAAAATTAATGCCAACGCATCTACTACCTCATTAGCTACCTCTTTTAAGATCCTAGGATGAAGTCCATCAGGACCCAGGGACTTGTCAGCCCGCAGCTCCATCAGTTTGCTCAGTACCATTTCCCTTGTGGTTGTAATTTCATCAGGTTCCTCTTTTCCTTCCTCCTCCTGATTTACAGCTATTATTGGAATGTTTTTTGTATCCTCTATAGTGAAGACAGAGCAAAATATTTGTTCATTTCATTGGCCATTTCCTTATTATTTATTATAAACTCCCCATTCTCACTCTCTAGACGACCAACACACACTTTACTTACTCTTTTCCTTTTGAAATACCTGTCGAAACTCTTGCTATCTGTTTTTATATTTCTAGCTAGCTTCCTAGAGTCATAGAGAGATACAGCACTGAAACAGGCCCTTCGGCCCACCGAGTCTGTGCTGACCAACAACCACCCATTTATACTAATCCTACATTAATCCTATATTCCCTACCATCTACCTACACTAGGGGCAATTTATAATGGCCAATTTACCTATCAACCTGCAAGTCTTTGGCTGTGGTCACAGGGAGAACGTGCAAACTCTGCACAGGCAGTATCCAGAACCGAACCCAGGTTGCTGGAGCTGTAAGGCTGCGGTGCACTGCACCACTGTGCCACCCCTAACCTTCCTCTCATTCTCTAATTTCTTTCTCCTGATTAACCTTTTAGTCATTCTCTGCTGTTCTTTATATTCTGACAAATCATCTGACCTGCCACTCACCTTTGCGCAATTATATGCTTTTTCCTTAAATTTGATGCTTTCCTTAACTTCTTTAGTTAACCATGGATGGTGGGTCCTCCCTTTAGAATTTTTCTTTATAGTGGGAATATACTTATTCTGAGTATTCTGAAATATCCCCTTAAATATCTGCCACTGCTTCTCTATTGATCTATCTCCTAGCTTAGTAACCCAGTTCACTTCAGCTAGCTCAGCTTTCATGCCCACATAGTTGTCCTTATTTAAGTTTAAAATACTAGTCTTAGACCCATTCTTCTCTCTTTCAAACTGGATGTAAAATTCAATCATATTGTGGTCGCTGCTAACCAGAGGTGCCTTTACTCTGAGGTCATTAATTAATCCTGTCACATTACACAAAACCAAATCTAATATAACCTGCTCTCTGGTTGATTCCAGAACCTGCTGCTCGAAGAAACTATCTCGAAAGCATTCTATGATCTTATCATCCAGGCTACTATTGCCAATCTGATTTCTCCAGTTTATATGTAGATTAAAATTACCCATGATTATTGTTATCGCTTTATCACAAGCGCCCAATATTTATTCTTGCATACTTCGCCCTACATTGTGATTATGCTTAAGGGGCCTGTCGACTATTCCCACTGGTGACTTCATTCCCCTAATATTCCTCATCTCCACCCAAACTGATTCTACATCCTGATCTCCTGAACCAAGATCATCTCTAACTATTGCACCAATGCCATCCTTGTTAACAGTGCTACCCTTTACCTAGCTTTCTATTCTTCTTGAATGTCATATATCCCTCAATATTCAGGATTCAATCCTTGTCATCCTACAGCCATGTTTCTGAAATGGCTATCACATCATATGCATTCACTGCAATGAGTACTATCAGTTCCTCTACTTTGTTATGTGTGCTACGTGCATTCAGATACAGAGCCTTTAGTTTTGTCTTTTTGTTATCTTTGTAACATCTTGTCTTGACTGTTGGTGTGTTCTTAGGTTTTTTCTCTCTGTCCCTTCCTGTCATTCTCTGACCCTCACTTCCCATATTACTATTCTGCTTTCCTGCCTCGACTCTACCCCTTGATTTGTTACATCTCCCCGAGCTTGATCCCTCACCCACCTTGTTTAGTTTAAAGCCCTCTCTACTTCCCTAGTTATACAGTTTTCTAGAACACTGGTCCCAGCACGGTTCAGGTGCAGACTGTCCCAACGGTACAGCCCCCACTTTCCCCAGTACTGGTGCCAGTGCCTGACGCACTGAAACCCACTTCTCCCACACCAGTCTTTGAGCCACATATTCATTTCACTAATCTTATGTGACCTCTGCCAATTGGCACCTGGCAGTGGTAATAATCCAGAGATTATTACCCTTGAGGGTCTGCTGTTCAATTTGGTACCTAGCTCCTCATACTGAATAATCTGAAACTCTTTCCCAGTCCTACCTATGTCATTGGTACCTACATGGACCACAACAACTGGATCCTCCCCCTGCCACTCCAAGTTCCAGCCCTGAGCAGATGTCCCGAACATAGCATCACGTAGACAACACAACCTTCTAGACTCATGCTCTCAGCTGCACAGAACAGTGTCAATATTCCTCACTATACTACGCTCTACTACCACTACATTCCTCTTTGCTCCCCCTACTTGAATGGCTTCCTGTACCAGCGTGCCGTGGCATGTCTGCTCATCCACCCTGCAGACCTCACTTTTATCCACACAGGTTGAAAGCACCTCAAACCTGTTTGACAATTGCAAAGTCTGAGGCTCCTCCACTACTGTCTGCTTGGTCCCTTTGCCTGCCTCACTCACTGTCACATCCTCCTGTCTCTCGTTGCTGACCAAAACAGATGACCCTGTTCTAAGAGGTGTCACCATCTTCTGGAACAAAGTGTCCAGGTATATCTGCCCCTCTTTTATGTAGCGCAGTGTGTGCAGTTCGGCTTCCAGATCAATAATCCTGATCTGGAATTCCTCTAGCTGCTTACACTTTCAGCACCTGTGTTTGTCCTGGATCGCCTTGGCATCCAAAATCTCTCAGATACCACAGCTGCACCATAACACCTGTCCTGCCATTGTTGCTTATGCTTTTAGTTAATTTACTTTATTTACTTTCCTAATTAACTTAGAATAATTCCTATGTATAGTAGAATTTACTGTGTTTATTATATGCTAGTAACACCTACAGCTAAAGGTATACTTTTCTTGAATATACAGATATGTAAACCTTTCTACTGTGTCAGACAGACCCCCATGTGCCAAGAATGAGATATATTCATTTTGTCATATGAACATTGATTTTAAACGGTTGCTGGAGTGAAGAAATGACTTGTTAACGGGATCACCAGACATTTGGGCTGGAAGAGCATTTGCATACCAAGAGACACTGTTTGTGAAGACAACCCTCACTCTCTTGCGCGGAGTCTTCAGTCTCACCATCAGCAATTGAGCAGCCGCCTCTTCCTCAGCTATAGAGAGGCTGGATGTCTGATATTCCTCCGCCAGTCGGGGCTGTCTCCTTGCTATCATGGGCCCTCTTGTCCTGCAAGTGGAAAGAGGAAGATAGTCACACTTCGCAGAGAGATTAACGTGACAATTCTGCTAGTGGCAGCTCCTCGTCCCCTACTGGGATTTCCTATATTGCTCATGCTGCCGTCCGCTCTCGGGAGTTAATGGGGGTGAGCTGTGAAAGAAACTGGCCTGTGGCCAAGATGCACCCATGATTCTGGCAGGGATAAAGTGATGTTTAACCCCCTTTGCCAGCGCCTTTGTGATGCTTGCCTCCTCACGTCCCGCTTCCTCCTGATCCCTAATCACTAAAAATGAGAGAGGTATGGAGCAGTCACCTTGGCTGAATGAAGGAGGTCGTTGACCCTCTTTTGGCACTGGACCCATGTTCGGGAGGTGATGCCATGGCTGCTGACCTGCGATCTTCATCCAGGCTTGCTTGTTCAGGTGGGCCAACCTTTTCTTGCCATCGCTGGGCCAGAGACTTCCTACCTTTTCCTTGCAACCTGGAAGAGAATCTTGAGGGAAGTGCCGCTAAACCATGGGGCCACCCGATGTTTTGCCTCTGCCATCCTGTGGCGTCCTTCACCAGGGGAGTTGGGATGGAAGTCCAGGAAATACTACAACACTGATTTCAGCAGAGACGACAAAACAGCAAATGAGTATAAGTCAGCAATTCAAGCAGGGCTGGCAGGACCAGCACCTGCCCTGGAGTCACTTGACACCATATTCGGCGCCTCGAGTCCAGCCCCGTTGCCTGATTGGCTGGGCCCACGCATCCGTTATGCAAAGTGGGCTGTCCATTGCATGATTGTGGTGGGCCGGCCACACATGTGACTAGCGGGGATGATGCCCAGATCCTGGTCTGCCACCAGGACCCACGACGTCCTCACTAAATTCAGCCCCATGTGTTCCATCTGGATGTGTATAAGTCTCTTCCTAACTTGATTAAGAAAGGCACTGGGAAGTGGAAAGGGCTGAAAGGGGCAGTGTGGGCATCAGATCACAATGCCCTAAAAGGCCTGCTGGAATGCAAGCAGGAGATTTGCAAGATCATTTTTCTGGTCCAGAGTCTGCTCCGTTGAGCAGGATGAGATGTACTCGCATTATTCTTCCAAAAGGTACACACAGAGAGCTCTGTGATCAGCAACCTGAAGGAAGAGGATGGCTCGGTAATGTCTTTGCAGTCTGACATACTAAGAATCAGCAAATCCTTTTATGCTGGGCTGTACGACGTGAAGCCCACGGACAGCACGGCTTCCTAGTCCTTCCTGTCATCTATCATGGAGGTCTTAGATGACAGCACAAGGGAGAGACTGGACAATCCGCTAACTCTGGATGAGCTGACAAACGTGTCAGGTCCATCGAGACGAGTAAAACTCCTGGAAGCAACGGCTTACCGGTTGAGTTGTATTTGGCTCTGTGGGACTGGGTCAGCCCAGACCTGCAGGAAGTGTACGAGAGTATGCTTCTGGCCGGCAGCATGTCAGAATCCATGAGGAGAGGCATCATCACCCTCATCTACAAGCAGAAGAGGGAGAGGGCGGAAATCAGAAATTGGCGGCCCATCTCACTGCTTAATGTTGACTACAAGATTCTGTCCAAAATCATCGCCAGTCGGGTCAAGCCTGCTCTGGAGTTGGTGATTCACCCTGATCAGACCTGTACTGTACCCAGCAGGAGGATCGCTGATAGCCTCGCGCTACTCAGGAATACGATCGCCTATGTACGGGTCAGGAGGGTGGACACCTGCCTCATCAGCTTGGACCAGGAGAAGCTTTTGACGGATACCTACATGATGGACGTGCTCTCCAAAATGGGGTGTTGGGAAGGGAATCTGCAATTGGATCAAACTGCTCTACACAAACATCAGTGGCGCAGTCTCAATCAATGGGTGGGAATCAGAACGTTTCCTGATCCAATCTGGAGCCAGACAGGGCTGTCCTCTCTCCCCTGTCTTGTTTGTTTGCACTCAGGTAAAAGCCTCCCTGTACATGGACAACATCGCCGTCTTCTGCTCGGATCCGCTGTCCGTTTGCAGACTGATGAGCATCTGCAACCAGTTCGAACTGGCCTTGGGAGCCAAAGTTGACCACGGCAAGAGTGAGGCCATGTTCTTTGGGAACTGGGCCGACCGATCCTTTGTCCCCTTCACTGTCAGAACTACCTGAAGGTGCTGGGGATATGGTTCGGAAGGGCTGGGGCGTGCGCCAAAACCTGGAAGGAACGAGTAGCCAGGGTATACCATAAACTGAGCACATGGGAGCAGCGATCTCTCTCCATTGCGGGTAAGAACCTGGTCATCAGGTGCAAGGCGTTCATATTGTTGCTGTATGTGGTGCAGGTCTGTCCCATACCCCACTCCTGCGCTGTGGTGGTCACCCGAGCTATTTTCCGCTTTATCTGGAGATCCAAAATGGACTGGGTCCGGAGGGACACAATGTTCAAACTTCTGGATAACGACGGGAAAAATGTACCCAACGTCGCCCTCATCCTGATGACCACTTTTGTGTGCAGCTGCTTCTAGCTGTGCATTGAGCCCCAGTACGCAGACACCAAATGTCACTACGTGCTGAGGTTCTATCTGTCCCCAGCGTTGCGAAGGATGGGTCTGGTCACATTGCCGTAGAACGCTCCATCCAGTTGGACCGTGCCATACCACCTATCCTTCGTGAGAAGGTTTCTGCAGGGAAACACATTTTACCACCAATTCATCAGGTAGTGGTCTGCACGGAATGTCCTCAAGGCCCTATAGGAAAAGGAGATGGTGGATCCTGTTGGATGGTTCCCCGAGCAGACTGCCAAAATCATTTGGCAGAATGCCTCATCACCAGGACTTTCAAACAAGCACCAAGATGTAGCTTGGCTGGTGGTGAGATGGGCCCTCCCCATCAGATCCTTCCTGCACACCCGGAGTCTCACCCCCTCCACACGCTAACTTTGAGGTGGCTGCGGTGGGGAAGAGACAGTTGCCCAACTCCTTCTGGAATGTGTCTTTGCAAAGCAGGTGTGGAAAGAGATGCAGTCGAGGTTCATCCCAAGCAGCTCTGTGACACAGGAGTCTGTGCTCTACAGGCTGTTCCCAGGGATGCACACCGAGATAAACATCAACTGCTGCTGGAGGACCATCAATTAGGTAAAAGACGCTCTTTGTTCTGCCCAAAACTTGCTGGTCTTCCAGCGCAAATTTTTGTCCACGACTGAGTGTTGTAGACTGGCACATTACAAGGTCCAGGACAACGTGCTGCACAGGCTCATTGGGGAAAGACCACTGTGTAAGGTCCTCCCACCAAAGTGAACTGAGGGGCTGGACCCATGGGAAACCCCTCAGGCTGTATTCACCAAATATGCGTTTGCTGTAAAATGTACATGGCATGTAAAATGGAATGGAAAGGTTGTGAGGCAACTCACTCTTGTATTGAAGAAAACTGATTTCCTTTGCACTTTTTGGAATGTCAACTTGGTGCTTTTTTGAACTGTTTTGTGATGTATTTTTTACAGATTTTTATGAATAAAGTATATTTTTGACAAAAAAAAGCAAGCAGGAGGTTTGCGAGCTGCTGAAGGTGTTTACAGACTGATAATGGGATCACTATTAGTCAGTCTTTCTTGGGCTTGATTGTAATAGTGATGATAGGTAAGGTAGTGGATTCAATACCTGATTGGAGCTGTGCATGAAAGATATAATGCAATTAGAGAAGTTTACAGCTCCTCTAATGATAAGCACAATGAGGAGTGGGTTACAGGATGAATGAACTGGAAGTGGGAACAATTAAAATTCCAAAAGGCAAAGGTCCATTCAATCCAATCATAGAACATAGATAGAACATTACAGCGCAGTACAGGCCCTTCAGCCCTCGATGTTGCACCAACCTGTGAAACCATCTGACCTACACTATTCCATTTTCATTCATATGTCTATCCAATGACCACTTAAATGCCCTTAAAGTTGGCAAGTCTACTACTCTGTTGCAGGCAGGGCGTTCCACGCCCCTACTACTCTCTGTGTAAAGAAACTACCTCTGACATCTGTCCTATATCTATCACCCCTGAACTTAAAGCTATGTCCCCTCGTGTTTGCCATCACCATCCGAGGAAAAAGGCTCTCACTATCCACCCTGTCCAACCCTCTGATTATCTTATATGTCTCTATTAAGTCACCTCTTCTCCTCCTTCTCTCTAACGAAAACAATCGTTAATGAATGTTCCACTGCACCACCCCACCCCCACGCACCCATGGAGGAATGAGGGACAACCAAAATGTGGGCTTCATCCGGCATTCCCCTAAAACCTAGGCTGGGTCATCTTCAAGGTGTTTGAGTTGTGGGCAAATAGACCATCTTTACAGGGAATGTCCAAAACAGGAGAAATTGCAAAGAAAATGCCCAGTGGGAAGAGGAACTAACAAGGTGAAGTTTTTGTGGAAGGAGATTGAGGAATTAAAACAACGTATGAGGGTGTCCGGGCAAGCAGGCCAGGTGTACGCAACAGGGCCTGAGCTGGGTAATGCCCCAAGCATGCTAGGATGGTCAGCAGCCGTGCCGGTATGGGGATCTGTGAGTGAGTTGCACTCAGATCCCTACGGCGGGCATCATGTAACTGAAAGTGTTGCGTGATATGTCCCGAATGTCGTTGGTTGATACCAGGGCGACTCACATGAGTATTTGGAAAGGGATTCCCCAGATATTTGCCTCTCAAGGGGTAATGAAGATGGCCAGCAGGTGGCAGACTCTGTGCAGCAGAGTTTCCGGGAGCCCACTGGAGTGAGAGGTGCAGCTGGATGAGGAGCCTAAAACACAGCCTCATATTGATACCTTGCAATGTACTCCATTTACAAGGAGTACATCCAAGAAAGTGGAAGAGACTCCAAGTCAACCATCTGGGCACAGTCATGCAGTTCCAAATACGCCATCGGCCATGGAATTTCGGAGACACTCAGAAGACAGCTGCATCAGAGACTTGTCAACATTTGACTCTGAAAACAGCAAGGTTACATTAGGAAAATCTCCAAGGATATCACCCAGGTGTCAGTGTTACACAGAAATCACCACAAACTGGCTGCTGGAAATAGTCAGCTATCTCTTGTGAAAGGCTCTCGCAGGGAGAAGGGTGTATGGGTGGAAACTCTGAGCCAAAGGAAAATGAAGAACTTTCCAAGATACAGCTCACTTAAGCCCCAGGTACAGAATGGGAGAAGGTGAAGGAGGCAGAGAGGAGGCCACAACTTGGCAGAGGAACACAGAAAACACCACAGAAAAGCATGATTGCTGGTCATTGAAGGTTAACTCTGGTGATGGACTGCCATGGAAAGGGAAGGTGAATAGAAAGTCTGAGGAAAGCAAGTTTCAGACATAAAATGCAACACAAATGAAGAAGACTCTCTGATATAGCACAGTGAAGGACCAGGTGCAGAATTGGAAAGGGTGAAGGAACTCCAAAAGCCTGTCTGAAGGAAATCAGTGCGCATTGCCAGCCAGCGATCCCGGCTAGAGAAGTCATGCTCAACAGTCAGCATTGAACACAATTGAATTGGACACAATGGCAGAAAACCAGAGGATCATGTGGATATGAAGTGTGAGCTAGACATAGCTAAGCAAAGTGAAGTGCACACTCCAAGCCTTAGCAGAAGTCAAAGAGGAGTCTGAAACTGGGAAGGTTAAACAAGAAAATGTGGAAATAGACAAGGAAGAGAATAGAGTTTTGGGGCAATCACCTTGCATCGCTGCCGTCAGCTCTGCTTGAGCGGGAGTCTTTATCAGTAAAAGACATGTGTAGAAGTCAGGCACAAAGTGGCAGGAACTCAAAGGATGTCGTAGGTACAGAGCCGAAGCCCAACCTCGCAGATAAAAAAGTGCAGACAGAGATTTTGAAGCTCGTCATTGAGAATGAGCAAGGGTTGAAGACTGAAGATCCAGAAAAGGAAGAGAGAATATTTGTGGAAGACATCTTTCCAAAGAAATCGCGGAATGATGCTGTTAAAGAAACCCTTTTGTTCAAACAAGCACACTGCAATCTCAGGAATGGAACCAGCAAATTGGGAGCTATGCAGTTGGAGGCAGACATTGAACAGGAAGTCAATGCAGAACCTCTGCCAGTGGGTGAAGAAAGGACAAGTGAAAAATGATGATTTCCTCCCTATCACTTAGCCTGCAGCCAATCTTCAATGCACAGCTGCCTTGCAAGAACATTTGGTTTGTATGCAACAAGATAATAAAGATATTGAAAAAGGAATCAAAACTTTAGGCAATCACAGATGGTGGGATGTGGTATACAATGTGGGACAATCCTTATGGCCTCATATGCTCTCTTATGTTTTCTAAGTTGTTCTGATTATTACTTTGATACGTATATGAGGAGCGTGTCGCTAGTTTGAGAATCAACTGGATGTCTGGCAAACTTTGCCTATTTTTGTGGGCCTTTTGGAAGGTCCCCTTGAGCAAGCTGGAACTCCACACATTTAGCAATATCTGTAAAATTATTAGTAAATGTTGATACTTTGTAATTTTTAAGATTGTGGACACAAAGTGATCCAGCTAATAGGTTAACACAATTGGAAATAAATGAACCAGATTTTAAAACTGAGATTCATTAGGGGGAATGTTAGAATTTGCTTTGTGTTCCATCAAATTTAATCTCTTATAAGGATTTCTGTTAACATCGGCAGTTAATCGGAACGATGGAATTTCCCAACACAGCTCCCCCCAACTTTCCCAGCAACTCCCCGCTTTCAAGTCCTCAGCACAGGGCCAGGAAATTTCAGTCCTCTGACTCAGGCGGGAATGTTACAACCGAGCGAAAGGTGCACTTCTGTGGCGTGCTTAGCTGTTCTTGCTTCCCTCACTAACAAAACGTACTCTCAAAAATAACTCATTTTAACATTGTATACGACTACAATTTCACTTCTGGATAGTCAGTTTTCAAAGAAAAACAAGCATTTTACCCATATTTTCAAACAGAGAAAAATATAGCCCGAGGATTCCTGAACTATGATTGGTAAAGATAACGTGCAAGTAAGTTTCTAATTAAAAATAAATCTGTTTCTAAGCAATCAAATGTGTCTCTTTTTGTTCTATTGTGTAATGTATTTCAGGAAACAAAGCTACATCCAATTGCTTCAGTCTAGACAGGAGAAAGGAAAGAATGCATTTAAAACATCAAGGGATGGCCAGGAAAAGCTTGTGGAATTCAACTCCGCGTACCGTGGAATGAAAGGATATATTTGGTCAAAAACAATGACTATCAATATTGAAAAGCAGAAAGTTATGTTAAACTTGTATAGAACCTTGGTTAGACCATACTTAGCGTACTGTCTACAGTTTTGGTCACAATATTACAAAAGGGATATAGAAGCAGTGGAGAAGGTGCAAACAAGATTTACAAGGTTGATACCAGAACGGATTAGTTCCAACTATCAGGAAAGACTGAATAGACCGGTCTCTTTTCTCTAGTTGACCGAATCAAGGTCTTTAAGATTATGAAGGTGTTTAATGAGATAGTCTTAGAGGCTTTTTATACATATATAAAGAGCTAGAGGGTAACCAGGGAAAGGGTTGGCCCACTCAAGGACAGAGATGGGAATCTATGTGTGGAGCCAGAGGAAATGGGCGAAGTGCGAAATTACTACATTGCATCAGTATTCACCAAAGAGAAGGACTTGGTGGATGATGAGCCTAGGGAAGGGAGTGCAGATAGTCTCAGTCATCTCATTATCAAAAAGGAAGAGGTCTTGGGTGTCTTGCAAAGCATTAAGGTAGATAAGTCCCCAGAGCATGATGGGATCTACCCAAGAATACTGAGGGAGGCAAGGGAAGAAATTGCTGGGGCCTTGACAGAAATCTTTGCATCCTCATTGGCTACAGATGAGGTCCCAGAGGACTGGAGAATAGCCAATGTTGTGCCTTTGTTTAAGAAGGGTGGCAAGGATAATCCAGGAAATTATAGGCTGGTGAGCCTTACGTCAGTGGTAGGGAAACTATTAGAGAGGATTATTCAGGACAGGATTTACTCCCATTTGGAAACAAACAAACTTATTAGCGAGAGACAGCATGGTTTTGTGAAGGGGAGGTCGTGTCTCACTAATTTGATTGAGTTTTTTGAGAAATGACGAAGATGATTGATGAAGGAAGGGCAGTGGATGTTATCTATATGGACTTTAGTAAAGCCTTTGACAAGGTCCCGCATGGCAGACTGGTACAAAAGGTGAAGTCACATGGGATCAGAGGTGAGCTGGCAAGATGGATACAGAACTGGCTCGGTCATAGAAGACAGAGGGTATCAGTGGATGGGTGTTTTTCTGAATGGAGGGATGTGACTAGTGGTGTTCCGCAGGGATCAGTGCTGGGACCTTTGCTGTTTGTAGTATATATAAATGATTTGGAGGAAAATGTAGCTGGTCTGATAAGTAAGTTTGCGGACGACACAAAGGTTGGTGGAGTTGCGGATAATGATGTGGAATGTCAGAGGATACAGCAGGATACAGATCGGTTGGAGACTTGGGCGGAGAAATGGCAGATGGAGTTTAATCCGGACAAATGTGAGGTAATGCATTTTGGAAGGTCTAATGCAGGTGGGAGGTATACAGTAAATGGCAGAACCCTTAGGAGTATTAACAGGCAGAGAGATCTGGGCGTACAGGTCCACAGGTCACTGAAAGTGGCAACGCAGGTGGATAAGGTAGTCAAGAAGTCATATGGCATGCTTGCCTTCATTGGTCGGGGCATAGAGTATAGAAATTGGCAAGTCATGTTGCAGCTGTACAGAACTTTAGTTAGGCCACACTTAGAATATTGCGTGCAATTCTGGTTGCCACACTACCAGAAGGACGTGGAGGCTTTGGAGAGGGTACAGAAGAGGTTTACCAGGATGTTGCCTGATCTGGAGGGCATTAGATATGAGGAGAGGTTGGAAAAACTCGGATTGTTTTCACTGGAACGACAGAGGGGCGACATGATAGAGGTTTACAAAGTTATGAGCGGCATGGACAGAGTGGATAGTCAGAAGCTTTTTCCCAGGGTGGAAGAGTCAATTACTAGGGGACATAGGTTTAAGGTGCGAGGGGCAAAGTTTAGAGGGGATGTGCGAGGCAAGTTTTTACACAGAGGGTTGTGAGTGCCTGGAACTTGCTGCCAGGGGAGGTGGTGGAAGCAGATACGATTGAGACTTTTAAGAGACATCTTGACAAATATATGAATAGGAAGGGAATAGAGGGATACGGACCCCGGAAGTTCAGAAGGTATTAGTTTAGGCAGGCATCAAGATCGGCGCAGGCTTGGAGGGCCAAATGGCCTGTTCCTGTGCTGTACTGTTCTTTGTTCTAGAGAAAATGTCACCACTTGTGGTGGAGTCCAAAACTAGGGGCATAAATAAAACATAAATGTAAATCCAAGAAAGAATTCAGGAGAAATGTCTTTATCTGGAGAATGATGAACTTGCTATTGTA
This sequence comes from Heterodontus francisci, assembly GCF_036365525.1. NCBI lineage: Eukaryota > Metazoa > Chordata > Chondrichthyes > Heterodontiformes > Heterodontidae > Heterodontus > Heterodontus francisci. The sequence continues at coordinate 96,404,187 of NC_090371.1, forward strand.
TGAAGTCGTTGACATGATGAACGTAGATGCCTTTTAAGGTGAAGCTAGATAAGTACATGGGGAGGAAAGGAATAGAAGGATATGCAGATAGGGTTAGAAGAAGTAGGGTCAGAGGAAGCTCATGTGGAGCACAAAGACGAGCACACACCAGTTGGGACAATTGGTCTTTTTCTGTGCTGTAAATTCTATGTAATAAATTGTATGAAAGATTAACATAATTCCATGTTGAACTAACATTTTCTACACAATTTTTTAAAACATTAAGTTCTCTTGAATCAAACTTGAAATAAATTATTATTGTCACCTCTTGACTCTGTCTCTAAGTTATTTTCTGCCGTCTTTCTGTAATTCTTTCCTTCTTCTGTAGTTCTTCCACTTTCTCTATATGTCTCTTTTACACTTACTCTTTGTATGTTTCTATCTATTTCCTGCTACATGTCAACCACTGGGTACATCTCAGACATTTTATTTTCCATTTCTCTATCTCTTTCTTTCTCTCTTTCTTTTCTAAGGAATCAGACCCTCCGATTGTAGAAGAAATTAGCTCCTGTCCTTGGGATAGAAACAATGTGTGGAAATAGATGGCAGGGTTGGAAGCAGGAAATGAGGGGTGGTGAGGCTCAGTGAGAGCAGGAACCTGGATTGGGATATGCACTACCCTACTGGATGGTCTTTTTTGCTATTTTTGCTCGAAATCCAGAGTTGGGCCTTTATTAGTTTTTCCATATCTGGGAAGAAGAAAGGAGCAGAGTGATGGAGCCAGAAGTAGGAACATAGATGCATAACTTGTTTTTCTGAGTATGTGTTTTACAGATGAGCCAGGACAAAGATTAGGGTGACGTGGACATGTCTGATGCTGTTTGCAGGTAGGAAGAATATACCTGAGGTTCATAATGAAGGTTCATAATGAAGTCCAGTGGGATGCACTGGGCTGAGAAATCTTTGGAGGTGATTATAAGGTGGTAAGCTTAAGGGCTAGTATATGATATTCCTTTGTGAATAGCTGATTTTTCTATGTGCAATTGATTAGGGGGGCGTTTATTGAGCTATTTGAAGATTCTAAGTGAGGTAAATTTTTGTCGAACATACAACTTGACTATTTAAAATGATTCTTTTGTGAAACTTGATTGGAGTCCTCAATTTTGGTACCAACCAGAAACAGTAAACAGGTTAAATCAAGTGGAAAGCTCATTTGTAAGGTATCAAATATTGGAAATTAGGCCAGTGTCCAAATAGGATCGAGTTTATTTAGAATAATTTGCCTTAACCTTATTTTACTGGACAAAATTTTAAATACTTGTGATTTCTTTATTTGGAGAGTATTTACTTTGATCTCTAGCTCGAACAGGTTGAGGTTAAGAGGGAGGATGTGCTGGAAATTTTGAATGATATGAGGACAGATAAGTCCCCAGGGCCAGACGGGATATACCCAAGGATATTACGGGAAGCGAGGGAAGAGATTGCTGCGCCTTTGGCGATGATCTTTGCGTCCTCACTGTCCACTGGAGTAGTACCGGATGATTGGAGGGTGGCAAATGTTGTTCCCTTGTTCAAGAAAGGGAATAGGGATAACCCTGGGAATTATAGACCAGTCAGTCTTACGTCGGTAGTGGGCAAATTATTGGAGAGGATTCTGAGAGACAGGATTTATGATTATTTGGAAAAGCATGGTTTGATTAGAGACAGTCAGCATGGAGCGAAGAAGGATGAGAGGTGACTTGATAGAGGTGTACAAGATGATGAGAGGCATAGATAGAGTGGATAGCCAGAGACTTTTTCCCAGGGTGGAAAGGGCTATCACCAGGGGGCATAATTTTAAGGTGATTGGAGGAAGGTTTCAGGGAGATGTCAGAGGTAGGTTCTTTACACAGAGAGTGGTGGGTGCGTGGAATGCGCTGCCAGCGGTGGTAGAAGCAGATGCATTAGGGACATTTCAGCGACTCTTGGATAGGTACATGGATGATAGTAGAATGAAGGGTAGGTAGTTACTTAGATCTTAGAGTAGATTAAAGGTTCGGCACAACATCGTGGGCCGAAGGGCCTGTACTGTGCTGTACTGTTCTATGTTCACTCTCACCCCCACTCCATATAGCTCAAATCTGCATTTTGATGGATACTGAGAAATGTATTAATTAAACCATTTATTAGTGACAGTTATTGTCTGCATCAATCAGTACCCTAGTGATGCAGTTTATAGATTAAAGGTCATCTCTGTATTTTGTAAATTCTTGCATTGGTGAAATGCATTTGTTAGTAATTCTACCTAATAATTTCTAACATGAAACACACTGGAAAATTATTTGACGCTTGTTATTATGGGTGAGCAAGTACAGCTAGACTTTTTTATTCATTCATGGGATGTGGGTGTCGCTGGCTAAGCCAGCATTTATTGCCTATCCATAACTGCCCTTGAGAAGGTGGTGGTGAGCTGCCTTCTTGAACTGCTGCAGTCCATGTGAGGTAGGCACACCCCACAGTGCTATTAGGAAGGGAGTTCCAGGATTTTGACCCAACAACAGTGAAGGAACGGCGATATAGTTCCACATCAGGATGGTGTGTGACTTGGAAGGGAACTTACAGATGGTGGTGATCCCATGCATTTGCTGCCCTTGACCTTCTAGTTAGTAGAGGTCGTGGGTTTGGAAGGTGCTGTTTAAGGAGCCTTGGTGCATTGCTGTGGTGCATCTTGTAGATGGTACACACTGCTACCACTGTGCGCTGGTGCTGGAGGGAGTGAATGTTTGTGGACGGGGTGCCAATCAAGGGGGCTGCTTTATCCTGGATGGTGTTGAGCTTCTTGAGTGTTGTTGGTGCTGCACCCATCCAGGCAAGTGGACAGTATTCCATCACACTGCTGACTTGTGCCTTGCAGATGGTGGACAGGCTTTGGGGAGTCAGGTTAGTTACTCACTGCAGGATTCCTAGCCTCTGACCTGCTCTTGTAGCCATGGTATTTATATGGCTACTCCAGTTCAGTTTCTGGTCAATGGTAACCCCCAGGATGTTGATAGTGGGGGGTTCAGCGATTGTAATGCCATTGAGTGTCAAGGTGGGATGGTTAGATTCTATCTTGTTGGAGATGGTCATTGCCTGGCACTTGTGTGACACGAATGTTACTTGCCACTTATCAGCCCAAGCCTAGATATTGTCCAGGTCTTGCTGCATTTCTACACGGACTGCTTCAGTATCTGAGGAGTCTGACACAGAACCAAAGAAAATCTTCACCCACAACCATGAGGAAAGCATGAAACCCAAAAGCATTGTTTAAGAATGAAACAAAATGCTGTCTTCAGTATAGTAAATGTTTATTTCTATATTTCATGGCCCCACAGGATGGTTTTGGATTTATTCACATTTTTCTTCTACATAAAATTCATGCAACACTACAATATTTTTAGCAGTTTCATGTTATAGTTACATACATCTGAAAACAACTTCGTAAATAAAAGAACAACCAGGAGCATTTAAATAAAATCAGAAAAAATGGAATGGCATCACTATTCATTGAGCATTCAAAATTGAGAAGATGCTTTAACATTTTGGTCAGATTTCTTCAGAATAGGTTCCCATCTGAAACATCAACCAATCTTTCTCTTTCAAGTACTCAAAGAGCTACAGTGCATTTTCATCTTTATCTATTCATTTAGTAAAGATAACTGTGCCTTTCCTACACATCTATGCTAGGTTTGTGGCAATATGTACATAGCGAAGTACAAATAGGAATACAAAATATTGTTCTCTATTGATGAACATAGTTCCACCAACAGCTAGTAATATCTAATGATGTACATATATATACATTTTTATACTAAGTCGATCAACATGAACGTCTGTCTAGTTTTACAATATTTAACAACAGGAAAAATCTAAGTTATTTGTTAGCAAGCTGAACAAGCTGTACATAATAAATGGCTGATTAAAATAGCTAACTACAGAATATGACCAGCAGAAGATGGCAATGCATTTTAACATAAAATTTTGTTGGCAACATTTTCCAAGGCAAAGCTGTTTTATACCAACCACTACCCTTGCCAATTTACATGCACAATACTTTTTCTTTAAAATGGAGAAACTAAGGTGAAGGCTTGTTGGCTGGGACATTACTGATGGTGAAAATAAGAAATGAGAATAAGCTAAGAAGCAGTAATTAGGTAACATCAAACTTGGAGTTTAGAAAATTAGGGTTGCAGAAGGGAAAAAATGCTGAGGGATATTAGGATTCTGCAATTTTGAGATGGTGAAAAAAAATGAGTTACAGGAGGGGATATTGAGAAGAGAGAAAACATGTTGGATACTATTTAAAAAGTTTAGATAAAACAAGCGGGAAAAGTTCAAAAGAAAATTGAGCATAGTAGTATGGGTGAAATAGTAAGAAAGAACAGTGGATGTAATGGGAGGAGAAACATGTTAGAATGGTAACCTACCTAATGCTTAGCTTTTGCCCCTGTCTTGTCCAGGAATGGGGTTGAGGTGCTTGAGGTATTTTCTTGGATATGGTTAGTATTTAAGCCAAGCCTGGATTTCATTAATGGGGAGGAGAGTGGCACCAAAGCAGATACCAAAGTTCTTGGAAGTAACGTTTGTAATGGAGGACAAATGGGCAAGTCCTCGCTCTGAAGCCTTAACTATTGGCATATTGAAGTGTCATGGATATGGCGTGGTGGCTGTCAACAGTGGTCGGAGCTCTCTCACTACCGTATCTTTCATATTGTTAGGTTAATGTTTGCATGGGATTTGTCAAAAGCAACCATTGAAATTGAAGACCTAAAATATTTGTTAAGGCACTTTCTACAAAATGTAAGAAAGTCAAAATGTCCGTTATAAACAAAATAGTGCTTCTGTACAAACAACATTTCAATGTCTACATAGACATGTATTTAAATACGACATAGAATAGCAATATATAGTAAGTTCGAACATGAGTTTGAATGGCAGGTCCCTTTCTCTTCTGACAGAAATCCAGACAAGCATCAGCGAGGGCTTTGTCGCTTCTCTCCGGTGGAACTGTTTGTTTTATCTTTGAGAACATTCTGCTTTAGATCGTCACTGCTGTAACCCGATCCTTGCTCATTTGCTGTTGAAAAATGTTAGTGAAGTACAGAGTATTATTATTCAGATGTTAAATGTACTTAAAACCTTACCAAGAATAAAGGATTATACATGAAACATCATTCACTATTTAAAATTTCGAGCCTGGTAAAGTTGTGCAGTTATTCCTGTCGAGATGGATAAGATTTTGAGGATTTTTTTCACCGGCAATATTTATATTTAACTATCTCTTGTAATTTTAAAAATTCAAATAGATGCTGGGAGAATTCCGAGTAATTAAATGTAAAACGAAATGTTGCTGTTTTGTACTGAGGTAAATTACCTGACAGAGGTGCAGATTTCTTACGGTTTCCAGGTTTTGTTTCAGGAATTTGAAAAAACGGGAACTTCGTACACTGGCCTGTCTCTCTGTTACAGATCCCAAACGCGCATTTACACGCTTTCCTGCATTCTAGCCCGTAGGTTCCAAAGGGACAATCTGAAAGTGCAACATTGGAATATGAAAGGGAAATATGAAGATGGTTAGTCTTAATACCATAATTAATGTTAAAGGTCACGGTATGTACAATATCGCACCGCGTCACGAGTTTATTTACTTCTGACCCTTTTCTAAAACTAGCTGGTTTATTCATATCGCCTTCCGAATCGTCTACGCCATTTCGCTTGTTCCCTCCCTCACAGTCACACACTGTGCAGCTAGCTGAAGATGTCACCCTCACTCTGACTGGTGTGCACTGTATCAGGCTTGGTCAGTTATCTTCTAACCTGCATTAGAATTTAAACTCTAATTCTGAAATGTAACTTGTCCACTCACTCAGTTACAAATGAAGAATCCAAGTGCTAGGTAAAGCCTTTACATCAGCTTGATCATAACCTCTGTTCAGAACAGCTAACCGAGATAATGCGATCGGCAATATAGGAAAGGTGGTTTATGTAGTTTCATTGTAACATCGCCTTAGGCGAAACAATGGAGGAACAAGCCTGTGAGTGCAGTGTTTATAGTGATAGCAGTTCCATACATGTGGTTTTCATTGCTGACATTTGCAGTGGGCAGATTGACGCCTGTTATCACTGCATCAACAAGCAGCAACCACACTGCACATCTCATTACCGTTTCCTTCGCTTTGATGCATCCACTGATGGTGCCTCATAAAGCTTTCGGGTCTCCGAAGCAAACACCATATTCGACAGCTGGATCCACGGTAAACAGGGGATTCAGACATCATCAACATGTTGCAGTGGGTGATGAAGTTTCATTTTTATTTTTTTAAAGTGTTATCAGGACTACTCAGAGAATGCTGTCAACTGAGGAGAGGGAGAACATTGTGACCTGCACACATTATTCTCTCATTTTGGTCAGCCTAGTGTCTACACTCCATGCATACAATTCTGGAAAAGTAAGTACTGGGACCTCCACACAGGTATCCTTTCTGTTTTCCAATATGGAATACACACTCTTTCAGTAGGGAGACACACCACTTACTTAAGTCCAAGAAACTTGGTTGACAGGGACCCGCCCCCAGGTGTGCGCAGGCGTACTACTGGACTTACTCGCAATGATAGGTTGTCTGCTGCTTTTTCAGCTCCGACCACCCGAATGGCGAGGGCACTGACTGGCAGGAATAAAGAACATCCTACATAGCAGTGATGCTGGCGAGACTGGAGGTAGCTTCAGTTCACTGCCTAACAGAGCTTTCAAACAGTTTTATAAATGCAGTAGCAATTACTCGAATAGTAACAAAAAAGCTTAAAATACCGTGAGCAGGTGCACTGAACCATCACAGAGGGCAGGACTACGATATAATTTTACTTAAACTCCATGTTCCTTGTGTATTTACCTCTGCAAATGCCATATTCATCTCCAAAATCGTCTTCTTCACTGTTAAAATTGCACCGTAGCCCAGGTCCGCATTTAACCCCGTCCATTCCGGCCACTGTGCGGTAACACACCTCTCCTCTCCCGGCTGCACAAACCTTGCAGCAGCCGCAGTCGTCCAGCACTGTCCTTTTGCAGCCCGCCGTCACGGGACAGGCGGTGGTCCGTTCACACGAATAGGAACAATCAACTGCATACTTCAAAGTGAACCCTTCCACAGTGACAGTCAAAACCACAAGCAACAAACTCACACAGGCACTGGACATATTTACAGACTGTGACCGCACTCCACCTGGACTGACACTGATTCTGAACTGAGCTACAGCACTGGGTGACCGTGTGCTTTTATCAGTTGTGTGCCCACATGTTTTTCACCGGGTCAGTTTCCTAAATCCGGTGTTGTCTTCTGGCCAGCTTGTGTTGTAGGTTTCTAAATCCGGACTGGAAGTAGATGGAATTGAACATGTTGCACAGGGTTGCCATCCAGGAATTGAAAAGATGTGTTGACGTAAGATGTTATGTTTAGTTGTTTTGTAAAGATTTTCAGATTCGATCTCTCACGTACTTGTCAAATGTTCAAGGACGCGAAGAACAACAGCAAATTTATAATCTGTGGAACTGCGTACGGCCACCCCAGCGGGCACTGCATATTTGGCACAATTTCAATTTACCACGTCTCTAGAATTTTCTGACACGTGCGTCATGAAGCAGAATTACTAATGAATGAAATGCATTGATGAAAGATATTTTTAACCTTTGGTTCTGTAAATCAACACTTTAAGGAGTTGTCACTTTATAAAATCTGCATCCAAGAAATAACAGGGAGTGACAAAACTGATCTTTTGGAGGACAGAAATTAACAGATTAGGCAGGAAGGACCAGAGTAATGAGAGTGGATCAGCGTTTCAATCCAGGGTCCTTCAAATCTGGCCTCATACCATCTCTGATTTTATTTGCTCCTTCATTGGCGGCCGTGTGTTCAGCTGTCTAAGTCTAATCTCTGGAATTCCCTCCCTAAACATTTCTGCATTTCGAGCTCTCTCCTTTAATATGCTTCTTAAAACCTACCTTTTTGAGCCAGCTTTTGGGCAGCAGACCTCATATCTTTTTGTGTGGCTCCATGTTACATTTTGTTTGATAACCTTCCTAAGAAGCACCTTGGGACATTTTTACTATATTGAAGGCACTATATAAATACAAATTGTTGTAGACTGATGGAGTGAAAGTCTTCTATCTCCACTGGCTGTTTGAACCCAAATGCTACAGTTGAGTGTCACCCTCATTGGTCCATCCAAATAAGCATAATGCTGTAGAAATATTGCAAGCAAAGCACTATTTGACACTTGTGCATGTTTTAAGGGTGCATTTATACAACAACTTTAGAATTGCTGCAAAAGTTTCCACATGGCAGCTGTTTTTATGTTGCATTTTGTGGTATGGAGTTGCTGGCTCCTGACACAGACCTTGCACAGCCGATAGCAATCCCAGTGCAAACGTGTCAGATTTGCTGAGGCTGGTCTTCAAGAAATCCTCTTTCAATCCCCACTTGGTCTTGTCCCACATATCTGTATGATCTCCTCTTTAAACCACTCCAACACTCTGCAGACCTCCTTTTGGCCTTTTCTGCACATCCCTTCGTCTTACCATTTAACCCTTTGAGTCCTTGCCAGCTGTCTGTAGACCAATCCAATCAGACCCATTTCCCCGTGGCCCTGCAAGTGTCCATCCAATTTCCGTTTGAAATCATCATCTCTGCTTCCACCATCCTTGTAGGCAGTGAGTTCCAGGTCATTACCACTTGTTGTTAAAAAAAGTTCTTCCTTACATCCCGCCTACATCTCTTGTCTAAAACCTTAAATCTGTGTCCCCTAGTCCTTGTACAATCAGCTAATGGGAATAGCTTTTCTTTGACTAGTTTATCTAAACCTTGTACACGTCTATCAAAGTGCCCCTCAATCTCCTTTGCTCCAAGTAGAACAATCCCAGCTTTTCCAATCTAACCTGTAGCTAAAATGCATCATCCCTGGAACCATACTGGTAAATTTCTTCTGCACCTTCTAAACGACCCTCACATCCTTCTAAAAATGTGGTGACTAGAACTGGATGCAATCCTCTAGTTGTTGCCTAGGTTCAGCATAACTTTTCTGCCTTTGAATTAATATCACTATTTATGAAGCCCAAGATCCCATGTGCTTTGCTAACTTCTCTCTCAAAGTGTCCTGCCACCTTCAAAGATCAATGCACATGAACCCCCAGGTCCCTCTGTCTTTAGAACTGTGCCATTAAGTATATATTGCCTCTCCCTATCCTTTCTGCCAAAATCCATCACTTTATGCTTCTCTGTGTTAAATTCTATCAGCCACGTGTCTGCCTACCCTCACTGTTTACCACACCTCCAAATTGGCAACTTTGAAATTTTACTCTGTATTCCAATATCCAAAGCATTAATATATATCAACAAAGCAGCGGTCCTTGCACTGATACATGGGGAACACCACTGTCTACCATCCTCCAGTCTGAAAAACACCCCTTTACCACAACTCTGAAATAAAAATAGAAAGTGCTGGAAATAGTCAGCAGGTCTGGCAGCATCTGTGGAGAGAGAAGCAGAGTTAACATTTCTGAACTGGCAAAGGTTAGACATGTAATAGGTTTTAAGCAAGTGGTGGGGGTGGGGGAAGAGAACAAAGGGAAGGTGTGTGATAGGGCAGAGGGCAGGAGAGATTAAATGACAAAGATGTCATGGGACAAATGCAAGGGGAGTGCTGATGGTTGTGGTGAAAGACAACGCATTAGTCAAGAGAGAGTATTAACAGTAGAATAATGAACAGCTCTGTCCAAAAGCACAAACATAAAAAAGCAAGTTTAAGGCAGGCATGTGGTTAAAAAATAAAATGATAATGATAATGAAAAAAGGCTCTGAAATTGTTGAACTCAATGTTGAGTCTGGAAGGCTGTAGAGTGCCTAATCGAAAGATGAGTGCTCTTCCTCAAGCTTGCATTGATGTTCACTGGAACACTGCAGCAAACCAAGGACAGAAATGCACGCATGAGAGCAGGGTGATGAATTGAAATGGCAAACAACCGTAAGCTCGGGGTCATGCTTACTTTACCACAACTCACTGTTTTCTGTCCTTAAGCCAATTTTTTAAAAATCCAAGTTGACACTAACCCTTCTATTCCATAAGCCTCAATTTTGGTAACCAACCTTTTATGTGGTACTTTATCAAAGGTTTTCTTAAAATCCATATAGACAACATTCACTGCATTTTATTCATCAAACTTCTCCGTTACTTCATCAAAAAATTCAATTAGATTTGTCACTCACGATCTGTCTTTTACAAATCTGTGCTGGCTCTCCTTAATTAACTCAAATCTCTCCAAGTGCCTGTTAATTTTTTCCCCTGATCATTGCTTCTAAAACCTTAACCACCACTGATTTTAAACTGACTGGTCTGTAGTTACTAGGACGGTCCTTACACCCTTTCTTGAATAAGGGTGTCACATTTGCCAGTGTCCAATCCTCTGGCACCTCCTCCGTATCTAGGGAAGATTGGAAGATTATGGCTAACACCGCCACCTCCTTTAGCAACCTGGGATGCAAGCCATCTGGACGAGGCGACTTATCCACTCTCAGTATAATCAGCTTTTCCAGTAGATCCTTCCCCATCCATTTTCTCTGCCATCTCTACTTCTACTGATATTTTATCAGCAACCTCTTCCTTAGTAAACACCGATAAAACGTATTAATTAAATATTCTAACCTTGCCCTGTACCTCTAAGAATATACCACATTCTTTGTCCCTAATAGACCCCACCCCACCTCTTCCTACCAGCTTGCTATTTACATGCTGACAGAAGATTTTTGAGTTCCCTTTTACATTAACTGACATTCTATTCTCATATTCTCTTTTTGCCAGTCGCATTTTCCTCTTCACTTCCCAAGTTCTTGCTTGAAGAACTCACCTGACATTCGTCTTACACCCTCTTTTTTCTCTTTCATCATATTCTCTATCTCCCTCGTTATCCAAGCAGCCCTGGCTTTGGTTCCCTTACCTTTCGCCCTTGTTGGAAAGTACCTAGCCAGTACCTGAAACATCTTTTCCTGTCAATCATTGGTTCAATTTTACCCTGGCTAGATTCCCTCTCATCCCATCGAAGTTAGCTGTCTTCCAATTTAGTAGTTCTACTTTAGATTGTTCCTTGCTCTTCTCCATTATTAATCTAAACCTTATGATACGATGATCACTCTTATTCAAGTGTTCCCTCACAGACACTTAGTCCACTTGGCCCCCCTCATTCCCCAGCACCAGATTCAGCAATGTCTCCTTTCTAGTTGGACTGAGAACATACTGGTCAAGGAAGTTCTCCTGAACACATTTCAAAAATTCCTCCACCTCCTTTCTGTAACATTATCCCAATTGAAACTTGGGTAATTAAAGTCCCCTAGTATCACCATTGTATAGTTTTTGCACATCGCTGTGATTTCCCTGCAGATTGCTCCTCTATCTCTCTGTCATTATTTGGAGGCCTATAGAACACCCCAGTAGTGTGATCATACCATTTTTGCTTCTCAACTCTAACCAGATGGATTCTGTCTTTACCCCCTCAAGGACATCCTGGCTTTCGAACACTACAATCTCTTTCCTCATCAGTACTGCCACCCCAACTCCCTTTTCTCCTTCTCTATCTTTTCTGACACTTTGTATCCTTGAATATTATGTGCCCAGTCCTCACCAGTTTTAAGCCATGTTTCTATTATTACCACTACATCATATTTCTACATTGCTATTTGTGCATATAGCTCACCAACCTTATTCACCACACTTTGTGCGTTTACATACATGCATTGTAAACCTGTCCTTGTATTTCTTCGTAGTCCTTCTTAGTCTGCTGCTATCCATGTGGTACTACTTCCTTCTCCAGTACTATCCAAAACTCTCACTCCTTTATGCACCTTATTCCTCTTTTCTACTTCTATATGCTGGTGGCCACCCCTATCAATTTAGTTTAAACCCTCTCCAACCACACTAGTGAACCTCCTTGTGAGGACACTGGTCCCAGTCCTGTTGAGATGCCTTTTGATGTCCCTTTTGAATATGTGCCTCCTGCCCCAGAATTGTTCCCAATGTCCCAAGAATCTGAAGCCCTCCCTCCTGTACCATGCTTCAAGCCACGCATTGATCCTCCCTGTCTTCCTATTTCTACTCTCTCTAGTTCATGGCACTGGGAGTAGTCCAGAGATTACTACCTTCTAGGTCCTACTCTGTAACTTCCTCCCTAGCTTCTGACCTCAATACATGCTCTCTCAATGCCATTGGTACCAATATGTACCACAATTTCTGGCTCACTCCCTTCCCTCTGCCGAATATTCTGCATCCTCACCGTGATGGCCTTAACCCTGGCACCAGGGAAGCAACACATCATGCAAGACTCACAATGACAGTTACAGAAATGCCTGTCTGTCTCCCTAACTATGGAATCTTGTGTACTACTGCACTTCTAGGTTTTGCTGTTCCCTCCTGTGCAGTCCCTTGCCCATTGGTGCCATGGTCTAGACTGCCCTCCTTCATGGTGTTGTCATTCCCAGTAGTCTCCAATGCTGATTACTGGTTTTAGAGTGGCATATACCCCGAAGACTCTTGAACTTCCTGCCTCTTCCTACTCTTCCAAATGACCATCCATCTACTATCCTGGACTCTCACTGCCTGTGGGGTGACCACCTCCTGGAATGTATGATCCAAGAAACTCTCCCTCTCCCTGATGCTTCACTGTGACTCCAGATACCTGAGAGGGTAAAGCAAATTAATTTTGATTGTTGGATGCAGGCACTAAAGGTAGAGGCCACATTAGGGAAATAATTCTCCTGGAAGAATTTAAAAGTTCACACCATGTGTTAGTAAGAACCCATGTAGAGAACCAGAAGGTTTCAAAAGCCAGACAGGCAACTGAGATCGCTGATGATTACGAGCTTGATCACAAGCCCAAACCCTTTGTCCTTCACCCCCACAAACCCGAGAAAGATACAAGCTGGGAGGGTGAAAGGAAGGCAAGTAGCCGGGGACAAGAAGGGACATTTGGGAATGCCCAGGGATCTCCTGCTCAGGCCAGAATGGAAGGTGCTGAGGGTGGAAGTGAGGTTCCAAAGCCTAAGTGTTACCATTGTCACAGGGTGGGACACTTTCGTGCAGAATGCTGGAAGTTGTGGAGTAAACCTATGGGACCTATTGGGGTGCACAGGGCCAATGCAGAGAAAGGGGCCGTGACTGGAAATATGACAGATCAGGCTGTAGCTTTGACTGCAGCTGTAAGGCCAAGTACAAAAACCGCTGTGAGTGGGGGGGATGTGAACAAGATACCTGAGAATTATAGGAAATTCTTGTCAAAAGGAAAAGTAACTCCTTATCCTTCAAGTGAGGCAAGTAAACCTATAGTTATACTCAGGGATACAGGAGCCACCCAAACTCTTTTGCTGGGGAAGGCATAACTTTTCCACCAGAGAGCGCATTGAATGCCAAGGTTTTAGTGAATGGTATTGGCGGAGAGTATATGCCCGTACCTTTGTATCGGGTGCACCTAGAGTGTGACCTAATGTCTGGAACAGTAACTGTAGGAGTTGTCCATAGTTTTCCTGTAGATGGAGTTAAGCTACTCCTGGTGAATGATTTGGTTGGAGTGAAGGTCATAGCTTCTCCAGTAGTCACGGAAAAAACAAATGAAGTTAAAGAGACAGAGCAGCTGCAAGAAAAGGTTCCAGGAATTTTTCCTTCATGTGTAGTAACTCAAGCAATGGCTAAACCAGTTCCATTGCCAGAGGTAAAAGTGGCACCACAGACTGATAGCCGAATATCTGAAACTTCCTTTGGGGATTTGGATAATCTGATGGAAATGTTCATTAAGTCTTCTCTGATCAAGGCTCAGCAAGCCGATCCAGAGTTAAGTAAAGTGGCACAATTGGCTCTAACTGAAGCTGAAGCAAAGGGAGTTCCAGAAGGCTACTCGATTAAAAATGGGATTCTGATGAGGAGGTAGAGACCTCCTCACAGACCTGCGGATGAAGAATAGATGGTTGTTCACCAGACTTTTTGTTTATTCTTTCATGGGATGTGGCGTCGCTGACAAGGCCAAAATTTGTTGCTCATTCCTAATTGCCCTTGACAACTGAGTAGCATGCTAGGCCATTTCAGAGGGCAGTTAAAAGTCAACCACATTGCTGTGGGTCTGAAGTCACATGTAAGCCAGACCAGGTAAGAATGGCAGATTTCCTTCCCTAAAGGACATTAGTGAACCAGACAGGTTTTTATGACAATTGATGATAGTAATGATGCCATTACTGAGACTAACTTTTAATTCCAGATTTTATTTTATTAATTGAATTTAAATGCCACCAGCTGCCATGGTGGGATTTGAACCCATGTCCCCAGGGCATTAGCCTGTTCAGTGACATTACCATTTCTTCACCATCTCCCCAAGATTGTGGTACCGCCCAAGTATCGCCGGGAAATATTAAAGATAGCCCATGAAATTCCTAAAGCAGGACATGTGGGGATCGGGAGGACCCAATCATGTATAGGTCAACATTTTTACTGGCCAGGTCTTTCCAAGGACGTGGTGTAGTTTTGTAAAACGTGCCATACGTGCCAGATTGTGGGAAAACCGCAACCTGCCATAAAACCGGCATCTAATTCCCATACCAGTTTTTGGGGAACCGTTTAGTAGGGTGATGATAGCCTGTATAGGAGCTTTACTGAAAACAAAAGCGAACACCAATATATACTCACTATCATGGATATGGCTACTCGGTTCCCAGAGGCCATTCCCTTGAGAACAATTTCTACTAAGGTTGTGGTAGAGAGGTTAATCCAGTTCTTCACTAGATATGGATTACCGAGTGAGATTCAGTTGGATCAAGGTTCCAATTTTGTGTCAGAAGTTTTACAGGGAGTTATGAATAATTTGGGTATAACACAGTTAAAGTCTTCAGCCAACACCTACAGACACAAGGAGCTTTTGAATAGTATCATCAGACCCTCAAAACTATGATCAGGGTATACTGTCATGAATATCCCCATGATTGGGATAAAGGGCTAGAATGTCTCTTCCAATGCCTAGTGATGCCATTCGGGATAAAAAATGCCCCAACCACTTTTCAGAGACTAATGAACAAAGTGGTAGCTAGTGTTCCTAACTGTGTGGTTTACCTTGTTTATGTGCTGGTATACAGTGACACTTGGAAGCACCACTTGGACCTCTGTTTAGAAAATTACAATTGGCTGACTTAGTGGTAAACCTTGCCAAAAGTGAATTTGCAAAAGCCAGAGTAACCTACCTTGGGCATATAGTAGGGCAAGGACAAGTGTTGCCAAGAACAGCAAAAGTGCAAGCATTGGCGGAGTTCCCTACCCATAAGACCAAGTGAGAAATCATGAGGTTTTTGGGGATGTGTGTTTTACCAGCTCAAGTTGGTACTAAAGTTTAGTTCTATAGCTGCTCTACTGACAGATTTACTATAAAAAAAAACAAGGTAGTGTGGTCAGGGGAGTGCCAAGCATCTTTTGAGAGGCTGAAAGCCATTTTGATTAATGAACCTGTGTTGGGTGCTCCAGAGTTCACTAAGCCCTTCAAGGTAGCAATTGATGCTAGTGACCTGGGGGACGGTGCAGTCCGTTTGCAAGCATAGAAAGGCCAGTGGGATACTTTCCAAAAAGCTAAATCGACACCAAAAAAGATCTTCAACAATGGAAAAAGAAACCCCAGGCTTACTACCAGCTGTTAAGCATTTTGAAGTCTATGTCTGCCACGATTACAGAGAGACACTGGTATATACTGATCATAACCCCCTAGCCTTTATAGAAAAATTCAAAAAACGTAATGCCAGACTATTCTGATAGAGTTTACTATTGCAACCTTATTACTTAAAGATTATCCATATTGCAGGAAAAAATAATGTAATTGTGGATGCTTTGTCTAGAGTCTAACTTTGCTTTGAGCCGAACTGTATTAGCTACAGGTAAAGAGAAAATGGGAATGAGTGTGTAAATGTGCTTTGATAATTTTGCATCTTCTGTTTTTCACTCTTTGTAATGAACTGCATTTAAAAATGGTGTTTCATTCCTCCAAGGATGGAGGTGTTATGAAAGTGCTTCCATTTTTTTTGATATTTTGTTTTTTGAGGGCTTGTGTTAAAACTGAAAAGATTCCATGGATTTTTTTTTACTAAGTTCACCGATAGGACAAGAAATTGTTTGAAAGCCACCTGTGCTGGAGGCCACCTGTGACTTGGGCTCAGAAAACAGCAGAACCCTTGGTGACTTGGGGGAAAACAGTTACAGAGAAGCCACATGTCAAGGTTTATGGAGGTCAGGAGGTCGACTCACTGTTTGGGGTTCGAACTTTGTCTTCAGTTTTAGTTTTCGTGGTGCGCTGTTTGAAGACAATTGGTGTTTTCCTGCTAAGGAGAAACCACACCAGTGTTCCTCCTTCTCTACCTTTTTGAAGAAATCCTGCCAAGATCCAGTGTGGAAAAAAAAATCCCTGGTGCCGTATAGCTCCTGAGGAGCTGAAAGAAAATCCTGCGATTCAGGTGTGTGCTGGCGGAAAAATCTTGGTGCCACATTTCTTCTAGAAAGCTGACTAGAATAATTCTCGACATCTCCAGAACAGACTGCTTCTGAAACAAACCCAGTGACCTGTCTCCATACACCCAGATGCCAGACCAAAAATAGGGACAACTGACTTCCTTCCATATCTTCTTTCATTTTTCTTCAAGAATTAGCAAGTATTTGGCCAAAGTAGTTTATTTTTGTCTTTTTTTTTTGTAACAGACCTCTGCAGAGTGAATTTCTATATTTTTTCCAGTGTGTGTGTAGTTGGGGAATTTTTAAAAAGGGAAATTTCATATTTTAATCGGTGCGTTAATTGCTTTGCTTCATTACTGGTTAAGTTTTGTTTTATAATAAATTGATAATTTTTTTGTTAATTAAAGAAACCTGGTTGGTGTATTTTATTCTGGGATTTTAAAAAAATAGAGTGTATGATTGGCTGTATCGGTAACCGGGTAAACATTTAAATAGATGTTGTGACCTGTGAAGAAGTGGAACTCGAAAAGACAGTGCTCTCCTCCTGCCTTGGTCGTAACAGTACATTATAGTTTCCTGGTCCTAGTTTAAACCATTGTCCTAGTTTAAATAAAAAACCTAATACTCGCCAACCAATCACATACCTGCCTTCCTCTGACATCACATCTTGCTTTTTTTGGAAATACCCTGATCAGGTCTGCGGTATTCCCCCCACTCTCTTTATCTCTCTCTCTCAGTCTCTTTTATTCCCTGCCTCCACTGCTGGTGTCTCTGATCAGGTCTGTGCTGTTCCTCCCGCTCTCTGTCTCTCTCTCTCTCTCTTTTATTCCCTGCTGCCGCTGTTGGTGTCTCTGATCAGGTCTGCGGTGTTCCCCCATGCTTTGCCAGCTCTCTCTCTTTTATTCTCTGCCGCTGCTGCTTGTGTCTCTGACTAGGTCTACACAGTTTTTGGCATTCTCCCTCTAAATCCCTCCCAGCTGTCCATTTCTCTCTCTCTACCACTTCAAGACATACCATTTTAACCAAGCTTTCATTTAATTATTCAAACCTTCACAATATGTGAGTTGGCACCAGTTCCTTTATTCCATTCATCCAATTATCCACTCACCACTTTATGTTGGGAGATGTTCTATATTAAAGGTGCTACATCAATGCTAATTGTTGCTGCCACCTAGCTGGAACCAATATACAGCGACCAGTCTCAGACCATCAGTTACACTATAAATGCTACTGTTATGCCTGGTGAGAAAGGGGTCTAGGGGTCCCTCTCAGCCTTTACCTGGTCTTACCACACCAGGTTTAATTTTAAACACACCGTGTTTTTAGCTCCCCCTTGGTGAAGCCTTGTTCACCGCTTTCCAATTATAAGGCAAAGAAACCATCACAAACAAGTTTTCTTAGTTTAAAGAAGGTTGAAATTTATTAAACTTAAACTCTAATTTGGTTAATGCCTACGGATACACGACGCCCCACGCCAGCAGGCATACACGATACACACATGCGTATAGAGACAGAACAGAGCAGAAGAAATAAAGTGGAAAAGTTTGAGGCAATCTCTGAAGAGGGATCTTCGAGCTCACTGTAGAGTCTTTGATTGTGGGTAGATCTTGCTTTTCGTTGGGGCCCAGTATTCTTCTTAAACCTTGTTCGCTGTCTGAGACTTTTCTCTCTTGGGGTTCATGTGTCTTCAGTGGATTCAAAGGCTTGTGAGAAAGAGATGGTAGAAGACAGGAGAGATCTTCTCAGTCCAAGAGCAAACAGTCTTTCTTTAGTTCAAACCCTCTGTGGCTAGTTCAAAAAACCCTGGAACAGCCAGTTAGTCCTGGCCCCTGTGGATTGCATCACCCCAGCAGGTCTTGGAATGCACTTCCCCACCCCCTCACTGTCCAGTGATCAACATCCATTGCAGGTTGAATGTGACAGGGAATGGTCCTTTGTCTACACAAGCACCGTCTGTTAGTATGCAAATGTTTTTTCCAGCCATGGCTGATCTGTTCAACAAGTCATTTTCGTGCTCCAGCAACAGTTCAAAATCAATGTTAATATGACAAAACCAATGTGCCTCATTCTTGGCAGGTGGGGGCCTGCATGACAGCTATATTAGAGTGGTGTCAGTAATCGTGTGATTGGTCTGCACCTTTATGCTGCCTGACCACCACCCCCCCCCTCCCCCTCCATGGATTCCGCAGCAATGAACATTCTGGACTGATACCTAAGCATAATGAATGTTCAGTTAGGGTGATTTTCTATGGACTCTTGGAGGTTTTCATCAACTACAAAAGACAGAAAAGATTCCTGCAACTTATCCATGGTGGTTTCATCCTACTTTCCCTTGTGTCTCAAATAATCATTGTATTTTTAAGTTTCCAGTAAATGGGAGGAGTTTTAATATGGGTGTGGGTTTGGGTGCTTGTGGGGAGTTAAATCTTCTAAAGGTTATGTTGAGTCATGAGCTCGACATAGGAACATAGGGCTTAGAGCAAGAGAAGGCCTTTCGACCCTTTAAGTTTGCACCGCCATTCGATAAGACCATGGCTGATCTGGTTGTGGTCTCAACTCCACTTTCCTGTTTGCACCCCATAACCCTTGACTCCCTTGTCTATAAAAAGTCTATCTAACTCAGCTTTGAATAAATTCAATGATCCATCCTCCACTGCTTTCCAGGGAAGAGAATTTCACAGATTAATGACCCTTTGAGGAAAAAAAATTCCTTATCTCCGTCTTAAAAGGGAGACCTCTTATTTTTAAACTGTGTCCACTAGTTCTAGTCTCCTCCACAAGAGGAAACAGCCTCCCAGTATCCACTCTATCAAGTCCCTTCAGGAACTTACATGTTTCAATAAAATCGCCTCTCATTCTTCTGAACTCCAATGGGTATAGGCCCAACTTGTTCAACCTTTCTTCATAAGATAAGTTCTTCATTTCCAGCATTAGTCGAGTGAACCTTCTCTGAACTGTTTCTAATGGAATTATATCCTTTTTCAAATAAGTAGACCAAAACAGTACACAGTACTCCGGATGTGATCTCACTAAGGTCCTGTGCAGCTGCAGTAAAACTTCCCTACTCTTATACTCAATTCCCCTTGCAATAAACACCAACCTTCCATTTGCCTTCCCAATCACTTGCTGTACCTGCATAGTAACCTTTTGTGATTCATGTACCAGAACACCCAGATCCCTCTGTACCACTGAGTTCTGCAATCTCTCTCTATTTAAATAGTATCATCCCGCCCACTCTTGGGTTTCACTCGTGGGTTTGCAAGCAAGCAGGAACCCCCTTGGAGCTGTTGGCTATGTCACTACAATACTTAAATATGTCATTAACTGTTGTTTTAACCAACCATGTGGCTTTCACAACCAGCACACCTATTTCCTGAGCTGGCAGCAACTCACCAGGATCAATCAGGTGAGTATACAGCAGGGAATGTTTCTTCAGTGCAATTGACAGGCTGGGAAAGCTTTGATCAGTGAAACTGAACTGCTGCAGCCATGGCCAGGTGAGAGGATGGTGCTCACAAAACCTCTTCTGAGAGTGTGATTTTACTGCTTGACAGATGATTTCCAATTTCTTGGAAGTCTGTTCACCTGTCGAGCACTTCCCTTACCTTCAGCAGCACTTCCCTGCTGCTGGCCCTTATCACAGCATGGGAGCAGCTTATGCAGCTTCACCTTCCAACTCCGATGAGGAACAAGAGGAGCAGCAACACCAACAGCTGCAATACCAACAGCTGCAACAGCTGCTTTCTCCTCATCCATGTGCTGCTCCAGAGGGCAGAGGAGATGGACACAGATCCAGCTCAATGGAGGCAAGACCCCCAAAACAGGGTCTCCAGGCAGAGGATCGGCTCTCTTGACGTGTGACTGCCAGTGCCTCAGGAAGTTCAGGCTCTCACAGCAGGTTGCTGGTGACATCCGCAGCCTCCTGCAACAAGACTTCCTTCCAAGTGGACCAGGTGGGCACCCACTGCCAGTGGCCATCAAGGTGTTGTCACTGGAGGGCCCCAAGTTTCTGCCTCTCCCTGAGGTTGTATGCTCTTTTCTCCAGCAAGGTGAGGAAGCAGAGAGTTCTGAGTGTTAGGAATGCCTTGTGTGGATCAGAGAGAAGGACAACATTTGTGGAGGGTGGCATGGATACAAGAGGGCAATTGAATGAGTTTAAGTTTTGGCTGTTCAGATGGGAAAGTAAGGTGCCTGGAGGGAGAGGAATGAGTGGAGCGGCAAGGTGCGTTGTTCTGAGGAGTACTGTGCATGAGAATGCTGGGAAAGCCAGAGTATGGGGCTTGGCACCTGAAAGTGTTATGCCAATCATCTTGCCTGCCCTCCTGAGTTCCTGGATTATCTTGGTCTACTGTCTTGGAGGGAACTACACTTCTGCTGTTGACTTCCTTGGCCTCTTCCATTCACGAGAGCACCTCACTTCAGTCCCTCAGATCCCACAGATTACCTCCAGGTAAGAGTGAGAAACCCGGGGAGGAGGAGTAGCGTTGCCAGGTCTCCCATTCCATTCCTGTGGTTGCTGCAGCCTCAGGAATCCTTGTCCAGTTCAGTCATTCTAACCAATGCTGATGTCTCTTTAATTTGAAATTCTACCTTTGACAGAATCGATCCTCATCCCACCCACCCTCTCTGATTGGTCGGGAGCCCGGAGATGAAATGCTAATACTATGGCTCAGTTAAATAGCCATGGCAAAGCCCACTGAAATTGTCAACAGGTT
This sequence comes from Heterodontus francisci, assembly GCF_036365525.1. NCBI lineage: Eukaryota > Metazoa > Chordata > Chondrichthyes > Heterodontiformes > Heterodontidae > Heterodontus > Heterodontus francisci. Next base: position 96,425,405 of record NC_090371.1, read on the forward strand.
CCCGACCCAATACAGGTCCCGTGTTTCAGCTGAGTCTATCAGTTAAACATTCCGCAATATTTCTCATGCAAATACAACTTGTTTTAATTAACTAGAAAAGAGATGAAATAAGAAAACAAAGCCTGTTTGACAGCAGCCTTTATCAAGTCAAATTTCTTTAATGCTTGCCCAAAGAATTCTGAATAACAGAAATAATGTAGAACCATAGAAAGGTTACGGCACAGAAGGGGGCCATTCAGCCCATCGTGTCTGCGCCAGCTAAAAATAAACTAGCCGTCCAATCTAATTCCACCTTCCAGCACCTGGTCCGTAGCCTTGCAGGTTACAGCACTTCAGGTGCATGTCCAGGTACCTTTTAAATGAGTTGTGTGTTTCGGCCTCCACCATCGAGAGGGGCAGTGAATTCCAGACACCCACCACCCTCTGGATGAAAAATTTTTTCCTCATGTACCCTCTAATCCTTCTACCAATCACCTTAAATCTCTGCCCCCCTGGTAATTGACTTCTCCACCAGGGGAAACAGGTCCTTCCTGTCTACTTTATCGAGGCCCCTCATAATTTTGTACACCTCAATTAAGTCATCCCTCAGCCTCCTCTGTTCTAAGGAAAACAACCCTAGCTGATCCAATCTTTTCTCATAGCTGCAACTTTCGAGCCCTGGCAACATTCTCGTAAATCTCCTCTGTACTCTCACCAGAGCAATTATGTCCATTCTGTAATGTGTTGACCAGAACTGTATGCAATACCCCAGCTATGGCCTAACCGGCATTTTATACAGTTCCAGCATTACATCCCTGCTTTTGTATTTATACCACAGCCAATAAAGGAAAGCATTCCATATGCCTTCTTCACCACTTTATCTACCTGTTCAGCCACCTTCAGGGACCTGTGGACATGCCCTACAAGGTCTCTCACTTCTTCTACCCCTCTGAATATCCACCCATTTATTGTGTATTCCCTTGCTTTGTTTGACCTCCCCAAATGCATTACCTCACACTTCTCTGGATTGAATTCCATTTGCAGGTCACTGAAAGTGGCAACGCAGGTGGATAAGGTAGTCAAGAAGGCATACGGTATGCTTGCCTTCATCGGTCGGGGCATAGAGTATAAAAATTGGCAAGTCATGCTGCAGCTGTACAGAACTTTAGTTAGGCCACACTTAGAATATTGCGTGCAATTCTGGTCGCCACACTACCAGAAGGACGTGGAGGCTTTGGAGAGGGTACAGAAGAGGTTTACCAGGATGTTGCCTGGTCTGGAGGGCATTAGCTATGAGGAGAGGTTGGATAAACTTGGATTGTTTTCACTGGAACGACAGAGGTGGAGGGGTGACATAATAGAGGTTTACAAAGTTATGAGCGGCATGGACAGAGTGGATAGTCAGAAGCTTTTTCCCAGGGTGGAAGAGTTAGTTACTAGGGGACATAGGTTTAAGGTGAGAGGGGCAAAGTTTAGAGGGGATGTGCGAGGCAAGTTCTTTACACAGAGGGTGGTGAGTGCCTGGAACTGCAGGTACTATAGCGACGTTTAAGAGGCATCTTGACAAATACATGAATAGGAAGGGAATAGAGGGAAACGGTCCCCGGAAGTGCAGAAGGTTTCAGTTTAGGCAGGCATCAAGATCGGCGCAGGCTTGGAGGGCCGAATGGCCTGTTCCTATGCTGTACTGTTCTTTGTTCTTGCCACTTTTCCGCCCACTTAACCAAACCATTGATATAATTCTGGAGTCTACAGCTATCCTCTTCTCTATCAACTACACGTCTAATTTTTGTGTTATCAGCAAATTTCCCAATCATGCCTCCCACATTTAAGTCCAAATCATTAATATATACCACAAACAGCAAGGGACCCAACACTGAGCCCTGTGGAATACCACTGGAAACAGCTTTCCATTCACAAAAACATCCGTCGACCACTACCGTTGGTAACCCATCACTGAGCCAATTTTGGATCCAATTTACCACATTCCCCTGTATCCCATGGGCTTTTATTTTTCTGATCAGTCTGCTATGTGGGACCTTGTCCAATACCTTACTAAAATCCATGTAGACCACATCCACTGCACTAACCTCATGAATCCTCCTTGTTACTTCCTCACAAAATTCAATTAAGTTAGTAAGACATGAGCTACACTTAAAAAATCCATGCTGACTATCCCTGATTAATCCGTGCCTTTCTAAGTGGCAGTTTATCTTATCTCTCAGAATTGATTCTAACAATTTACCCATCACCGAGGTTAGATTGACCGGCCTATAATTATTTGGCCTATCCCTCACACCCTTTTTAAACAATGGTACAGCATTCGCAGACCTCCAATCCTCTGGTACTTCGCCTGTATCTAGTGAGGATTTGAAGATGATTCTCAGAGCATCCACTATTTCTTCTCTGGCTTCCTTTAACAACTGGAGATACAATCCCTGGTGATTTATTCACTTTCAAGGATGTCAGACCCTCTAGTATGAACCACTCATTCGTTGATGAAATAAAGGTCCAGACTTTTCTGCAGCATAGCATGTCCTGTTAGTTAAATTTATTTGCGCATGTTTAAGTTTTAAAATTTTTTGCCCACAATGTTGCTGGAAGTGCAAGCTCACAACAGTGAGGGCAATAGGGCATCTGGAAAGTTGATGAACAGTGGGAGAAACAGTGGTCAGAGTTTAATGCCCCCCCCCCCCACAGTGAGCAGGCTGGTGGCAGGGCATGCCGTAAAATTGAGTGGGAGGTGGGGGTGCTGGGGGGGAACCGTTCCCAATGCCTTCCCACCTTCACTGCAATTTTACACGGGGCAGCAGCAGCAAGAAACGGCCCGCCCTCCCCAGGCCAATCAAGGCCCTTAAGTGGCCAATTAACTGCAACTTAAGGGCCTCCTTCCGCCGCTGCTGGTATTTCACCTGTGGCGGCCGGATGGCAAAGGCCCCAAGAACCCTGCCTGGTAAAGCGTGGCTGCCTTCTTGTGGGCTTGGGAGGGGAGTGGGGGCCCTCCTGATCGGGCACCCTGTGCCCCCGAAGCCCCAACCACTACCACCGACCCCCCGTTGCCTCGCCGGGGCCCAGACAATTGTCCCCGGTGATGCCCCAAAAACTTACAATTGTTCTGGGGCCAATCTTCACCTTGCTTGCGATGATTGGATGTAGTCCCAGCAGTGGTCACCACTCCCGGTGGCCCTGCTGTGACTAAGAGCTGCCAGCCCGCTGATTGGCCGGCAGCACCATTAGGCGGGACATCCCCCCACCTCCCACTCAATTCTCAATTTTACGGCACGCCCCGCCACTGTCCGCTCGTTGAGGGCTGTAAAATTCCAGCACTGTTTGTCCCATTGTTCATTAATGTTCCGGATGCCCTTTTACCCTCACTGTTGAAGTTGCTGGAATGCAAGCTGACATGGGCAAAAATTTTTTAAACTTAAACATGCCCAAGGCCAATTAAGGGCCTGAGGAGTGAAAACTCCTGCCGTGGCTCTCGAGGCCCGGCGAATGTGGGCACACCACCAACTTTTCAGCCTGTGGGTGGGGCCTCCCGCCCAACGTAAAATTCTATCCGATGTATCTCTTTAACCAATGAGATTAAAGGGTTAAGAATTAAACACAAGAAGCACTGAGAAGGAGGACGAATTAAAGGGGGTGAATTCAATGTCAAATCAGGAACACAAAAAGAAATAAAGAGAGGGAAAGAAACATTGGATTGAGAGAGAGAGTAAAAGAAGAGACTGGAAGGATAAATAAGAAGCATTTAAAAAAAATTGACATGTTTAAAACCTCCTAAATCAATTTACAACCTGAAGGAATGAGACTCCACACTTTTAATTGTACGCTTACTGAGCAAAAGAGGTTGATTGACAGTCATTAACAATTAACATGTTGTTAAAAGGGAGCCTGTGCTGTTAATTACTCGACTTACCTTTCTGTGCAGGAATGTTAAAGATGAAATGCCATTTTCATGAAGCTAACGGCAGAGTGACGCATATCAGCTCGTAACTTATGGCAATTCACAATTCAAGAGGGTATCCTTTCTTTGGCACAAATTGCTGGCTGATATGCACATTTATACCAGCATGCATCGTTCAGATGCCCTTTTCTGAAAAATCTGGGCTAACATCCTTTCTCCAATTTCAGGTGGCATTTCCTATCTTTTGACTTAACCCTATGTATAGCAAGCTGTCTAAAATACCGCATTCATGACAAATGCATGGAAAACTTCTAATATACTTTCTTTCCATAAACTTAAAGAAAAATCCTACCATTTGGTTTATAATGACAGTTTTCTCACTGCTCTTCACTGTCAGTATATTCCCTATCTGTTGTAATGAAAATAATGTTCTTGCATAGAGAAAAGTAAACTGCATAACTTAACATAAACACTTGAGTTAATATTAAATGTTTTCTGTTTTGACAAAGAATTGTTTAAAATCCAAGTGCAAATTATTCATCTCCCTATTGGCAAGCACAGAGTTTGCACAACATTTTCTTGACTGATATCCATGCATGAGAATGCTTTTTCAGGATAATTTTGAATGGAAGCCATAAATAAATATATATGTTAACACTGAACTGGAGATGTGTGTGTGTGTGTGTGTGTGTGTGTGTGTGTGTGAGAGAGAGATAGACAGACAGAGAAATGGACTGAAGATCAGAGAAAGAATTGGACAGGGTCAGTTAATGATGACAGAAAATAGATCATAGAAAAGATAAATGGAGAAAATAAACAAATGAAGACTAAACTAATATAATTTCTTGCAGCATCTATTGTATTTTGGGCCTTAATACAACTTGGCCAGACTGGCCAAGAGAGTGTGGGAAAATGGCGCACTGACACGGAACACAAAAGTCCAAGTGTATCAAGCCTGTGTCCTCAGTATCTTGCTCTACGGCAGCGAGGCCTGGACAATGTTTGTCAGCCAAGAGCGACGTCTCAATTCATTCCATCTTCGCTGCCTCCGGAGAATCCTTGGCATCAGGTGGCAGGACCGTATCTCCAACACAGAAGTCCTCGAGGTGGCCAACATCCCCAGCATATACACCCTACTGAGCCAGCGGCGCTTGAGATGGCTTGGCCATGTGAGCCGCATGGAAGGTGGCAGGATCCCCAAGGACACATTGTACAGCGAGCTCGTCACTGGTATCAGACCCACCGACCGCCCATGTCTCCGCTTTAAAGACGTCTGCAAATGTGACATGAAGTCCTGTGACATTGATCACAAGTCATGGGAGTCAGCTGCCGGTAATCGCCAGAGCTGGTGGGCAGCCATAAACGCAGGGCTAAAGTGTGGCGAGTTGAAGAGTTGGCAGGAAAAAAGACAGAAGTGCAAGGGGAGAGCCAACTATGTAACAGCCCCGACAACCAATTTTATCTGCAGCTCCTGTGGAAGAGTCTGTCACTCTAGAATTTGCCTTTATAGCCACTCCAGGCGCTGCTCCACAAACCACTGCCCACCTCCAGGCATTTGCCCATTGTCTCTTGAGACAAGGAGGCCAAAGAAGAAGAATAAGAATACAACTTGGCTAGTGTGCTCTGATAAATACTGGCATTACAAATCAGATAAAGATGCTCAAGTACTTTCTATGAGAATGTAACAATATATGGCTTTCTGGTACGTGCTTTGAGTCCAGGATATAATTCTTCTTTTACATACTGACGGAAGCAACTATAGCCATACTTGGGAAACTTGAACTAAATATAGTTCAGGATAAAAGAACAAATAATTAGGTACTGAGTTATGCTGGTGCAGTATCCTTTTGCAAAACAGGGCCAATCAAGCACAAGGTACTGGTATCACTTCTCGTAAAAGCCATAGCTGGAAGTGCACAGCGCAATGAGATGCTGAGAACATAGACACATTTGAATACACATATATCTTGCTGTCTGTTTTCCGAAATGGAGGCACTTCCTGCCATAGGATTAACTGCAGCAGTCATATCAACAATGTGTCTGCCAAAGCAAGGCAGCTGTTGGGTACTCTGTGGTAAGTGGTACATCTGCTGACCCCATCAAAGCCTCACCATCAGCTACAAATTTCAGGTCAGGACTCTGATGAAATACTGACCACTTGCCTGGATAAGTGCAGTTGGAACAAGATTCAAGGAGCTTGATACCATCCAGAACAATGTAGCTCACTTGACTGACACCCCTATCACTGGACATAATATCCACCTCCTTCACTACTGGTGTACTATTACTGCATTATGTACTATTAGAGGATGGTGTGCTGCAATTTACCATGCTTACTTTGACAGTAACTCCTCCTGTGAACTTTACCATCATAAAGGACAAGAACAGCAAGATTATGGATACACTATCACCATCAATCCCTCCAAGAACAGAAGAACACAAGAAATAGAAGCAGCAGTAGACCATATGGCCCATCGAGCCTGCTCCTTTTGGTCATACACCAGCCTGACTTGGACATATATGAGCATTCCTTCATTATCATTGAGTCAAAATTCTGGAGCACTACGTAATGCCATCCTGGGAGAACCATCAGCACAAGAACTACTGCTGTTCAAGAAAAGGATCCACACTATCAGGACAACTAGGGATGGACAATGATTATGCAGCTTTTCCAGAATAGCAAAGAAAACTTGCCTGACCAATATGGCTGTCTCATTCATTGTGGAAGGCAATAGCAGGAACAGAATAACTAGGTACATTAGGTAGAAGTGCCAGACTAAACACCCTGGGGCTTGGATAGTGAATCTTTCAATGCTCTTGGCTTGAAGAATGGGGAATGACACGACCGATCTCCTACACCCTTTTGGCACTGCAATGTTTGTGGCATGCCTTTTGCTCATTTCCTTAAATAAATTAGTTTTGTAACTATTCTGTCTATTTGAAATACATGATGAACATACAGGGGTTGAGTTTGCACGAGGTTTGATAATTCCAGCACAATTATTCCAAAACTAACCAAAATACTGCAAAAGATTGCTGAATGTTAGCACCAGTTAGGCTCAGCACAGATCGAGTTATTGCGATCTTTTGCAAAGGTTTGACAAACATTGCACTAGAAGCTGGCCCCATACACACAACCGGCCGTGTCCCCAGATTGAAGTAATCACCATGGTGAGTTTTCTAAAATTGCGCCATTTGCGGACTATCGAGGAGACTTTACAAATTAGGCTTTTGAGGTGCAAAGATGCGATAAGGCATTTTTTCAAAAATTTTAACTATTAAGAAGTACAGAATTTACAAAGAAACTTACTGGTGCTTTTTAAAAAATCAATTCAAAGTCAGCATCTGCAGGCATATAAATAGTAAAGAGGTGCTAAAAGGAGTAGGGTCAAATCCCCTTAAAAGGGGATTTAAGCATAGCGCAGAGGGCATAGCTGAGTTACTAAATGAGTACTTTTCATCTGTCTTTAGCAAGGAAGAAGATTCTGCCAAAGTCATAGTGAAAGAGGAGGTAGTTGATACACTGGATGAGACAAATATTGATAAAGTGGAGGTATTAGAAAGACTGGGCTGTACTTAAAGTTGGTAAGCCACAAGGACTGGATCAGATGCATCCAAGGATACTGAGGGAAATAAGCGTGGAAATTGCAGAGGTACAGGTGATCAGGTTATTGTTGAGTCAGTGCCGCTTGATAGCACTGTCGACGACACCTTCCATTAGTTGGCTGATGATGGAGAGTAAACTGATGGGGCGGTAATTGGCTGGATTGGATTTGTCCTGCTTTTTGTGGACAGGACATAACTGAGCAATTTTCCACATGGTTGGACAGATCCCAGTGCCGTAGGTGTACTGGAACAGCTTGGCTAGGGGTGCGGATAGTTCTGGAACACAAGTCTTAAGGACTACAGTCAGGATGTTATTGGGGGCCCATAGCCTTTGCTGTATCCATTGTTCTCAGCTGTATCTTGATATCACATGGAGTGATTTGAATTGGCTGAAGACTGGCTCCTGTGATGGTGGGAATCTCAGGAGGAGGCTGAGATGCTTCATAAGTTCATAAGAAATAGGAGCAGGAGTAGGCCATTCGGCAGCTCGAGCCTGCTCCACCATTCAATAAGCTCATGGCTGATCTGATTGTGGCCTTAACTCCACTTTCCTGCCTCCACTCATAACCCTTGGCACCCTTGTGGATCAGAAATCTGTCTAACTCAGCCTTGAATATATTCAATGACTCAGCTTCCACTGCTCTCTGGGGAAGAGAATTCCAAACACTAACGACCCTCTGGGAGAAGAAATTCCTCCTAATCTCCATCTTAATTTGAAACTGTGCCCCCTAGTTCTAGATTTCCCCACAAGGGGAAATATCCCCTCAGCATCTACCCTGTCAAGCCCCCTCAGAATCTTATATATTTCAATAAGATCACCTCTCAATCTTCTAAACTCCAATGAGTATAGGTCCAACCTGCTCAACCTTTCCTCATAAGACAAACCCTTCATCTCAGGAATAAGCCTAGTGAACCTTCTCTGAACTGCTTCCAATGCAAATATGTCCCTCTTTAAATAAGGTGACCAAAACTGTACACAGTACTCACAGATCTCACCAATGCCCTGTACAGTTGTAGCAAGACTTCCCTACTTTTATACTCCATCCTACTTGCAATAAAGGTCAACATTCCATTTGCCTTCCTAATTACTTGCTGTACCTGCATGCTGACTTTTTGTGATTCATGTACAAGGACAGCCAGATCCCTTTATACTGTAGCATTCTGCAATCCCTCTCCAGGTGAATAATATTCTGCCTTTCTATTCTTCCTGCCAAAGTGGACAACCTCACATTTTCCCACATTATACTCCATCTGCCAAATTTTTGCCCACTCACTTAACTTACAGACTCTTTGCATCCTTCTCACAACTTGCTTTCCCACCTATCTTCATAACATCAGCAAATTTGGCTACAATACAGTTGGTCCCTTCATCCAAGTCATTAGTATAGATCATAAATAGTTGAGGCCCCAGCACTGATCGCAGTGGCACTCCACTAGTTACAGTTTGCCATCCTGAAAATGACCCATTTATCCCGACTCTCTGTTTCCTGTTATTCAGTCCTCTATCCATGCTAATATATTACCCCCAATACCATGAGCTCTTAGCTTGCGCAGTAACTTTTTATATGGCACCTTATTGAGTTCCTTTTGGAAATCCAAATATATTACATCCCTTTCACAAAACCATGTTGATTCTGCCTGATTGTATTGTGATTTTCTAGATGTCCTGCTACTACCCCTTTAATAATGGATTCTAGTATTTTCCCAACAACCGACACTAGCCTAACTGGCCTTTAGTTTCCAGCTTTCTGTCTCCCTCCTTTCTTGAGCAGAGGTGTTACATTTGCTGTTTTCCAATCCACTGGGACCTTTCCAGAATCTAGGGAATTTTGTAAGATTAGAACCAATGCATCCACTATCTCTGCAGCCACTTCCTTTAAGACCCTAGGATGCAGGCCATCCAGGTCTGCTTTTAATCCTAATAGTTTTCCTAGTACTTATTCTCTAATGATAGTGATTGTTTTAAGTTCCTCCCTCCTTTTTGCCTCTTGATTTTCTGCTATTCTTGGGATTTTTTTGTGTCTTCTACTGTGAAGACATCTACAAAATACTTGTTCAAAGCCTCTGCCATTTCCCCGGTTCCCATTATTAATTCCCCAGTCTTACCCTAAGGGACCAACATTCACTTTAGCTACTCCTTTCCTTTGTATATATTTGTAGAAGCTTTTACTGTGTTTTTATATTTCTTGCTTGTTTTCTCTCATACTTTAATTTCTCCCTCTTTATTATTTTTTAGCCATCCTTTGCTGGTTTCTAAAATTTCCCAAACTTCTGGATTTCCCCACGAGGGGAAACATCCTCTTAACATCTACCCTGTCGAGCCCCCTCAGAATCTTATACATTTCAATGCGATCACCTCTCAATCGTTTAAACTCCCATAATCTTTGCAGCATTGTACACCTTTTTCAATTTGATACCACCCTTAACTTTCTTAGTTAGCCATATTCTAAAGATTAATGACCCTCTGAGAGAAGAAATTCCTCCTCATCTCTGTCTTAAAAGGGAGAGCACTTATTTTAAAACTGTGTTCCCTTGTTCTAAGTTATCCCCTTCTGGGGTAATTAGGAATGGACAATAAATGCTAGCCTTGTCAGCAATGCCACATCCTGTGAATGCATAAATTTAAAAATGACAGAAATAATGTTACAAGGCAAAATGAGGTCACACTGAGAGAAATTAGAGAAACAGATGTGGCCAGAGGATGTGCAAATGGTTACAGCAGAATAGCAGAGGGAGAGGGAAGCATGGAAAATCTGGAAAAGCAGAGAAGGCTTCCCTGGATCAGGAATGTGGCAAAAGAGAAGGCAGGTAAACATTATGCGTTTGAACGACTCTGCCAGCCTTGCACCAATAAGGGATCCCTATTCCAACACCAGCCCACACTTTTCCCATTCCCTGTAGCTCTGGTGTACCAATCCTACATTACCAGCACCTGGTGTCCAAGAGAAAATGGTGCTGTAGTTAAGGTCTGAGTTTGTTAAAATTAATGTTAAAGGCAGAGGGCTATAAAGTCCCTAGTAGAAAGATGAGGTGATGTTTCTCGAGCTTGTGTAGGCCTTGCCCAGCCACACTTCCATCAATGCAGTAGTCTGCCAGGAATTTCAGGGCTTCTACCTTTCAAAATCATGTTGCATCTATAAAGAGAAATGCTCATTTTTATTGTTGTCAGTTGTTCAGCAGAATATTCCAAATTAATGAGTATCTATGGGCAAGATTTTGCCCTTTGGGTTGGGACCTCAACTTCGGGGTCAAATGGGAACAGAATCCCGCATGGTGGGGAAGCAGTCTCCTGGAAGTGATTTTCCTCGAATTGGACAATTAATGGCAAGAGGGCAGGCTCACCATCCAATTAAGGATGGCGGGTGGGTTCTCGAAGCTGGAGGCCCAATAGGAGGCCCTCCAGCACTGAAGAAGCAGCAGGCTATCTTTTCAGATAAGTAACTTTAAAATAAAAGATGCCCTTAGCAGCTGGGCTACCATTGTGGAGGGGTAGCCCCTCCACAGGGCAGCCTATGGCTGCAGCTGAAGCCAGGCAGGTGGGGAGGGCCTCAAAACTTGCCTGGAGCACTGGCACCCCGGTCTGCCACTGGGAGGGCATCTCCAGGCAGCTGGTAGTCCCAGTGCTTCTAGGGGCTCTGGTGGAAAGTTCCATTCGGTTTCTGACAATCAGCCTTAATAGGCCTTTAAAGAACCTTAATTGGCTTCCCACTGCTTGCCAGCGGGTAGCCCTGCTACACCCCCCACCAATCCTGCCTCCAGGAAAATGACTTGGGGGCAGGATGATGCTGGAAAACTGGCATGCCTGCCAGTGGCGTGAAATTCCGCACCCTCCTGCCTCTGTGCTCGCCCCCATCGGGGCCTCAAACTCCAGCCTTATGTTTCCATGGGTCCTTTCTGGCATTTGTATCTTTAGGGTTCAGATATGTAGGTACTTCTTTATAGGCCACTGTGGATAATGAGTGAAAAACTAAGGGTTTCTGTTTTGTTATCCTGGATATGCTACAGGATGTTCTGTGCCATCTTGAGATTCTCCTTATTTCATTAAAATCAATACAGACCATATTTTAGGCTTTAACTTCAAATCAATTTATTGAAGAAACCATGTGAGAGTGAGAAAGTGAATAAATAACTGTAACATCTGCTATATATTCAATTTGCCACATGGGGTGCACATTTCATTGAAAACTTTCACAAGAAGCTTGATTCTTTGGGTAAACTCATTTTAGTAGCTGCAATACCAAGTTACACCTGTAGATGACACTGTTCTTTGAGGGTCTCACACCTTACCTGTCACTAAGTGACCCAGCCTGGTGTTGCACAGAGCAGATGTGATTGCGCTGGCAAGGTGACTTTTACTTTTAATGTCATTACCTATATACAATAAATAAAGTTTGCTTTTCACCTCTCAACTTATGTGGTTTCAATACTTTTTAACCACCCCAACTTGGATTTATATTGTACCTTTAATATAACAAAAAGCCCCAAGGTGCTTCACAAGAGCATTATCAAACCAAATTTGACACTGAGTCACATAAAGAGATATTAGGGCAGATAACCAAAAGCTTGGTCAAATAGGTAGGTTTTAAGGAGCGTCTTAATGGAGGAAAGAGAGGTCATGAAGAGGTTTAGGAAGCGAATTCCAGAGCCTTGGCAGCTGAAGGCACGGCCATCAATGGTGGAGCGATTAAAATTGAAGATGCTGAAGAGGCCAGAATTAGAACAGCACAGTTATCTCGGAGGGATGTGGGGCTGCAAAAGATTACAGAGATAGCGAGGGCTGTGGCCATGAAGGGATTTGAAAACAAGGATGAGAATTTTAAAATTGAGGCATTGCTTAAGCGGGAGCCAATGTAGATCAGTGAGCACAGGGCTGAAGGGTGAATGAGACTTACGAGTTAGGACACAGGCAGTAGGGTTTTGGGTGACTTCAACTTTATGGAGAGTGGACACTAGCCAGGAGTATGTCAGAATAGTCAAGTCTAGAGGTAACAAAGGCACGAATGAGGGTTTCAACAGCAGATGAGCTGAGGAAGGGACGAAGTCAGGAAATAGAGGTGGAAATATGTGGTTTTATTGATGGCATGTATATGTGGTTGGGAGCTCATCTCGGGGTCAAATATGACATCAAGATTGCGAATGGACTGATTCAGCTTCAGACAGATGCCAGGGGGGAACAGAGCTTGTGGCAGGACTGAAGACAATGATTTTGGTCTTCCCAATATTGGAGGAAATTTCTGCTCATCCAGTACTGGATGTTGGACAAGCAATCTGACAATTTAGAGACAGCGGACGGGTCGAGAAAGCTGCTGGTAAGATAGAGCTGGGTGTCGTCAGCGTACATGTGGAAAATGGCCCTGTTTTTTTGGATGATGTCACTGAGGGGCAGCTTGTAGATGAGAAATAGGAGTGGGCTAAGGATGGATCCTTGGAGAACACCAGTGGGAAGTGAAGCCAGTGAAGGTGATTCTCTGGCTGCAATTAGATAGTTAAGAATGGAACACCTTGTAGTCCCACCCAGCTGGAGGATAGAGAAACATTGGAGGAGGATGGCATGGTCAACCTTGTCAAACGCTGCAGACAAGTACAAGGAGGGATGGTTTACCTTTGTCACAGACACATATAGGATGTCATTTCTGACTTTGCAAGAGGCATTTTATTACTGTGACAGGGGCAGAAACTTGATTGCAGGGATTCAAACTTGAAGTTCCATGTTGAAAAAAAATCCAGTATTAAAAATAAGATTCTTGCATGTCTAAATAAATGTGCTTCCTAAGTCGAATATAAACAAATAAACATGCTGGTCTGACTCCGATGTATATTTATACAATAGGATTGCTTAATTTTAAACTGCTCAGTTTCAGTAGGTTTTCTGCTTCCTCCTTTTTCTTGAGCTTTTTATTTTAATATTTGTACATTATAAATCTTTCAACTATTTATATTTTTAATCCTTGTGCTTTGCTCCTTGCTCTCCGCATTGCCTTTTATTTAGTATTCTATTTTATAGCTTTTATTTTTAAAAATGTAACTCTTTGGCCCTCAGACTGTCTTACTGTGCTTCAGTTCTTCACCCCTTTGTAAGTCTCCCTCCATTCTGCCATCCACCAGCAGGATCAGGTTCACTTTTTTATTATTTTTTGGTGGGGTTTAGTTTAAAGTGCTTATTTACTTAGTATTTACTTTTTAAGGCTTCAGGAGATTTATTTAAGATGTTTAATTGAAAAAATAAAATTTATTTGGAGGATGGATTTAAAATAGTTTATATTTTTACATGTTGACTTTTGGCCCTTGTCACTGCACCTCGAGGAAGCCCAGTATTCGAAAACTCCTGCACCTTGGCCCATTTCTGCAGCCACCATTGGGATTTATGAGAAAGAAAGAACTTGCATTTATAAAGCACCTTTCATGATCTCAGAATGTACCAAGGAATTTATGTAATGCAGAGAAACTCACAGCCAATGTGTGGACAGCCAGGTCCTACAAACAGCTATGAAATAAAATCCTTCAGTACTGCACTGAAGTGACAGCCCAGATAACATGCTCAAGCCTCTGGAGTGGGGCTTGAACTCACAAACCTCGGACTCAGCAGTGTGAGTGCTGTCACTGTGCCAAGGCTGACACTGATATTCCTGCATTTAAATTTAATTTTTTGGGCCTCAGGAGATTGATTTTGACCTCAGCAGCCCTTATCTAATTTAACTCGCACCCATTTTGCTCCAGCTCCCCACTCCATCCTCACTCCATTCTCACTCTACTGTTCTACTTCCCCACCCTACCTGCTCTACCTTCTCTTTCTGCCTTCTTCTGTCCTCAAGTATTGCAGTCCTGGCTGTGCTCTGCTCCAAATGCCTCCCTAACCACTACTTGGATCGCCCTGAAGACTACCTGTGTACAACATTGTGGGCTATCAATTAGTAATGTAGAGAGACTAGTTATTAAACTATGCTAACTTCTTGTACAAGAAAATAATTAATGCTCTGCAATCTCTAATATTAAACTGTATCTAATAATTAACATTTTATGTAAATATTTATTATTTTCTTTTATTCTTACCACCTATCTGGTCTAACTATATCATCAAAGTCCCAGAGCAACTCTTTTTGACTTGAACAAGTAAAGCTAGTTATTACCCTCAGAACAATTGCTAGGGGAATTGAGTAATTGTCAACTAAATTCAAAAAGAGTTGCCACTCATACACATAACTGAACAAATGAAACAGTTGTTTGTATTTGAATTATATAGCCTGGCTGCTCCCTCCTGCTAGCTGTTCAGAGACCAAACTGTCGAGTAGTCTTTGTAACAAAAACAAGAAATGCTGGAATCACTCAGCAGGTCTGGCAGCATCTGTGGAAAGAGAAGCAGAGTTAACGTTTCGGGTCAGTGACCCTCCAGTTCCGAAGAAGGGTCACTGACCCGAAACGTTAACTCTGCTTCTCTTTCCACAGATGCTGCCAGACCTGCTGAGTGATTCCAGCATTTCTTGTTTTTGTTTCAGATTTCCAGCATCCGCAGTATTTTGCTTTTAGAGTAGTCTTTGTAACTTTATACTGAATTAGGTTAGGACATGGATTCTGAAAGCAGTTGATCAGTTGATTTTATGAATTAATCTTTTGAATTGACTAAGTTAAAGGAAACTATCTAGCCAAAATAAATCATTTTTGTCAGAGAGCTTTTATCTGATTCTCCATGTTTACGCTGTAACATCATTACTGATCGGTCATTTTCTTGATGGAACACAATATACTCTGTCAAGTTACATTTAATGGGAACATTTTCTTGGCATGATTGAAATCATCTGTTGGTGAAATGTCTATTAATCCTCTTATTCTACATAGAACATAGAACAGTACAGCACAGTACAGGCCCTTCGGCCCACGATGTTGTGCCGAACCTTTAATCTACTCTAAGATCAAACTAACTATCTACCCTTCATTCTACTATCATCCATGTACCTATCCAAGAGTCGCTTAAATGTCCCTAATGTATCTGCTTCTACTACCACCGCTGGCAGCGCATTCCACGCACCCACCACTCACTGTGTAAAAAACCTACCTCTGACATCTCCCCGAAACCTTCCTCCAATCACCTTAAAATTATGCCCCCTGGTGATAGCCCTTTCCACTCTGGGAAAAAGTCTGTGGCTATCCACTCTATCTATGCCTCTCATCATCTTGTACCCCTCTATCAAGTCACCTCTCATCCTTCTTCGCTCCAATGAGAAAAGCCCTAGCACCCTCAATCTTTCTTCGTAAGACTTGCCCTCCAATCCAGGCAGCATCCTGGTAAATCTCCTCTGCATCCTCTCTAAAGCTTCCACATCCTTCCTATAATGAGGCGACCAGAACTGAACACAATATTCCAAATGTGGTCGAACCAGGGCCTTATAGAGCTGCAGCATAACCTCGCGACTCTTAAACTCAATTCCCCTGTTAATGAAAGCCAACACACCATACACCTTCTTAACAACCCTATCAACTTGGGTGGCAACTTTGAGCGATCTATGGACATGGACCCCAAGATCCCTCTGTTCCTCCACACTACCAAGAATCCTGTCTTTAAGCCTGTATTCTGCATTCAAATTCGACCTTCCAAAATGAATCACTTCACACTTTTCCAGGTTGAACTCCATCTGCCACTTCTCAGCCCAGCTCTGCATCCTGTCAATGTCCCGTTGCAACCTACAACAGCCTTCCACACTATCCACAACTCCAGCAACCTTCGTGTCATCGGCAAACTTGCTAACCCAGCCTTCCACTTCCTCATCCAAGTCATTTATAAAAATCACAAAGAGCAGAGGTCCCAGAACAGATCCCTGAGGAAACATCACTGGTCACCGAGCTCCATGCTGAATACTTTCCATCTACTACCACCCTCTGTCTTCTATGGGCCAGCCAATTTTGTATCCAGACAGCCAACTTTCCCTGCCTCCTCACTTTCTGAATGAGCCTACCATGGCGAACCTTATCAAACGCCTTGCTAAAATCCATATACACCACATCCACTGCTCTTCCTTCATCAATGTGTTTTGTCACATCTTCAAAGAATTCTTTAAGGCTTGTGAGGCATGACCTGCCCCTCACAAAGCCATGCTGACTGTCTCTAATCAAACCATGCTTTTCCAAATAATCATAAATCCTGTCTCTCAGAATCCTCTCCAATAATTTGCCCACTACCGACGTAAGAATGACTGGTCTATAATTCCCAGGGTTATCCCTATTCCCTTTCTTGAACAAGGGAACAACATTTTTAACCCTCCAATCATCCGGTACTACTCCAGTGGACAGTGAGGACGCAAAGATCATCGCCAAAGGCGCAGCAATCTCTTCCCTCGCTTCCCGTAATATCCTTGGGTATATCCTGTCTGGCCCCGGGGACTTATCTGTCCTCATATCATTCAAAATTTCCAGCACATCCTCCCTCTTAACCTCAACCTGTTCGAGCATATCAGCCTGTTCCACGCTGTCCTCACAAACGACCAGGTCCCTCTCACTAGTGAATACTGAAGCAAAGTATTCATTTAGGACCTCCCCTACCTCCTTCGACTCCAGGCACAAGTTCCCTCCACTATCCCTGATCGGCCCTACCCTCACTCTGGCCATCTTCTTGTTCCTCACATAAGTGTAGAACGCCTTGGGATTTTCCTTAATCCTACCCGCCAAGACTTTTTCATGTCCCCTTCTAGCTCTCCTAAGTCCATTCTTCAGTTCCTTCCTGGCTACCTTGTAACCGTCTAGAGCCCTGTCTGATCCGTGCTTCCTCAACCTTAAGTAAGCTTTCTTCTTCCTCTTGACTAGCTGTTCCACATCTCTTGTCATCCAAGGTTCCTTCACCCTACCATCCCTTCCTTGCCTCATCGGGACAAACCTATCCAGCAGTCGCAGCAAGTGCTCCCTAAACAACCTCCACATTTCTGTCGTGCATTTCCCTAAGAACATCTGTTCCCAGTTTATGCTCCCCAGTTCCTGCCTAATAGCATTGTAATTCCCCCTCCCCCAATTAAATATTTTCCCATCCCGTCTGCTCCTGTCCCTCTCCATGACTATAGTAAAGGTCAGGGAGTTGTGATCACTATCACCGAAATGCTCTCCCACCGAGAGATCTGCCACCTGGCCTGGTTCGTTGCCAAGCACCAAGTCCAACATAGCCTCTCCTCTAGTCGGCCTATCTACATATTGAGTCACGAAACCTTCCTGGACACACCTGACAAAAACTGCTCCATCCAAACTATTTGCACTAAGGAGGTTCCAATCAATAGTAGGTAAGTTGAATTCACCCATGACAACAACCCTGTTACTTCTGCACCTTTCCAAAATCTGCCTCCCAATCTGTTCCTCCGTGTCTCTGTTGCTATTGGGGGGTCTATATAAACTCCCAATAAAGTGACTGCTCCTTTCCTGTTTCTGACTTCCACCCATGACTCAGTCGACAAACCCTCCTCGACGACCTTCCTTTCTGCAGCTGTGATACTATCCCTGATTAGCAATGTCACTCCCCCACCTCTTTTACCTCCCTCCCTATTCCTTTTGAAACAGAATCTCCTGTCTGTTCCTCTAACCATTGAATCTCCTATCACTATCGCTCTCCTATTCTCCCCCCTTCCCTTCTGAGCCACAGAGCCAGGCTCAGTGCCAGAGACCTGGCCACTGTGGCTTTCCCCTGGTAGGTCCCCCCCCCCCAACCGTATCCAAAACGGTATACTTATTATTGAGGGGTACGGCCACAGGGGATCCCTGCACTGTGCGCCTATTCCCTTTCCCTCCCCTGACGGTCACCCAGCTATCTTTATCCTGTAACTTAGGTGTCACTACTTCCCTATAACTGCTCTCTATCACCCCCTCAGCATCCTGAATGATCCGAAGTTCATCCAGCTCCAGCTCCAGTTCCCTAACGCGGTCTGCGAGGAGCTGGAGTTGGGTGCACTTCTCACAGGTGAAGTAGCCCATGAGGCCATCTAAATGGAGGTTGCTTTTCAGCACTCTGTTCTCTCCATCATCTATTAAGGTCTCACATTCTGAAGATGCTTCCTGATTTCATGAAGCTCTAGATAACATTCCAGGTTTCAGATTTTGGCCCAATTTTAACTGTGTACATGAATGGGTTTTGAGTGAGTTAAAGTTTTCACTTCAGCATCTGTTGTGTAATAATAACTCCTCTTAGCCTTGCACTGATGGAATGATTTAATGAAAAACATAGAGAGTTGCAGCTTTTCCAGTTTCCCTTGCACCTTGAAATTGGTATGTTAAGGTTGATTGTATAAATGCATGCTGAAGATGCCTTGCGCGTAGGACACATTAGGAAATTTTGGGTACAGTATCCACAATCTTCTGATAAGACACAAGCCTCCATTTGATAGATGCCAAAGTGCAGGTGCTGCTGAATTAGGTGAATGTGAGCATGGGTGTCCTCTTTGGCTAAATCCTTTGTTTTTCATTCTTTATCTCCTCACTTAATTGCTTGTTCACTCCCTCAAACAATGTTGCTTCGTCAACTTTGCACCCATTTTGGGAGCAAGTTATCCCATGCAAATATCCTTGGACAACTCGAGGTACAATTGCCTTCATCTTTTTTACATAGGTTGGAGCATTATGGCAGTTCCTTCTTCAGAGCTTAAGGTGCAGATATCAATGAACTGGTCAGGTGGGCAGAAAAGTGGCAAATGGAATTCAATCTGGAGCAGTGTGAGGTAATGCATTTAGGGAAGGCAAATAAGGCAAGGGAATACACAATAAATGATAAGATGCTGAGAAGTGCAGAAAAGTCATAGAGTCATAGAGTTATACAGCACAGAAACAGGCCCTTCGGCCGATCGTGTCTGTGACGGCCATCAAGCACCTAACTATTCTAATCCCATTTTCCAGCACTTGGCCCGTAGCCTTGTATGCTATGGCATTTCAAGTGCTCATCTAAATACTTCTTAAATGTTGTGAGGGTTCCTGCCTCTACCACCTCTTCAGGCAGTGCATTCCCGATTCCAACCACCCACTGGGTGAAAAAATATTCCCTCAAATCCCCTCTAAACCTCCTGCCCCTTACCTTAAATCTATGCCCCCTGGTTATTGACCCCTCCGCTAAGGGAAAAAGTTTCTTCCTACGAACCTATCAATGCCCCTCATAATTTTTTATACCTCAATCATGTCCCCCCTCAGCCTTCTCTGCTTATATTTATATCTATATTTAGAGAAACAGCACTGAAACAGGCCCTTCGGCCCACCGAGTCTGTGCCGACCATCAACCACCCATTTATACTAATCCTACACTAATTCCATATTCCTACCACATCCCCACCTGTCCCTACTACCTACCTATACTAGGGGCAATTTATAATGGCCAATTTACTTACCAACCTGCAAGTCTTTGGCATGTGGGAGGAAACCGGAGCACCCGGAGGAAACCCACGCAGACACAGGGAGAACTTGCAAACTCCACACAGGCAGTACCCAGAATTGAACCCGGGTCGCTGGAGCTGTGAGGCTGCGGTGCTAACCACTGCGCCACTGTGCCGCCCATAAGAACAAAAACAAAGAACAGTACAGCACAGGAACAGGCCATTCGGCCCTCCAAGCCTGCACCGATCTTGATGCCTGTCGAAAGTGAGATCTAAGGAAAACAACCCGAGCCTTTTCAATCTCTCTTCATAGCTGAAATGCTTCAGCCCAGGCAACATCCTGGTGAATCTCCTCTGTACCCTCTCCAGGGCAATCACATCCTTCCTATAGTGTGGTGCCCAGAACTGTACACAGCACTCCAGCTGTGGTCTAACTAGCATTTTATACAGCTCCATCATAACCTCCCTGCTCTTATATTCTATACCTCGGCTGATAAAGGCAAGTATCCCATATGCCTTCCTAACCACCTTAGCTACCTGTGCTGCTGCCTTCAGTGATCTATGGACAAGTACACCAAGGTCCCTCTGACCTTCTGTACCTCCTAGGGTCCTACCATCCATTGTATATTCCCTTGCCTTGTTAGTCCTCCCAAAATTGCATCACCTCACACTTCTCAGGATTAAATTCAATTTGCCACTGCTCTGCCCATCTTACCAGTGCAGCTATATCAAATAGTATTCTCAGGCTTTCCTCCTCACTATTTATGACACCACCAATTTTCATGTCATCTGCAAACTTACTGATCATACCTCCTATATTCACATCGAAATCATTAATGTACACTACCTTAAACCTGTTTTACTTGGCTTAAACCAGTTTTCAGGGGCTCGAGTCAGTCAGTATAAAAGTGAGCCATCTCACAGTGCTGACTTTGTTTGCATTGGAGTGCTGACTTGGGTTGCATTAGAGTGCTACAGTGGAAGTTTGGTAACTGAGGAAGTTCAGTAAGGAGGGAGCGAGGAGCTCCTTTCATTTCCTCCCTGTCCTCAGAGTGAGGGGAGCCCAGAGCTTCCAAAGAGCACAGCTGACTGGGAGAAGACTCGGAGGGCGGAGTTCTGGACCGGTAAGTATAAAAAACGTACCTCTGGTAAAAAAAAAACTGAAAGTGACGTCACAGGAAAGCTGTGACCTGATTGGCTGGTAGGAATTTTTTTACTGAATTTGAAAATAAAACATTGATAAAAATTGATTAAAACCCTAATTTACTAATTAATAAGTAGAGTAACTAAACCAGAGGGAGGAGATTACTGTATTTAGTTAGCATTTAATATTTATAGGAGGAATCTAGCACTAGGGACCATATAGTTAATTATAATAATTTAGCAAGGATTTAATAAGTATTTATTTATTTTAAATTAATTTATTAATTAGTGCTAGAAATGTCAGTTAGAGGGGTGAAGTGCTTCACCTGAGAGATGTAGGAGGCCCGTGACGCTTCCAGCGTTCCGGACGACTACATCTGCAGGAAGTGTACCCAGTTGCAGCTCCTCACAGACCGCATGGATCGGTTGGAGCGGCAACTGGATGCACTCAGGAGCATGCAGGTGGCAGAGAGCATCATAGACAGGAGTTTTAGAGAAGTGGTTACACCCAAGGTGCAGGCAGATAGATGGGTGACCGCTAGAAGGGGCAGGCAGTCAGTACAGGAATCCCCAGTGGCAATCCCCCTCTCTAACAAGTATACCGTTTTGGATACTGTTGGGGGGGGGGATGGCCTATCAGGGGAAAACAGCAGCAGCCAGTGCAGTGGCACCACGGCTGGCACTGTTCTTCAGCAGGGAGAGACAAAGCGCAGAAGAGCAATAGTTATAGGGACTCTATAGTCAGGGACACAGATTGGCGCTCTGTGGACGTGAAAGAGACTCCAGGATAGTGTGTTGCCTCCCTGGTGCCAGGGTCAAGGATGTCTCTGAACGGACAGGGGGCATTCTGAAGGGGGAGGGTGAACAGCCAGAGGTTGTGGTATACATCGGTACCAACGACATAGGCAGGAAGAGTGATGAGGTCCTGCAGGGGGAGTTTAGGGAGTTAGGTAGAAAGTTAAAAGACAGGACCTCTAGGGTTGTAATCTCGGGATTACTCTCTGTGCCACGTGCCAGTGAGGCTAGAAATAGGAAGATAGTGCAGCTAAACACGTGACTGAACAACTGGTGTAGAAGGGAGGGTTTCAGATATCTGGACCATTGGGATCTCTTCAGGGACAGATGGGACCTGTACAAGAAGGACGGGTTGCATCTAAACTGGAGGGGCACAAATATCCTGGCTGCAAGATTTGCTAGCGTCACTCGGGAGGGTTTAAACTAGTGTGGCAGTGGGGTGGGAACCAGAGCAGTAGGACAGCAAGTGAAATAAATGAGGGGGAACCAGTAAATAAGGCCAGTAAGGCTAAGAGGAAGAGCAGGCAGGGAGATGTTGCGGAGCACAGCGCGACTGCTGGTCTGAAGTGCATTTGTTTCAATGCGAGAAGTATAACAGGTAAGGCAGATGAATTTAGAGCTTGGATTAGTACTTGGAACTATGATGTTGTTGCTATTACAGAGACTTGGTTGAGGGAAGGACAGGATTGGCAGCTAAATGCTCCAGGATTTAGAAGCTTCAGGCGGGATAGAGGGGGGTGTAAAAAGGGTGGGGGAGTTGCATTACTTGTTAAGGAGAATATCACAGCTGTACTGCGGGAGGACACCTCGGAGGGATCGTGCAGCGAGGCAATATGGGTGGAGCTCAGGAATAGGAAGGGTGCATTCACGATGTTGGGGGTTTTCTACAAGCCTCCGAACAGCCGGCGGGAGGTAGAGGAGCAGATATGTAGGCAGATTTTGGAAAGATGTAAAGGTAACAGGGTTGTAGTGGTGGGTGATTTTAACTTTCCCTATATTGACTGGGACTCACTTAGTGCTAGGGGCTTGGATGGGGCAGAATTTGTAAGGAGCATCCAGGAGGGCTTCTTGAAACAATATGCAGATAGTCCAACTGGGGATGGGGCCGTACTGGAACTGGTATTGGGGAATGAGCCCGGCCAGGTGGTCGAAGTTTCAGTAGGGGAGCATTTCGGGAACAGTGACCATAATTCCATAAGTTTTAAGGTACTTGTGGATAAGAATAAGAGCAGTCCTCGGGTGAAGGTGCTAAATTGGGGGAAGGCTAATTATAACAATATTAGGCAGGAACTGAAGAATTTAGATTGAGGGCGGCTGTTTGAGGGTAAATCAACATCTGACATGTGGGAGTCTTTCAAACGTCAGTTGATTAGAATCCAGGACCAGCATGTACCTGTGAGGAAGAAGGATGAGTTTGGCAAGTTTCGGGAACCTTGGATAACACGGGATATTGTGAGCCCAGTCAAAAAGAAAAAGGAAGCATTCGTAAGGGCTGGAAGGTTAGGAACAGACGAATCCCTTGAGGAATATAAAGACAGTAGGAAGGAACTTAAGCAAGGAGTCAGGAGGGCTAAAAGGGGTCATGAAAAGTCATTGGCAAACAGGATTAAGGAAAATCCCAAGGCTTTTTATACGTATATGAAGAGCAAGAGGGTAACTCGGGTAAGGGTTGGCCCACTCAAGGACAGAGATGGGAATCTATGTGTGGAGCCAGAGGAAATGGGCGAGGTACTAAATGAGTACTTTGCATCAGTATTCACCAAAGAGAAGGACTTGGTGGATGATGAGCCTAGGGAAGGGAGTGGAGATAGTCTCAGTCATCTCATTATCAAAAAGGAGGAGGTGTTGGGTGTCTTGCAAAGCATTAAGGTAGATAAGTCCCCAGGGCCTGATGGGATCTACCCCAGAATACTGAGGGAGGCAAGGGAAGAAATTGCTGGGGCCTTGACAGAAATCTTTGCATTCTCATTGGCTACAGGTGAGGTCCCAGAGGACTAGAGAATAGCCAATGTTGTTCCTTTGTTTAAGAAGGGTAGCAAGGATAATCCAGGAAATTATAGGCCAGTGAGCCTTGCGTCAGTGGTAGGGAAATTATTAGAGAGGATTCTTCGGGACAGGATTTATTCCCATTTGGAAACAAATGGACTTATTAGCGAGAGGCAGCATGGTTTTGTGAAGGGGAGGTCGTGTCTCACTAATTTGATTGAGTTTTTTGAGGAAGTGATGAAGATGATTGATGAAGGAAGGGAAGTGGATCTTGTCTACGTGGACTTCAGTTGAGCCTTTGACAAGGTCCCTCATGGCAGACTGGTACAAAAGGTGAAGTCACACGGGATCAGAGGTGAGCTGGCAAGATGGATACAGAACTGGCTCAGTCATAGAAGACAGAGGGTAGCAGTGGAAGGGTGCTTTTCTGAATGGAGGGATGTGACTAGTGGTGTTCCGCAGGGATCAGTGCTGGGACCTTTGCTGTTTGTAGTATATATAAATGATTTGGAGGAAAATGTAGCTGGTCTGATTAGTAAGTTTGCGGATGACACAAAGGTTGGTGGAGTTGCGGACAGTGATGAGGATTGTCAGAGGATACAGCAGGATATAGATCAGTTGGAGTCTTGCGCGGAGAAATGGCAGATGGAGTTTAATCCGGACAAATGTGAGGTAATGCATTTTGGAAGGTCTAATGCAGGTGGGAAGTATACAGTAAATGGCAGAACCCTTAGGAGTATTGACAGGCAGAGAGATCTGGGCGTACAGGTCCACAAGTCACTGAAAGTGCCAACGCAGGTGGATAAGGTAGACAAGAAGGCATACGGCATGCTTGCCTTCATTGGTCGGAGCATAGAGTACAAAAATTGGCAAGTCATGTTGCAGCTGTACAGAACTTTAGTTAGGCCACACTTAGAATATTGCGTGCAATTCTGGTCGCCACACTAGCAGAAGGACGTGGAGGCTTTGGAGAGGGTACAGAAGAGGTTTACCAGGATGTTGCCTGGTCTGGAGGGCATTAGCTATGAGGAGAGGTTGGATAAACTCGGATTGTTTTCACCTGAACGACAGAGGTGGAGGGGCGACATAATAGAGGTTTATAAAGTTATGAGCGGCATGGACAGAGTGGATAGTCAGAAGCTTTTTCCCAGGGTGGAAGAGTTAGTTACGAGGGGACATAGGTTTAAGGTGAGTGGGGCAAAGTTTAGAGGGGATGTGCGAGGAAGTTCTTTACACAGAGGGTGGTGAGTGCCTGGAACTTGCTGCCGGGGGAGGTGGTGGAAGCAGATACGATAGCGACTTTTAAGAGGCATCTTGATAAATACATGAATAGGATGGGAATAGAGGGATACGGTCCCCGGAAGTGCAGAAGGTTTTAATTTAGGCAGGCATCAAGATCAGAGCAGGCTTGGAGGGCCGAAAGGCCTGTTCCTGTGCTGTACTGTTCGTTGTTCTTTGTTCTTTGTGTACAAACAGCAAGGGTGCCAGCACCGATCCCTGTGGTACACCACTGGTCACAGGCTTCCACTCGCATAAACCATCACCTTCTGCCTCCTGCCACTGAGCCAATTTTGGATCCAATTTGCCAAATTGCCCTGGATCCCATGGGCTCTTAGTTTATTAACCAATCTCCCATGTGGGACCTTATCAAAAGCCTTACTGAAGTCCATGCAGACTACATCAACTGCTTTACCCTCATCTACACATCCAATCAAAAAATTCAATCAAGTTAATTAGACACGATCTCCCCCTAACAAAGCCATGCTGACTATCTCTGATTAATCCCTGCCTCTCCAAGTGGAGATTAATCCTGTCCCTTAGAGATTTTTCCAATATTTTCCCAACCACTGATGTTAGACTCACTGGCCTGTAATTACCTGGTTTATCCCTGCTACTCTTCTTGAATAATGGCACCACATTCACTGTCCTCCAGTCCTCTGATACCTCTCCTGTGGCCAGAGAGGATTTGAAAATTTGTGTCAGAGCCCCTGCAATCTCCCCCCTTGCCTCACATAACAGCCTGGGATACATCTCATCTGGGCCTGGAAATTTATCCACTTTTAAGCCTGCTAAAACAGCTAATACCTCCTCCCTTTCAATGCTAATATGTTCAAGTATATCACAATTCCCCCTCCCTGATCTCTACACCTCCATCGTCCTTCTCCATAGTGAACACAGATGCAAAGTAATCATTTAAAACCTCACCTACGTCCTCCGGCTCCACACACAGATTGCCACTTTGGTCCCTCATGGGCCCCACTTTTTCACTGTTATCCTGTTGCCCTTAATACACTTGTAAAACACCTTAGGATTTTCCTTTATCTTGCCCGCCAGTGTTTTTTCATGTCCCCTCTTCTCACTCCTAATTACTTTTTTTAGTGTCCCACTACACTTTCTATACTCCTCTAATGCCTCCCAGGTTTTAAGTGCTCAGAATCTGCCATAAGCCTCCTTTTTTTCCTGATCCAATCCTCTATATCACTTGATATCCAGGGTTCCCTGGACTTGTTGGTCCTACCCTTCACTTTAACGGGTACATGTTGGCTCTGAACCCTCACTATTTCCTCTTTGAATGACTCCCAGTGGTCTAATGTAGGCTTTCCTACAAGTAGCTGCTCCCAGTCCACTCTGGCCAGATCCTGTTCTATCATATTGAAATCGGCCTTCCCCCAATTCAGTACCTTTATTTCCAGCCCGTCTTTGTCCTTTTCCATAACTACCTTAAATCTTACAGAGTTATGGTCACTATCCCCGAAATGCTCCCCCATTGACACTTCTACCACTTGTCCGGCTTCATTTCCTACGATTAGGTCCAGTACTGCCCCTTCTCTTCTAGGACTTTCTACATACTGGCTCAAAAAGCTCTCCTCTATGCATTTAAAAAATTACGCCCCCTTTAAGCCTTTTACACTAAGACTATCCAGTTGATATTAGGTAAGTTGAAATCCCCTACTATTATTACCCTATTATTTTTACACCTCTCTGAGATTTGCCTACATATCTGCTCCTCTATCTCTCTCTGACTGTTTGGAGGCCTGTAGTACACACCCAGTCAAGTGATTGCCCCCTTTTTGTTTTTAACTTCTGCCCATATGGCCTCATTTGAAGAGCCTTCTAAGATATCATCCCTCCTTACTGCAGTAATTGACTCCTTGATCAACAGTGCAATGCCACCTCCTCTTTTATCCCCTCCCCTGTCACGCCTGAAGATTCTATATCCTGGAATATTGAGCTGCCAGTCCTGCCCTTCCCTCAACCATGTCTCTGTGATCGCAACAAGATCATAATCCCATGTGTTAATCAACACACTCAATTCATTTGTCTTACTAGTCAGACTCCTTGCATTAAAATAGATGCAATCTAGCCTCGCCTTTTTCCCTTGTGCCTTAACAGGTCTATATTTGCTCTGCCTTCCAGACTGACTCAGTTTCTCTTCTATATTTGACTGAGCATCATCCCCTACTGTACCTCCACTTTGTATCTCATTCCCCTGCCACCCCCAACAGCACAAGCAAACCTCCCAGCAAGGATGTTGGTCCCGTTCCAGTTCAGGTGCAACCCGTCCAACTTGTACAGGTCCCACCTTTGCCAGAAATAGACCCAGTGATCCAGGAAACTAAAGCCCTCCCTCCTGCACTATCTCTTCAGCCACGCATTCATCTGCTCTATCCTCCCATTCCTATACTCACTAACATGTGGCACAGGGAGTAATCCTGAGATTTCAACCTTTGAGGCCCTTGTTTTCAATCTGCTACCTAACTCTCTAATTTCTTGTTGCAGGACCTCATCCCTCTTTTTACCTATGTCGTTGGTACCAATGTGTACCACGGCCTCTGACTGTTCACCTTCTCCCTTCAGAATGTCCTGCAGCTGCTCCGTGATATCCTTGACCCTTGCACCAGGGAGGCAACATACCATCCTGGAGTCACGTTTGTGGCCACAGAAACGCCTATCTGTACCTCTTACAAAAGAATCCCCCATCACTATAGCTCTTCTACACCTTTTCCTTCCCTGCTGTGCAGCAGAGCCATCCGTGGTGCGACGAACTTGGCTGTTGCTGCTTTCCCCTGGGAGGTCATCCCCCCCAACAGTATTCAAATTGATATATCTGTTTGAGAGGGGGATGGCCACAGGGGACTCCTGCACTACCTGCCTGCGCCTACTACTCCGCCTGGTGGTCACCCATCCCTTTTCTGCCTGTGCAGCCATTACCTCTGGTGTGACCGCCTCGCTAAACGTGCCATACACGATGTCCTCAGCATCGCGGCAGCTCCACAGTGAATCTACCCGCAGTTCCAGCTCTGTAATGCACTGGAAGCGTCCCCGATTTCCCACATAGCGCAGGAGGAGAATATCATGGGGCTGAGCTCTCCTCCCATGACTTACCTTTAGATTAATTAGTTACTCCCTTTAAAAAAATACCAATTACACTAGGGGCCTTGTTCTACTCCAAACACTACCCACTACAATCTAAATTACACTAATTTAAAATAAAAACACCAGTACTCACTTTATCACTTGAGGTCTTTTTAAAAAAAAACAACTTTCCCCTTATTTTTTAAACTATTTAAATTGACTAACAGCTGTTACTTACCCAACCAATCACCTTGCAGATTTCCCGTGATGTCACTGTAAGTCTTTTTTTTCCTCTTTCGACTCTCAGTGCGTGCTGAGAGAGACAGGGAACCTGCCGCTGCTTCGGATCAGCTTCCTCGCAGGTCCGCCAGTCGCCGCTCCGCTCCCAGGTAAGTAAAGGCCTCGAGCCCGGCTCTTTATTTATAGCCTGCCGCCGCTCCAGATCAGCTTCCTTGCAGGTCCACCAGTTGCCGCTCCGCTCCCAGGTAAGAAGAACAGTGGGACTTTGGAGTGCATGTCCACAGATCCATGAAGGTAGCAGGACAAGGGTTTCAGCAGCAGATGAGCTGAGGCGGGGCGGAGTCTGGCCATATTACGGAGGTGGGAATAGACGGCCTTAGTGATGCCATGGATATGTGGTCAGAAGCTCATCTTGGGGTCAAATATGACGTCAAGATTGCAAACAGTCTGGTTTGGCCTCTGACAGTTGCCAGAAAGAGGGATGGAGTCAGTAGCTACAGAACAGAGTTCGTGGCAGTGACCAAAGACAATGGCTTTGGTCTTCCCCATATTTAGCTGGAGGAAATTTCTGCTGATCCAGTACTGGATATCAGACAAGTTGTCTGGCAATTTAGAGACAGTGGAGGGGCTTGAGACAGATGGTGTTAAGATAGTGCCATTAGTGTACATATGGAAACTGATGCTGTGGTTTTGGATGATGTCGTCAAGGCGAAGCATGTAGATGAGAAATAGGATGGGATCAAGTTAGATCCTTCAGGGCACCATAAGTACCAGTGCAGGAGTGGGAAGAGAAACCATTGTAGGTGATTCCCTGGCTTCAAATGGATGAGTAAGAATAGAAGCAGGTGAATGCAGTCCCATTCAGTTGGACGACGGTAGAGAGGCATTGGAGGAGGATGGTGTGGTCAAATGTGTCGAAGGCTGCAGACAGGTTGAGAAGGACGAAGAGGGATAGTTTATCTTTGTCACATTCACATAGGATGTCATTTATGCCTTTGCTAAGAGCTGTTTCGGTATTGTCGGGGTGGGTGGGTGAGAGAATCAAAGATGGACTTGCAGGAAGGATGGGGTATGAATTTGGGAGGCGACAACATGTTCAAGGACTTTGGAGAGGAAAGGGAGTTGAAGCTGGGACAAGGAGTTTGCCATAACATAAGGATCATGAGTCGTTTTTTTGAGGAGAGGGAGAATGACAGCAGATTTGAAGAAGGATAGTACCTGAAGAGAGAAAACTGTTAAGATCAGCTGAAATGGGAACCAGGAAAGGAAATTGGGTAGTCAGCAGTTTAGTGGGAATAGGGTTGAGGGAGCTGGAGGTAGGCCTCATTGACAAAATGAGCTCAGAGAAGGCATGAGGGATGATAGGAACGAAACATACAAGTACAGTACCACCTAATTTTTTTATCTATACACTGATAATTATGGCAAGGTTGCACTCTTGCCTCTGAATCAGATGGTTGTGGGTTCAAATCCCAAAACAAAGACTGGAGACTACTTTTTTTTATTGCTTTGAAAATCTACCTTTTTTTATTCTTTCAAGGGATGTGGACATCACTGGCAAGGCCAACATTTGTCACCCATCCCTAACTAGCCTTGAAAAGGTGTTGGTGAGCTGCCTTCTTGAATCGCTGCAGTTCATGTGGTGTAGGTACACCCACAGTGGTGTTAGGGAGGGAGTTCCAGGATTTTGATTCAGCAACAGTGAAGGAGCAGTGATATATTTTCAAGTCAGGATTGTGTGTGACTTTGCGGGGAACTTGCAGGTAGTGATGTTCCTGTGTGTCTGCTACCCTTGCCCTTCTAGGTGGTAAAGGTCATGGGTTTGGAAGGTGCTGTCGAAGGAGCCTTGGCGAGTTGCTGCAGTGCATCTTGTAGATGGTACACACAGCTGCCACTGTGTGTCAATGGTGGAGGGAGTGAGTGTTTTAAGTTTAGTTTTTTTTTTAAGTTTAGTTTAGAGATACAGCACTGAAACAGGCCCTTCGGCCCACCGAGTCTGTGCCGACCATCACCCACCCATTTATACTAATCCTATACTAATCCCATATTCCTACCACATCCCCACCTGTCCCTGTATTTCCCTACCACCTACCTATACTTCTTTTGTTCTTTCTTTTCTTTTGGGCCTCCTTATCTCGAGAGACAATGGATACACGCCTGGAGGTGGTCAGTGGTTTGTGAAGCAGCGCCTGGAGTGGCTATAAAGGCCAATTCTAGAGTGACAGGCTTTTCCACAGGTGCTGCAGAGAAATTTGTTTGTCGGGGCTGTTGCACAGTTGGCTCTCCCTTTGCGCCACTGTCTTTTTTCCTGCCAACTACTAAGTTTCTTCGACTTGCCACATTTTAGCCCCGTCTTTATGGCTGCCCGCCAGCTCTGGCGAACGCTGGCAACTGACTCCCACGACTTGTGATCAATGTCACAGGATTTCATGTCGCGTTTGCAGACGTCTTTATAGCGGAGACATGGACAGCCGGTGGGTCTGATTCTTGTGGCGAGCTCGCTGTACAATGTGTCTTTGGGGATCCTGCCATCTTCCATGCGGCTCACATGGCCAAGCCATCTCAAGCGCCGCTGACTCAGTAGTGTGCATAACCTGGGGATGTTGGCCGCCTCGAGGACTTCTGTGTTGGAGATACGGTCCTGCCACCTGATGCCTATACTAGGGGCAATTTATAATGGCCAATTTACCTATCAACCTGCAAGTCTTTGGCTTGTGGGAGGAAACCGGAGCACCCGGAGGAAACCCACGCAGACACAGGGAGAACTTGCAAACTCCACACAGGAAGTACCCAGAATTGAACCCGGGTCGCTGGAGCTGTGAGGCTGCGGTGCTAACCACTGCGCCACTGTGCCACCCAAGTTGGTGGATGGGATGCCATCTATAATGACATTATATTTCATTTCACTTCCATTGATTTTAAATATTTCCATCTTTTATTACTTTTAACTGACATTAGGAAGTGTTATATTTATTTGTTTCTATGTTTACTTGTTTAACCAGAAAATATCATTGGCATGATATTTGCCTCTTTAGTTATTTATAAGACATAGGTTTACAATAAATCTAGATGGGATAAAAGATATACCAAATTTATTGCACAGTCTGATAAAACAATAATTAGGACAGCTTGCTGGTCTCTGACTGCTGCCATTATTCTGTCAGATTCAGGCACGTTAAGTTATGGTGTGTTGTTATGTGTGGTGTGTGGATTTTCAAGATCCTAGCCAGACATATCTAAATTCTGTTGATTCACTGCAGCTGCTAGTTTGATACTATTACCTACTTTAAGTGAAGGGTCTGCAGAGTGCTGCTCATGTGTACTATATCCATGCACAGTGCTCCACTAGTTTAAATGCTGGTGCTTTATTAACACGATGAAGTTAAAGGCAGCATGAAAATTTCTTGCAGGTTTAACACTACAGCTTTGCACTGGTTGCAGTTCTAGTGCAGTGGGTGTGGAACCTGAGTAGTGTGAGTCTACCTTCTCGAGGTGTGTCACATCCAGAAACTGAATTGGCTCTGGTAACAATGCACATTTTTCATCACTGAACATTGGGTTTAATTTCACAATAATTAAAAATGTGCAGTTTAGCTCCCTGAAAGCAGAGGTGACCAGCAGTCCAGGTGACATAATGCAAAATTCAAAAGCACTGCTGCATCTCTAATTCTCATTAACACTAAATAAAAATAATCATTCCAAAAGTCTTATCATCACGTTCATTGTTAGTATTACAAAAATCCATAAATTAAAGGCGTGACTAGTGATCCAAAGGCCTGGACGTTTAGATAATTTGAGTTCAAATCCCGCCATGGCAGTTTGAGAATTTGAATTCAGTTTAAAGGAAATCTTGAAATATAAAGCTGATATCAGTAAAAGTGACTATGAAACTGTCGGATTGTCATAAAAACCCAACTGTTTCACTAACATCATTCAGGGAAGGAAACCTACCATTCTTACTTGGGACTGGCACATATACGACTCTAATCCCACACCAATATGGTTGATTGTTAACTGCCTTATGAAGTGGCCGAGCAGTTCAGAGCAAATAGGGATGAACAATAAATTCTGGCCTTGCCAATGAGGCCCGTATCCTGTGAATGAATAAAAAAAAGTGGTATTTCCAGTTTTGCTTGGTTTTCCTCTATGTAAGCTATAATACAAACATATCTGAACCTGCAGTGCCTAAGTGCAATTAGGACAGCTATGATTTGAACATTACAACTGAACAATGTAATAGCAGGCCAGGTAACAAGTACTGTATAAATAAGTCGGAAGTTACACTGGCACAACTGGGTATTTCCCAGTAGCACTGTAGCTGAAGGAGCCCTGCATCCAGAAACAACATAGCATGGACTGAATAGACTTCACAGAATCACAGAATTGTTACAGTGCAGAAGAAGGCCATTCAGCCCATTGTGTCCGCACCAGCACTCCGAAAGAACAATTTACTCAGTTCCATTCCCCTGCCTTCTCCCCATCACCCTGCACATTCTTCCTTTTCATATAACTGTCTAATTCCCTTTTGAATGCTTCAATTGAACCTGCCTCCACCACACTCTCAGGCAGTGCATTCCAGACCTTAATTATCCAAACATAGACTGGGATAGTAGTAGTGTAAAGAGCAGTGAGGGGCAAGAGTTCCTAGAGTGTGTTCAGGAAATTTTCTACAGCAGTATGTTGCTAGTCCAACGAGAAAGGAGGCACTGCTAGACATGGCTCTTGGGAATGAGGTGGGCCAAGTGGATCAAGTATCAGTAGGAGAGCATTTAGGGGACAGTGATTATTGTATCATAAAGTTTGGGCTGACTATGGAAAAAAACAAAGAACAATCCAGAGTAAGAATAATTAACTGAGGGAAAGCCAACTTCAATGGGGTAAGAATGGAGCTGGGACAAATAAATTGGAGTCAAAAGTTGGCAGGAAAACCCGTAGATGAACATCTTCAAAGAAGAGATAGTTGCTGCACAGTCAAGATATGTTCCCTCGAAAGGGGAAAGGTAGTGTAAACAATTCCAGAGCTCCCTGGCTGACAAAAGAGGTAGATATTAAGATAAAGAAGAAAAAGTGTGCTTATGACAGATGCCAGGTAGAAAATACTATTGAGAACCAGGTTGAATATAGAAGGTCCAGAGGGGAAATGAAAAAGCAAATAAGAGAAGCAAAGCCAGAGCACGAAAAGATACTGGCAGCTAGCATTAAAAGAAACCCCAAAGTTTTCGTTTGACATATAAATAGTAAGAGGTTGGTAAAAGGAGGAGTGGGGCCTTTTTGGGACCATAAAGGAGATTTGCACATGGAAGCTGAGGTATTAAATGAATACTTTGTATCTGTCTGTAATTTCCTTGCAAATTTGTTCCTCCAGGTCCTTCCCACTAGCTGGTGGCCTGCAGACAACGCCGAGCAATGTAACTGCATCTTTTTTGTTCCTTAGCTCGAGCCAAATTGATTCTGTCCTTGACCCCTCTGGGACATTCTTTTTCTTTAGCACTACAATGCTATCCTTAATCAATAACGCCACCCCTCCCCCTTTTTTTCCTTTTCTATCTTTCCTGAACATCTTGTATCCAGGAATATTTAACACCCAGTCATGCCCTTCTTTGAGCCAGATCTCTGTTATAGCCACAACAGCATATTTCCACATGGCAATCTGTGCCTGTACCTCACCAATCTTATAAACCGCACTCCGTGCATTCACATAGACGGACATTAACCCTGGTTTAGACTTTCTTACTTTCTCCCTTACTCTGACCCCACCTAATATATTACTATTCCCTTCTCCAGTGCTATCTGTCTCCCCCAGTATTCTGTGCACCTTGGTATTCCTCTCTGATACTTGCTCCTGGTTTCCACACCCTGACAATTACCAGTTTTGCTTCCCTCCGATCTGAGTTCCCTCTCCAATTCCCAGCCTCCTGCCAATCTAGTTTTAACCCTCCCCAACAGCACTAGCAAATCTCCCTGCAAGGATATTAGTCCCAGTCCTGCTAAGATGCAACTCATCCATATTGCACAGGTCTCACCTGCCCTGGAACTGGTCCCAATGCTTCAGAAATCTGATGCCTTCCTTCCTACACCAATTCTCCAGCCACGTGTTCAATCGCTCAATTCTCCTATTTCTATGCTCACTCACACATGGGACTGAGAGTAATCCTGAGATTACAGTTTTTGAGGTCCTGTTTTTTAATCTCCTCCTGAGCTCCCTAAAATTTGCTTTCAGGACCTCATCCCCCTTCCCACCTATGTCATTGGTGCCAACGTGGACCACGACCTCTGGCTGTCCTGCCTCCCCAGATGAATGTCCTGTAGCTGCTCCGTGACGTCCGAAGGGCCTGTTTCAGTGCTGTATCTCTATGACTATGACTATGACTATGACCCTGGCACCAGGGAGGCATCACACCATCTTGGAGTCCCGTCTATGACTGCAGAAACACCTGTCTGTTCCCCTAACAAATTCCCAATCACTACTGCTCTTCTACTCTTCTTCCTCCCCTCCTGTGCAGCTGAGCCACCTGTGGTGCCACAAACTTGGCTCTGACTGCACTCCTCTGAGGAACCATCACCCTCATCAGTATCCAAAATGGAAGAACAATTAGCGAGTGAAATCATATCAGGGGACTCCTGCACTACCTGCCTGGTTCTCTTAGACTGTCTGGCAGTCACCCATTCCCTCTGTGCCTGCATGCTCCTACCTTGCGGTGTGACCACCTCCCACATAGTCCTATGAAACCTGGAGCTCAAGCTTCTGCAGCTGGTGACACTTCCTGCAGATGTGTTTGTCTAGGACACATGGTGCATCCATGAATTCCCACATACCACAGGCTGTGCATTTCACTCGGCCAAGCTGCCCTGCCATACCTTACCTTTACAGATTATATATTATAAGTAGAATAGCTTACCAGGTACTCACCAACCAGCTCCTTCCACTGCACTGAACCAAATACTGGCGGGTGAAAATGGTAGAAAAAAGGAGCACCTCCCCCTGCCCCCCCCGCTTCACCAAACTCGCAACTCACCAAACTCGTATCTCCACACTCAGCTTGCAATCTGAATGCTATTTGCAGACTGCACCCAGACCTCTGTATTTATACTTTTTGAAGCTGAAGTTGATCAAGTGAACATCACTTTATGGAAAGCGAGAGGTTTATATTCCTTTAATTCTTGTCTTGTGATTTCCTGTTTGGGAATCAAGGACTTCTGCATTTAATTGATTGTGAAGCTCAATTGCACAGCTGTTTTAGAGGTCAGTCAGTCAGAAGGTCTGTCTGACATTAACAATTACATCAAGGATAGAATCAGGTAAGTAACACAATAAAGCAGTGGCGCAGTGGTTAGCACCGCAGCCTCACAGCTCCAGGGACCCGGGTTCGATTCTGGGTACTGCCTGTGTGGAGTTTGCAAGTTCTCCCTGTGTCTGCGTGGGTTTGCTCTGGGTGCTCCGGTTTCCTCCCACAAGCCAAAAGACTTGCAGGTTGATAGGTAAATTGGCCATTATAAATTGTCACTAGTATAGGTAGGTGGTAGGGAAATATAGGGACAGGTGGGAATGTTTGGTAGGAATATGGGATTAGTGTAGGATTAGTATAGATGGGTGGTTGATGTTCGGCACAGACTCGGTGGGCCGAAGGGCCTGTTTCAGTGCTGTATCTCTAATCTAAAATCTAATCTAATCTAACTCAGGAGTGAATAGAACAAGCAAGGATTTAGGAATCCTGAAGAGAAATATAAGGTGGAGAAATAAAGGTTCAACCATAAAAATTGGTATAATGCTTCCTAAAGCAAACAAGTATGTTTGCAAGAAAAATAATAGAAATTAACTAAATGCAAAAATGAACAAAAGGAGAAATCTGCAAAATGATAAGCCAAACATTGAAGAATATATTAGTGTTTCTTTCACTAGAACGGAGAGGGATAAGAAATGACCTGATAGAGATATTTAAGATTGTAAAGGTTATGATAAGGTAAATAGTGATAAACTGTTTCCACTTGTCTGAGAATCTACAAGAAGAGGACACAAATCACAAAAACAATTAAAAGGGAGGCTGGCAAAAACATTCTTTACATAGAGGGTGCTTAGAAAGAATTTTCAGCTGTAAATTGATTCATTCCACATAGAGATTCCACATTGAGTCATTACAGCCATTCAGTCCATCGAGTCCATGGCGGTTCTCTTTAGAGCAATCCAGTCAGTCCCATTCCCATTCGAGCTGAAAAGTCATAGAGTCATTTACAGTATAGAAGGAGGTCATTCGGCCCATCAAGTCCATTCCGGCTGTTCGCGGAGCAATCTAGTCAGTCCCACTCCCTTACTCGATCTGCGTAGCCCTCCAATTTAATTTCTTCAAGTGCCCTTCCAATTTCCTTTGAAATCATTGATTGTCACCACTTCCATGACACTTGTGGGCAGTGAGTTCTTGGTCATTACCACTCGCTGCATAAAAAGGTTCTTCCTCACATCCCCCTGCATCTCTTGCACAAAACCTTAAATCTGTGTCCCCTAGCCTTTGTACCATCAGCTAATGGCAATGGTTTTTCTTTGTCTACTTTATCCAACTCTATCAATCGCCTTGGAATCTGCTTTGCTCCAGGGAGAACAACCCCAGCTTCTCCAATCTAACATTGTAGCTAAAACCCTTCATCTCTGGAACCATTCTGGTAAATCTCCTCTCCACCCTCTCAAGGACCTTCACATCCTTCCTGAAGTGTGGTGACCAGATGCAATACTTCAGTTGTGGTCTAACCAGAACTTTATAAAGGTTCCGCATAACCTCCCTGTTTTTGTACTCAATACTTCTATTTATGTAGTCCAAGATCCCATATGCTTTGCTAATCACTCTCTCAACATGGTCTGCCACCTTCAAAGAGCTATTCACATGCAACCTCAGGTCTCTCTGTCTCTGGACACTCTTTAGAACTGTGCCATTAAATCTGCATGGCCTCTCCCCATCCCTTCTGACAAAATTCATTACCTCAGCATTAAATTCCATTTGCCACTTGTCTGTCCATCAGCTAGCCTATCTAAACCCTGTTGCAGTCGATTTGTATCAGCCTCACTGGAACTCGCTGCCTAGGAGGGTGGTGGAAGCAGAGACAATCAATGATTTCAAAAGGAAATTGGATGGGCACTTGAAGGAAATAAATGTGCAGGGCTATGGGATACAACAGGGTAACGGGACTGACTGGATTGAGCTGGTATAGACTTGATGAACTGAATGCCCTCCTACTGTGCCATAAACGATTCTATAACTCATTACCACTCAATGAGTAAAAAAGTTTTTCCTCACATCCCATTACATTTGGGAAGACGTGGCCTAGTGATAATGTCACTGAACTGGTAATCCAGAGGCCCAGGTTAATGCCCTGGGGACACGGGTTCAAATCCCACCACGGCAGCTGGTGGACTTTAAATTCAATTAATTAATAAAATTCGGGAATTGAAAGCTAGTCTCAGGAACAATGCCATGGAACTATCATCAATTGTTGTAAAAACCCATCGGGTTCACAAATGTCTTTGCCTGGTCTGGCCTACATGTGACTCCAGACCCAGAACAATGTGGTTGACTCTTAACTGCCCTCTGAAATGACCTAGCAAGTCACTCAATTGTCAAGAGCAATTAGGGATGGGCAACAAATGCTGGTTTTGCCAGCGACACCCACATCCCATGAAAGAATAAAAATAGTCCTGCCATCTTCAAAGATCTATGCACGTGAACCCTCAGGTCCCTCTGTCCTTGTACACTCTTTAGAACTGTGCCATTTAGTCTATATTGCCTTTCCTATTCCTTCTACCAAAACGTATCACCTCACACTTCTCTGCATTAAATTCCATCTGCCCATTCTGATAGCCTATTTATGTCCCACTGTTATAATCGATTGGCATTATTCTCAGTGTCTGCCACACCTCCAAGTTTGATATTGAAGCATTGTTCAGAAATATTTTAAAAAGAGAATTAGTGAGATGCTTGAGGAAAATGAATATTAAGTAGAATAAGGAGCAAATAGGAGATTAAGATGAGACAAGGTGGCTCACTAAGAAAAACACAATTGTGTTCTGTTTCTTTTCTGTAATGTGCTATGATCCTAAAAATAAAATCGATTTTCTGAAGTGGGCCCCACCTCCCCTTACAGCTTTCAACAGGTTAAAAGTTCAATCTGCAACAAGTAAAGCTTTTATAGGAACTTCCTTCCGCTTCCACATTGGATGAACTTGGGCACTGGACATCCCTTCTTTCTACTATTCGGACTTGAAATCTCCTTTTAGAAATAAGATGACTAATTTTAAGTATGATATGTTTATTATAAGAAGAGATGTCCAGTGTCATAGAGTCATTATGACACAGAAGGAGGCCATTCAGCCCATCAAAGTATCTAACAATCAGAATCACCCTTGTAATACTTTCATGATTACTCACTTCTCCGTGAATTTCACCTTTAACATTCCTCCTAGTTGCTTTATCATCTACATACATCTAGTCACAGATTCATCCAATGTGGATGCAGGAGGAAGTTACAGAACATTGTTCCTATAAAAGCTTTACTTGTTGCAGTCTTATAACAACCGTACCATTATAAAGAGTTTAGTTTTGGGAGCAGTGTCTTACTGTTGTCCTGTATGATTTTGTTTTTATTCAATCCTTGGAAAAATAATGAAAATGCCACTTCCTATCTTCTGAATTTGTTATTATTTTGATTAGTTGCTAAAACTTTGTTGCTTTTTGTCAATGTCATCTCCTTACTGTTAAGGTCAAGTAAGTTTAGTATCACTTTTTTTCTGACAAAGCATGGTTTCTTGTTTTGCCTCAGAAATGCTTTTGTTATGTTGAAGCTTGTATTGGTCATTGCCTGCTCTGGTTTGTATGCTGTACATCCTGGACATTTGGCAGCAACAGGTGCAGTGTCTTTGATGCCTACCATCACCGATGAGTTTTGAAACATGCGACTCCAGTGCATGTAGTATTGTCTACAACAGTTGGCTCGCAACAAAGGATGGTTCTTTCTTAATTCATTCTCGTGAAATGGGCAACTCTAGCAAGGACAGCATTTATTGCCCATCTGAGCTTCCCTTGAGAAGGTCTTGGTGAGCCTTTTTGATCTGCTGCAGTCTGTCTGTTGAAGATACTCCCACAGTGCTGTTAAGTAGGGAGTTCCAGGGTTTTGACCCAGCAATGATGGAGGATTGGTGACAAATGTCTAAGTTGGGATGGTTTGTCCTTCTTTGTGGTGGAGGTCGTGGATTTGGGAGGTCTGCTGAATGTGCCTCTTCATACCATCAATGAATTTAAAGCATTAGCTCTGAGGTCTAAATATAAACAGACAATTCTAGTTGAGAGAGACACCTGCTCAGAAGGACATTATCGTAAATCACAGACCAACATATGATTGGAGGCATTTTCTGTGCCTCCTCTTTTACTCTTTTAACTATTTATTATCATCCAGCTCATGGCTTAAAGCTACAAAATGTAATACATTCGGCTGAGTGTTAACATTCTGACCTGCAGACAGTGGAGGAGACCGGCAGCTGGTTGGGAACCCAGATGTTTTAGCAGCGTGTTTGTCAGTGGCTTTTTAATTCAGCCACACCACCTGCATTTGACTTCTGAGTTTCCTGACCAATTGGAGCAGGTGGGCGTGATGAAGACCCGCTGTAGTCTGTTTTAGCTTCACTATTTATAGGGACCTTGCAAGGGTCTTAATGAAAGCATTCTAGGAGTGCCAGAACTGAACCAGCATCTGGACAAATGGTGGGTCAACATGGGAAGGCTCCACCACGGTTCTCAGATGCATCCCTGGAAATCATGTTGTGGGCTGTAAGGGCCTGCAGGGAGATTCTGTTCCTGTGGATGGGAGGAAGAAGGAAGCCACAGAGACCAAGCAGGCATGGCTGTAAGTAACAGAGGAGGTTAGCAGAGGAGTGTGGTGCCTCACTCCTGGATACTGTGTCACAAGAGGTTTAATGACCTGGTCAGGACAGGAAAGGTAATGGCATGCCACATTCAAGCACAAACCCTTCATCCTGCCTTCCCCAGCCTTCCCCATCACTCCTCAGAGCAGCACATCTTGCAGATGAATCCATCCCTCTTTTTCGAGGCACCTCCTGAAGTCCCCAGCTGAACAGCCATCATTGACATTCACCGTCATCTTATTGCAATATCGCATCCATCCATCAGAATGACCCTCCACAAATGTTGCCCTTCCATCCTCTCAAAACATTCCACAACTCACATTCATAACTCTCTTCTTTCGCTTCTTGCAGCAGAAGAGAGCACCGATCATCAAGGAGAAGCAGAGAATTGGGAGTGGCCCTCCAGTCATAGCCACTCTGACAGCAGCAGAGGACGAGACAGCCTGCCTCTCGCTCTGCTGAAGCCACAGAGATTGCAATATGCAGGTGTGAGAGGAAGAGAAAGAAAAAAGATTTGTAGTTGCGCATGGGTATTCATGTCGATGTTTAAGACTGTTAAAATTACACATTTCTGTTCAAAATTTATCAAACATAGGCTTTATTTCAAAGCTTGTCTGTCCTGTCCTCCCCATTATTGCCTGCCATCTGCCAAGTTGTCTTCTGCCTGGTAAAAGTTGGTATGACAAGAGTAAAAGACAAGCAAATGGGTGTCTGTGAGATGGATGGATTATTGACTATGGAACTGCTTTGTGCTAGGCTGGGCAGGGGGGTGCACAGTGGGTTCAGAATTGGTGTGCCAGGTGTTTGCACTGCCTCAGATTATCCATCCCAGGCATCCCTGGCAGCAAGTGAGTGTCTACAGGTGCCCTCTCCACATCAGGTTCCTCCTGTTGCTCCTTCTGTTCTTCTCCTCCTCTGAAGATGCAGAGTGGTCATCACCTTCCTCCTCCTTTAGCTCCAGTCCTCTCTACTGTGCAACACTGTGCAAAGCGCAGCACACCACAATCATTCTGGTACTCTTGCTGGTGCATATTGAGGTGAACCCACAGATCTGTCATCAGGCAATGCAATCGCAGCCCCCATACCTGTTGCTGCCTTTGTGTGGGTAGGTCACCTACTCCTCTGCCCTTCTTGCGAGGATGCAGCAACACTCCATGTCAAATCCAGGAACTCCCCACATCACTTCACAGTACTTCCAGCTACCTGGAAATAATTGAAATTATTCTAAATTACTTAACTAGCAGGTTAGGTGTGCGGCCCTTTAAGTAATGCTCATGCTGGGCCCCTCTTGCAATTCAAAGAGAACAAAGAACAAAGAAAATTACAGCACAGGAACAGGCCCTTCGGCCCTCCAAGCCTGCGCCGATCCAGATCCTCTATCTAAACATGTCGCCTGTTTTCTGAGGGTCTGTATCTCTTTGCTTCCTGCCCATTCATGTATCTGTCGAGATACATCTGAAAAGACGCTATCGTGCCCGCGTCTACCACCTCCGCTAGCAACGCGTTCCAGGCACCCACCACCCTCTGTGTAAGGAACTTTCCACGCATATCCCCCCTAAATTTGACCCCTCTCACTTTGAACTCGTGACCCCTAGTAATTGAATCCCCCACTCTGGGAAAAAGCTTCTTGCTATCCACCCTGTCGATACACCTCATGATTTTGTACACCTCAATCAGGTCCCCCCTCAACCTCTGTCTTTCTAATGAAAATAATCCTAATCTACTCAACCTCTCTTGATAGCTAGCGCCCTCCATACCAGGCAACATCCTCGTGAATCTCCTCTGCACCCTCTCAAAAGCATCTACATCCTTTTGGTAATGTGGCGACCAGAACTGCACGCAGTATTCCAAATGTGGCCGAACCAAAGTCTTATAAAACTGTAACATGACCTGCCAACTCTTGTACTCAATACCCCGTCCGATGAAGGAAAGCATGCCGTATGCCTTCTTGACCACTCTATTGACCTGCGTTGCCACCTTCAGGGAACAATGGACCTGAACACCCAAATCTCTCTGTATATCAATTTTCCCCAGGACTTTTCCATTTACTGTATAGTTCACTCTTGAATTGGATCTTCCAAAATGCATCACCTCGCATTTGCCCTGATTGAACTCCATCTGCCATTTCTCTGCCCAACTCTCCAATCTATTTATATTCTGCTGTATTCTCTGACAGTCCCCTTCACTATCTGCTACTCCACCAATCTTAGTGTCATCTGCAAACTTGCTAATCAGACCACCTATACTTTCCTCCAAATCATTTATGTATATCACAAACAACAGTGGTCCCAGCACGGATCCCTGTGGAACACCACTGGTCACACGTCTCCATTTTGAGAAACTCCCTTCCACTGCTACTCTCTGTCTCCTGTTGCCCAGCCAGTTCTTTATCCATCTAGCTAGTACACCCTGGACCCCATGCGACTTCACTTTCTCCATCAGCCTACCATGGGGAACCTTATCAAACGCCTTACTGAAGTCCATGTATATGACATCTAAAGCCCTTCCCTCATCAATCAACTTTGTCACTTCCTCAAAGAATTCTATTAAGTTGGTAAGACATGACCTTCCCTGCACAAAACCATGTTGCCTTTCACTGATAAGCCCATTTTCTTCCAAATGGAAATAGATCCTATCCCTCAGTATCTTCTCCAGCAGCTTCCCTACCACTGACGTCAGGCTCACCGGTCTATAATTACCTGGATTTTCCCTGCTACCCTTCTTAAACAAGGGGACAACATGAGCAATTCTCCAGTCCTCCGGGACCACACCCGTGTTTAAGGATGATGCAAAGATATCTGTTAAGGCCCCAGCTATTTCCTCTCTCGCTTCCCTCAGCAACCTGGGATAGATCCCATCCGGACCTGGGGACTTGTCCACCTTAATGCCTTTTAGAATACCCGACACTTCCTCCCTCCTTATGCCGACTTGACCTAGAGTAATCAAACATCTGTCCCTAACCTCAACATCCGTCATGTCCCTCTCCTCGGTGAATACCGATGCAAATTACTCGTTTAGAATCTCACCCATTTTCTCTGACTCCACGCATAACTTTCCTCCTTTGTCCTTGAGTGGGCCAATCCTTTCTCTAGTTACCCTCTTGCTCCTTATATATGAATAAAAGGCTTTGGGATTTTCCTTAACCCTGTTTGCTAAAGATATTTCATGACCCCTTTTAGCCCTCTTAATTCCTCATTTCAGATTGGTCCTACATTCCCGATATTCTTTCAAAGCTTCATCTTTCTTCAGCCTCCTAGACCTTATGTCTGCTTCCTTTTTTCTCTTAGCTAGTCTCACAATTTCACCTGTCATCCATGGTTCCCTAATCTTGCCATTTCTATCCCTCATTTTCACAGGAACATGTCTCTCCCGCACGCTAATCAACCTCTCTTTAAAAGCCTCCCACATATCAAATGTGGATTTACCTTCAAACAGCTGCTCCCAATCTACATTCCCCAGCTCCTGCCGAATTTTGGTATAGTTGGCCTTCCCCCAATTTAGCACTCTTCCTTTGGGACCACTCTCGTCTTTGTCCACGAGTATTCTAAAACTTACAGAATTGTGATCACTATTCCCAAAGTAGTCCCCTACTGAAACTTCAACCACCTGGCCGGGCTCATTCCGCAACACCTGGTCCAGTATGGCCCCTTCCCGAGTTGGACTATTTACATACTGCTCTAGAAAACCCTCCTGGATGCTCCTTACAAATTCTGCTCCATCTGGACCTCTAACACTAAGTGAATCCCAGTCAATATTGGGAAAATTAAAATCTCCTATCACCACCACCCTGTTGCTCCTACATCTTTCCATAATCTGTTTACATATTTGTACCTCTATCTCACGCTCGCTGTTGGGAGGCCTGTAGTACAGCCCCAACATTGTTACCGCACCCTTCCTGTTTCTAAGTTCTGCCCATATTGCCTCACTGCTCGAGTCCTCCATAGTGTCCGCCTTCAGCACAGCTGTGATATCCTCTTTGACCAGTACTGCAACTCCTCCACCCCTTTTACCTCCCTCTCTATCCCGCCGGAAGCATCGATATCCTGGGATATTTAGTTGCCAATCATGCCCTCCCCTCAACCAAGTCTCAGTAATAGCAATAACATCATACTCCCAGGTACTAATCCAGGCCCTAAGTTCATCTGTCTTACCTACTACACTTCTTGCATTAAAACAAATGCACCTCAGACCACCAGTCCCTTTGCGTTCATCATCTGCTCCCTGTCTACTCTTTCCCTTAGTCACGCTGACTTCATTATCTAGTTCCTTACAGGCTTTAGTTACTACCTCCTTACTGTCCACTGGCCTCATTTGGTTCCCATCCCCCTGCCACATTAGTTTAAACCCTCCCCAACAGCGTTAGCAAAAGCACCCCCAAGGACATTGGTTCCAGTCCAGCCCAGGTGTAGACCGTCCAATTTGTAATAGTCCCATCTC
Source organism: Heterodontus francisci (assembly GCF_036365525.1). Taxonomy (NCBI): domain Eukaryota; kingdom Metazoa; phylum Chordata; class Chondrichthyes; order Heterodontiformes; family Heterodontidae; genus Heterodontus; species Heterodontus francisci. The sequence continues at coordinate 96,470,079 of NC_090371.1, forward strand.
CCCCAGAACCGGTCCCAATGTCCCAATTCCACACATGTTCTATGGTGAGTGAAAAGCAAATACGTCGAATGGACCTGCATGGCCCAAGTTTGTAAACTGAGCATCAATTCAGCCAGTATAACTGTTTAACATCATGACAGCATCAGTTGGGAGGCTTCCGACCCTTCCAAGTATGGGACGCCATACAGGCTGAGCTGGAAGTTGCTGGAATGACTGTGCGCCCCATTCATGTGTCATCAGTGGCGTTATGGATCTAAATTCTGCACCCGTAGAATGCTACTTTGTCCTTGTGCAAGACCTTGGAAACAACGTCCTCAGTTAGAACACTGTGTCCAGTTTTAGTCTCCTCACATGGTAGGTGATATTGAGGCTTTGGAAAGGGGGCAGAGAAGGGCTGCCATATTAATTCTGAGTATGAAATATTTTAATTAACAAGATATGTTAGAAGAGCTGGGGCTGTAAACTTTAGAGAAGTGTCGACTTGGAGGTGATCTGACTGAGGTTAATAAGGTAATGAAGGGACCAGATTGTGTTCCATTTGACAATTTGTTCCAATTAAGTAGTTGGGAGGGGGACCTAAGGTCACAATTTTAAGTTGTATAAGGCCAGATCTAGGTTTGATGTTAGTTGGGGATTCTTTTCCCAGAGAATAGCGGACCTCTAGAACAGGCTGCCAACTCGTCCGCTGGACGCTGATTTGCTAAATTCCTTCAGCTGATAGCTGGACCTGATTCTGGCTGGGACTGCAGTTGCCTCTTACGAAAGGTAGGTGCTGCGCGGAATTATCAGGGCCAGTGTGATCTCCTGGACTAGTTTTGATTGTCTAGGGGAATTGGAGAAGAATTTCCCAATTTTCCCCCTAAATTGGCCTGGGTTTTAATTTGATTTCAACTCTGCCAGGAGATCACATGGTTTCAGGTGGAGTGAAAAGTGTACATGTTGTGATTCACGGCTGTATCACAGTTGTGTGGGACAGGCTGGATGGACCAGAGAGTCTTTTCCTGTCCATCATTGTTTGTATGTTCGTAAATGTAACTTATTCAAATTCCTGGCCCAGCAGCCATTTTAGCATATCAATTCAGTAAATCTCCTGCCCCCTCAGCAGTAAGCCTAGCGGGACATCATCCTAACCAGCATGCCTAAACCACTACACCTGTTACGAGCTCAAAGGACAACAGTCTCGCTTGTACTGTGTCTTGATTGAACTGCCTTCTGATGGATGCCTTCAGTGAGTGCCTCAAGGTAGAGATCACTTGACTACGGCAAGCCAGGAGGCACATTAGTACGGTATTGTGTTTCTCTCCCAAATATCCCTCTTTTCATACAAAAAAAAGCCAAAAAATATTTGCATGCATTATCATTTACACTGTGAGTTGCCCAAGTTACTCACGATGCACATAACTGTTCTCATGCATTAGCAGTTCATTATTCCCGTCAGTCTCTGCACATGCATTGCACACATAGTCTTGATATCATGCCGGTCTCTTAATGGTGCGCATGCGTGTTGTCATCGGCTGTTCAGCCAGGTGATTTTCCTTCTCCGGGGAGTATTGTTCCTATGTCACTTGTTGTTGCTGTGGTAACTGTTGTTGTTCCATTTCCTTTGTTGGGGTGCTGTGGATCTCTGGCACTGATGGTTGATCTGTGGTCTGTGCAGCTGGTGAGTTCACGTCTTCCTAATCGGCCGCCTGCAGTGAAGGAACAGCTTCTCCAGTTGAGAATATGTGTCTGCGGTTGCGACGGTATATCTGGTCATTCACTTCCACCGCGTATGATTGAGGTGACAACTGCTCCATGCAGGTCCCAAGTTGCCACTTGAGCTGACTCTTGTGAGCGTTGAAGGTTTGTACCCTGACTGGTTCTCCAATGCTCAATTCTGGCAATGGTTTGGCAGTTTGGTCAAAATGAAATTTGGCTTTCTGCCATTTCACCTTGATTTTGTCACTCACACCTGTTACTACTTCTGGTTTTAGTAGCTTTTTTGCTATTGGAAGAGTAGTTTAGGTGCAGCGTGCCTTAGTCTTCGTACTGGATAATTTTCCATGCCTTCAGTAGGTGTGTTTCTCCACTCGAGGATTGCCTTGTATACATCTGTACTGATTTGCTCTATTTCTTTATGATTCCTTTGGCGATTTTCATTTGACTGGGAATAGTGTGGAGATGGTGTATGGTGTTGAATTTCCCAATCCTTTATGAAGCAGCTGAATTCTTCACTTGTGAACTGAGGGCCGTTGTCACTCATCACAATGTCTGAAATGCTGTTCCGACCAAAGTGTGCTTTTAGGCATTCTAAAATCTCACCGGTAGTTTTTGAAGTCAGCTGGTCTACCTCCTAGTAGTCAATATAGTAGTCTACAGTGACAAGATACTCAGTTCCTGCGAGAGTGAAGAGGTCTACTCCCAAATTCATCCATGGTCTGTCTGGGTTGTCATGTGTCATCTGCGGCTCTTTAGCCTGCTTAGCTTGGTACTTGTTACACGCATTGCACTGGCTGATGTGATCCTTGATTTCATTGCTCATGTTTGGCCAGTAGAGCTCTTCTCTTGCCTTCCTCAGACTCGACTCAATTCCTTCGTGCCTTACATGGATCCACTTTAGCATTTCTCCTCTCAACTCCTCAGGGACAATGACTCTAGTTCCTTTGTGCATGATGTCATATTGGACTGTCAATTCATCTCTGTATGCCTAATACACTCTTGTGACCACAGGAGTGTTCTTGATGCTGTCAGACCATCCTTTTATCTCTACTTCTTGCAACACTTGGAGAGTTGCATCTTGTTGGGTAGTTCACTTGATTTGAGCAAGGTGCTTGTCTGGCATATTCAATGTCTCTGCTGGGTTGATGACTTCCAGAGCATGTTAAGCTGCAGCTTCATGTTGGATCTTGAAGATTTCACACTCTGTCGTAGCATCCTCGACTTTCTCCATAGGGAGTGCTGCTCTCGACACCATGTTCGCGATGTACATTTGTTTCCCTTGCTTGTATGTCATGTCCAGATGATATCTCTGTAACTGGAGTAACATTCTTTGCAGACGCTTTGGAGCAGATAGTAGTGGCTTGAGGAAAATGCTTTGAAGTGGCTTGTGGTCAGACTCAACTGTCACTTTGACTCTTCCAAGTAGGTATTGATGAAAATGTTCACAAGCAAAGACTCTTCCTCAATCTGAGCGTAGCGTCATTCCATTTGTGTTAGCGCCCTGGATGCAAATGCAAAGGGTTGTTCTTGCTGCATTATGGTTGCTCCAAGTCCTGACTCACTGGCGTCACACATCACTTATGTCATAATATTTCAGCACTGGCGTTGCCATCACTAGTTGCTTGACTTTAGTGAACGCTGCTTCTTGTTCTGTGCCCCAATACCACTGCATGCTCTTGGCAGTAAGTTGGCGTAATGGTTTACATTCTGATGACAAACTGGGCAAGAATTTTGCTAAATAGTTAACGAAACCAACAAATCGTTGCACTGCTGTTACATCTGTTGGTCACCGCGTCGCTGCTACTGCTCTCACCTTTTCGGGATCCAAGCGAAGACCTTTTGCTGTCAGTACATGACCTATGTACTTGACTTCAGGCATTTTTAATTGCAATCTTTTCCTGTTCAGCTTTAGGTTCATCTGGTGAGCTCAGTCTAGCAGTCACACTAGATTTTGATCGTGGTCTGCAATGGCTTCTTCCATTGTGTTTCCACATCCATAAACTAGCAGATCATCCACTGTAGCTTCCACTCTGGGAAGATCACTAATTATCTCATGCTGTCTGTGTTGATACTCCTCTGGGGCATTAGAAATGCCAAATGGCATGTGCAACCATCTGTATCTCCTCAATAGTGTCCAGAATGTAGTTAGAAAGCTGCTGCTTTCATCCAGCTTCACTTGCCAATAACCATCCTTTGCATCTCAGCAAGTCATAGAGAGATACAGCACTGAAACAGGCCCTTTGGCCCACCGAGCCTGTGCCAACCAACAACCACCCATTTATACTATTTCTACATTAATCCCATATTCCCTACCACATCCCCACCATTCTCCTACAACCTAGCTACACTAGGGGCAATTTACAATGGCCAATTTACCTCTCAACCTGCAAGTCTTTGGCTGTGGGAGAAAACCGGAGCACCCGGCGGAAACCCACGCGGTCACAGGGAGAACTTACAAACTCTGCACAGGCAGTACCCAGAACCAAACCGGGGTCACTGGAGCTGTGAGGCTGCGGTGCTAACCACTGCGCCACTCCTAAGTGAAGATGTTTTCCATTGCAAGTTGTGGCAAAATTTCTTCCATGGTTGACTTTGGGTAGTGCGATCTCTTCAGAGCTTTATTTAGATTCTTTGCGTCGATGCATGCTCTCAGCTTTCCAGGTTGTGTCACTGCTACCATGCTGCTAATCCATTGTGCAGGGGTTGTCACTTCCTTGATTTCTTTTTATTCATTTATGGGATGTGGGTGTCGCTGGCTAGGCCAGCATTTATTGCCCATCCCTAATTGCCCTTGAGAAGGAGGTGGTGAGCTGCCTTCTTGAACCCCTGCAGTCCATGGGAGGTAGGTACACCCACAGTGCTGTTAGGAAGGGAGTTCCAGGATTTTGACCCAGCGACAGTGAAGGAATGGCGATATAGTTCCAAGTCAGGATAGTGTGTGACTTGGAGGGGAACTTGCAGGTGGTGTTTCCATGCATTTGCTGCCTTTGTCCTTCTAGTTGGCAGAGGTTATGGGCTTGGAAGGTGCTGTCTAAGGAGCCTTGGTGCGTTGCTGCAGTGCATCTTGTAGATGGTACACACTGCTGCCATTGTGTGCTGGTGGTGGAGGGAGGGAATGTTTGTGGATGGGGTGCCAATCAAGCGGGCTGCTTTGTGCTGGATGGTGTCGAGCTTCTTGAGTGTTATTGGAGCTGCACCCATCCAGTAAAGTGGAGAGTATTCCATCACACTTCTGACTTGTGCTTTGTAGATGGTGGATCAGCTTTGGGGAGCCAGGAGGTGAGTTTATTTATTTATTTTATTTAGAGATACAGCACTGAAACAGGCCCTTCGGCCCACCGGGTCTGTGCCGACCATCAACCATCCATTTATGCTAATCCTATATTAATCCCATATTCCTACCACATCCCCACAATTCCCCTCCCACCTACCTATACTAGGGGCAATTTATAATGACCAATTTACCTATTAACCTGCAAGTCTTTGGCTGTAGGAGGAAACCAGAGCACCCCGGCGAAAACCCACGCGGTCACAGGGAGAACCTGTAAACTCCAAACAGGCAGTACCCAGAATCAAACCCGGGTTGCTGGAGCTGTGAGGTTGCGGTGCTAACCACCGCACCACTGTGCCGCCGCAGGATTCCTAGCCTCTGACCTGCTCTTGTATGGTGTATAGTGATTCGTCAGAATCTTCGGCTGATATCTCTTCAGTGCTTGTTGTGCTTCCTTCTAGCCAAACAATTGTGTGCGAAATGATTCGGCTGCTTGCAGTGAGAACACTGCTTTCCCTGCACTGGACATGCTTCCTTTTCCTTTGTGTGTTATTCTCCGTAGTATTTGCATCCTGCCCTTTGTCCGTGATCTTTCTGCCCTTTCGGCCTGGAATGTCTATCAGCATAATGCAAGACTGTCATTCTAGTGGTAAAGGTCAGGGGTTTAGAAGGTGGTGTGGTGAGTTGCTGCAGTGCATCTTGTCGATGGTACATGCTGCTGTGGTGTTGGTGGCGGAGGGAGTGAATGTTTAAGATGATGGATGGGGTGCTGATCAAGTGGGCTGCATTTCCTGTTACAGTTAGAACATTTAGAAGGTATAGTCGGTTTACTACATTTACTGACAACACAAACTGCTATCTCAGGCTGTAAGTGTGAAAACAGATCTCATTGTGTGAAAATTGTTTTTTTTTAACTTAAGTCTGGCTTTCTTTTAACTGTGTGTCGTTATTATAAGTGAGAAAAGAAGTGTTAAGTGAAAGGTTTCTCAAAGACACATAGTACATCTGGGTATCACATGACTTCCACATCCTTCTGAAAGTAACTACATTTATTTCTCATGCTAAAAATATTAAGACAGTGAAACAGAAAAAAGCAGTTTTCTGCAGGTATTAGTTAATGTTTTTCTAATCCTTTTTTTAAAATTCACCAATCAGTGAGTATATAAGGGATCTTCCATGAGAGTAACGATTCTTCACAAAAATCAGAATTCTTTATTTTCTGCTGTAGTGTCTGTGTGAAAATCAACAGGGGTCAAAATGGTAAGCCTCATTCAAGCCTCTGGTATCTACTCAGATTAATGTGTATAAGAACTTAACTAATTTGGGTCCTCATTGAAGTTTACTGTGAAACATTCCACTTAAATTCCTTCTAGTGTGGGAATCGTTTCCAGATTTGGTCCAATGTTAAGTCTCATTTTTTCTTTGAGCGTTTAGAAACCAATAAATGCTTCTTTTAATATAACCATGAGCTGCAAAGTAATAGTTGATAATTGGACAGGGTGGCGTGATACTGAGCAATACTGAGCAATAAAGAGCAAAAATGTCACAGAATCAATCTCTGGTCTGTACTGTGTTGTCTCAGCCAGGGTGTTAACATTTTCCCCTGTACCCTGTGCTAGAAAGAGGAAAAACAGCCCGGGTTTCCACTCTTGATTGTTACCCAGTTATTCCTGCTGTGAAGCGTGTGTCTGTGTGCATGTACGTGTGTGTGTCTAGATGTTTGGTGAGGACAGGAAAAGGCTCAGCTGTGATGCCCCTGTGGTGAATAACTTGCTAACATTCCCTACCTAGGGTTACACATGAAGAATGTTCACTTGGCTGATTGTACCAGCTCATCTGTACCCTAGAAAGGAGAGGGAAGGGGGGTGGGGGGGGGGGGGGGGGTGGTGGGGGGGAGCGTGAGGGAAACTGAATTCTAAAACTTAACAGCAAACAAAAATATATGAGGAAAATCTGGAAGGTTTTTTCTATTTTAATTTGAAGTAAAATGGGCCACGTTTTGATGAGGTACACATAAAGAACAAAGAAAATTACAGCACAGGAACAGGCCCTTCGGCCCTCCAAGCCTACGCCGATCCAAATCCTCTATCTAAACATGACACCTATTTTCTAAGGGTCTGTATCTCTTTACTTCCTGCCCATCCATGTATCTGTCTAGATACATCTTAAAAGACGCTATCGTGCCCGCGTCTACCACCTCCGCTGGCAACGCGTTCCAGGCACCCACCACCCTCTGCATACAAATATGTGAATGCTTTGAGAACACTTAGAACTTGTGAATTAACAAAGATGCTGAAGGTGCTATTGCAACAAGTACTGCAAAGGCAGTAGAGATCCATTGGAGGTATATATGTGTTTATGTACCAGTGAAGGAAGTTGTTAAAAGTGACTGGCAAAACTATCACTATTCCTTTGAAAATCGGAATATAACTAGCTTAAATGAGGTGCTGAGCCTCACTGTGCACATCAGCTGATTTACCATCAGTAGAGATACAGTCATTAACATAGCATACTTTAGCAATCATGTCATTTCAGCTGTTTTTGTTCATTTGCCTTCTCGCCACTTTGTAATCGCTTTTAATTTGGCCTTGTTTTCATTTGGATTCCAGGAGACCGGCAGCCAGTAGCTGGTCCCTGCTGTTGCTAAATCTGGCATTCTAGGCATAAGAGTCTGCTTACCATGATAAGGAAACTAGATTTAATAGCAGAAATGCCAAGACCATCTCAGCAATGCCAGAACCTTCGTATTTCAATTTAAACAAGGCCAAGGTAAAAATAATCACTTCTCTGAGGCAGCTTCCTCGAATGATGTCATCAACATTTAAGATTTGAATAAAATATTTATATTAGTAGTACAAAACTGTTGAAGTTAATGAAACTCTTCTGTTACTTTTTAAGTGGGTTTTACTGGTTTATGGGATGCTGGCACTTTGTTTTTAAATAGAAGCTATCTGATGGTGATCTGTAGGGGTGGGACAAAGTAGATAATAAAAGTGTTTCTGGTGATTCAGGGGCTTGTGACAGAGGGAACAATGGCACTTAGATACAAAATTTAAAGTAAGAAATTTAGGGCAGAGAGCAGGAGAAACAGTTTTTGATGCAGAGGGTTGTGGAATGTACTACCAGACATTTTGACTGAAGAAGAAACTATGTCAACATTTAAGAAGAGGTTAGATAAGTGAGGGAGAAGGGAATAGAGGGATATGGGAAAAGGACAGGCATATAGGATTACGACTACTGTTCCTGTGGAGAATAAACATCTACATGGACTGATTGGGCCAAATGACTTGTTTCAGTGTTGTAATTTCTATGTCATATGTAGGTTGGATATACTGTTTGTTCCATAAATTAAGAAAACTTGATAGTCCACAGGAGTGAATACAGAGAGCAGTGTTCGCATTATGTTTGAGCTGTTTACCTTGTCCAGTTGTATGCCTTGTGTCAGGCAACTTTTGAAAAGAAATTGAAAATAAGCATTTTGGAGCTTAGATTAAAGGCCTGCTCAAGTCACAAAATAAAAGCCGACCTGAACCCGACGGAACCACATCGGACCCGAGCCCGAGCCGGCCCAAGTCCCTCCATTTTCCCCCCAAGCACGACCGACCCGAGCACTGGAATGTTCCCTTTACTTACCTTCCAATCCTAATCTTTGGGCAGCTGCAGCATGAGCGTGATGACGTCATAGAGAGGCTCACACGCTCACTGCGCAGACTCAGAGTTTTCCTACTTGACGACCTGTAAATGATAACTCCACAATGCATCAAATGTGATCGAAAAGAACCAGTTCATTTATGCTTTAAAGATTATCTTCTACTGCCTCTGATTTCAATGTATCCCTTATAAGAATCAAGTGTTGTTTACACAGAATTAAATGGAGTTTATACAGAACAAAGGACAATAAAGTGAACATCATTCATATTTGTATTTTACCAGCCTTATTTACTCTTAGCAAAATAAAGAACGATAAACAAAATACAGCAGTGAGCACATTTGATTTTGTTGGAGCAAAATTCTGAAGCTCTGAACCAAAAATACATTTTACTTCTTTATATTTTTCGATACATTTTTCCATATTTTTCTATGTGGCTCATTCCTGGAGCATTTTCTGTTTTAAAATAAACATACGTGAAATCTAATTCAATAGTTCTCAAAACTTTTACAACCAGCCCAATCAAAAGCCTAGCTGCTCACATTGCTGTAAATAAGGATACTCATCAATAGAAGTTGAGAAAAAATTCTCCCTGTCACCGTCCATTCTATGGGGTGGATTTTGCTCTGAGCCTGTTTTAGGGCCTCAGGCCTCATTAACACACTTGGTACAAGCTGCCTCGCCGACAGCTTACCCTTGTGTTAGTCCCAGTACAGGGGATTATGCAGTTTTCTTCCTCGTTCTACAGGAACATTTTTTTAAAACTTACCTTTCATTGGAGGCCACATGGTTCACTGAAGAACCTTGAAAAGAGCAGGTTCTGTGCCAGCCTTGTTCAGTGACAGAAAATTTCTTAATGGGGCTCTTCAGCAGGTCTTCCGTTTTGCCTAAAACAAAAAAAGGGCGAAATGCATATGGTTTTCTACCTCTATATCTCTTTCTTACCTCCTTCCCTTTTTATCTGTGTCTCCCTCTTTCCTTTTTGTGTTTTGTGCTTTCCTCTATCCTTCTTTTCTCTGTATTCTTCTCCTGTAGCATTTCTTCCTTCCTCCCCCATATCATTTTCCTTCCTTTCTGTATGTGCTTCTTCACCTCTGTATATGTCTTTTTTCTTTTTGCCTCTCCTTTCCTTCCCTTCTGTGCCTTTCCTTTCTCCATCCTTTCTGTTTGTTTCTCTCTACTTATCTCTCTTTTCCTTCTCTTTATTTTAATTTATGTTCTCTCTACTTACCTTCTTTCCTTTTTTCCTTTTGTATGCTATCTTCTCACTACCTTCTCTCTCCTCCTTCATGTGTCTCTCTCTTCCCTTCTGTATGAGCCTTTCTTTTCCTCTTTCTCATCCTCCCTTTCCAACTGACCTTCTTCGCCCCTCTGTCTCTTTCTCCTTCCTTTCTGTCTGTTCTCTTTTTCTGCCTTTCTCTCTACCTTTTCTCCTCTCCTCTTTTATCCCTCTTTTACCCCTCTCATTCATGCCTTCTCTTTCTCCCCCTCTCTTGTTTCCTTTTCCCTTCACTTTTTCTCTCTCTTCGCCTCCCCTTCTCTCTGTCCTCCTCTTTTGAGTCATGTGTTCTTCTCTTTTCTCACCTTTCAGTTTCTCTGTCATTTCTCTGCTACATTTATAGTTCTCTTCTTTTTCTCAGTATTCTCCTTTTTTGATTCACTCTTCCTGTTTCCTGGGGTTTACTTACTTTCCTTTCTTATTCATTTCTTCTCTCTGTCCCCTCTCTCCAGTTCTTCTTCACTCCATTCTATCTCTTCCCTCTTCTTTGTTTTTTGTTGTCTGCTTTCCTTCTGCCCTATTTCTTATTGTTTTTTCAATTGCTTATCTTTTCAGGAGGGGATTACTGGATGGGAGGAAAATCACATCACTGTTCCAGGAGATCAGAGAATAGGCCAGGGCTACAGTAAAAATGGGAGGGATCAGCCAGGGCCATTGCACCACCACTGGAAGTGGGCAGAATCAGACTATGGACATGGCCAGGTTTATTGCAATGACAGTGGGACCATGAGGGATTGGGCCAGGACCACTACAGATGCAGTGTGCGTGGGGGGAATCAGGCCTGGCGATGGGTCAGAGCTTTCACAACAGTAGTGGGATCAGGGCCCCAGGCAAACATCACAATGTTCAAAATGAGGTAGGAAAATATACCAAACATCTACAGCTGTGCAAACTGTATAGTGATGTTGGGAATGGCATTAAACAGGAAATTAGAGATACATGCAATAAAGGAACATCTGTAATTATGGGTGACTTTGATCTGCATATAGATTGGGCAAATCAATTTAGTCACAATACCGTAGAGGAGGAATTCTTGCAGTGTATACGGGATGGTTTTCTGGACCAATACGTTGAGGAACCAACAAGAGAACAGGCCATCCTAGACTGGGTATTGTGTAATGAGAGAGGAATAATTGACAATCTAGTGGTGCTAGACCCCTTGGGGATGAACGACCATAATATGAGAGAATTCTTCATCAAGATGAAGAGAGACGTAGTTGATTCCTTTAGTAAAGGAAACTACGAACGTATGAGACGCGAGTTGGCTATGATGGATTGGGAAACTTTACTTAAAGGGATAACGGTGGATAGGCAATGGCAAACATTTAAAGAGTGCATGGATGAACTGCAACAATTGTTTATCCCTGTCTGGCACAAAAGTAAAACAGGGAAGGTGGCCAAACCATGGCTTACAAGGGAAATTAAGGATAGCATTAGATCCAAGGAAGAGGTATATAAATCTGTCAGAAAAAACAACAGACCTGAGGATTGGGAGCAGTTTAGAATTCAGCAAAGGAGGACCAAGGGATTGATTAAGAAGGGGAAAATAGAGTATGAGAGCAAGCTTGCGGGGAACACAAAAACTGACTGTAAAAGTTTCTATAGGTATGTGAAGAGAAAAAGATTGGTGAAGACAAATGTAGGTCCCTTACAGTCAGAAACAGGGGAATTTATTATGGAGAACAAAGAAATGGCTGGCCAATTAAATGCATACTTTGGTTCTGTCTTCACAAAGGAGGACACAAATATCATACCAGAAATGTTGGGGAACACAGGGTTTAGTGAGAGAGAGGAACTGAAGGAAATCAGTATTAGTAGAGAAATGGTGTTGGGGAAATTGATGGGATTGAAGGCCGATAAATCCCCAGGGCCTGATGGTATGCATCCCAGAGTACTTAAGGAAACAGTCCTAGAAATAGTGGATGCATTGGTGGTCATCTTCCAAGATTCGATAGACTCTGGAACAGTTCCTACAGATTGGAGGCTAGCTAATGTAACCCCACCATTTAAAAAGGAAGGTAGAGTGAAAGCAGGGAATTATAGACCAGTGAGCCTGATGTTGGTAGTGGGAAAAATTCTAGAGTCCATTATCAAAGATTTTATAGCAGAATACTTAGAGAACAGTGGTAGAATTGGACAGAGCCAGCATGGATTTACGAAAGGGAAATCATGCTTGACAAATCTACAAGAATTCTTCGAGGATGTAACTAGTAGAGTTGATGAGGGGGAGCCAGTGGATGTGGTTTATTTGGACTTTCAGAAGGCTTTCGACAAAGTCCCACATAAGAAATTAGCGTGTAAAATTAAATCACATGGGATTGGGGGTAGTGTATTGTGATGGATAGAAAATTAGTTGGCAGACAGGAAACAAAGAGTAGGAATAAACGGGTCTTTTTCCAAATGGCAGGCAATGACTAGTGGGGTACCGCAGGGATTGGTGCTAGGACCCCAGCTATTCACAATATATATTAATGATTTAGATTAGGGAACTAAATGTAATATCTCCAAATTTGCAGGTGACACAAAACTGGGTGGGAGGGTGAGTTGTGAGGAGGATGCAGAGAGGCTTCAGGGTGATTTGGACAAGTTGAGTGAGTGGGCTAATGCATGGCAGATGCAGTATAATGTGGATAAATGTGAGGTTATTCACTTTGGTAGCAAAAACAGGAAGGCAGATTATTATCTGAACGGCTATAAACTGAGAGAGTGGAATATGCAACGAGACCTGGGTGTTCTCGTACACCAGTCGCTGAAGGTAAGCATGCAGGTGCAACAGGCGGTAAAAAAGGCAAATGGTATAATAAAAGCAAAATACCGCGGATGCTGGAAATCTGAAATAAAAACAAGAAATGCTGGAACCACTGCCAGACCTGCTGAGTGGTTCCAGCATTTCTTGTTTTTAAGGCAAATGGTATGTTGGCCTTTACAGCGAGAGGATTCGAGTACAGGAGCAGGGATGTCTTGCTGCAATTATGCAGGGCCTTGGTGAGGCCACACGTGGAATGTTGTGTGCAGTTTTGGTCTCCTTATCTGAGGAAAGATATTCTTGCTATAGAGGGAGTGCAACGAAGATTTACCAGACTGACTCCTGGGATGGCGGGATTGACGTATGAGGAGAGATTGAGTCAGTTAGGATTATATTCGCTGGAGTTCAGAAGAGTCAGGGGGGATCTCATAGAAACCTATAAAATTCCAACAGGACTTGACAGGGTAGATGCAGGAAGGATGTTCCCGATGGTGGGGGAGTCCAGAACCACAGGTCATAGTCTAAGGATACAGGGTAAACCTTTCAGGACTGAGATGAGGAGAAATTTCTTCACCCAGAGAGTGGTGAGTCTGTGGAATTCACTACCATAGAAAGCAGTTGAGGCCAAAACATTGTATGTTTTCAAGAGGGAGTTAGATATAGCTCTTGGGTCTAAAGGGATCAAAGGATATGGGGCGAAAGTGAGAACAGGTTACTGAGTTGGATGATCAGTCATGATCATAATGAATGGCGGAGCAGGCTCGAAGGGCCGAATGGCCTACTCCTGCTCCTATTTTCTATGTTTCCAGGAAAGAGCTGGCTGATTGGTTGCAGCCCTTACATACTTCTGCTCAGATTTTCCACTCACCTCGCTGAGTGGGAAATGTTGGTTTTTGTCTTATCCACACCTTTTGATGGAGCAATGAAAATCTTCTTTCTTTCAATTCTTCAGCTTCTTTATTCACTCCAGTCTCTTTTAATGGCTCCCCTTTAGCCCACTTCCATCCATTGCCACCCTCACTATCTTCTGCACTGTCAAACAGAACTCCCACTTCTCCTCCAGAATTAAAGTTACCTCCAAAAATCTTGGTTTGCTCTTCTATGCCAAACACTTTTTTCCTGTCTGATTTTTCTCTCTTTTCCTAAGGGAAAATGTTTGATCTCTGCTCAGCATTTCTTCAGGACAGGTCAGCTGATATCAGAAACTCATAAGAAAAACAAGTACAGATACTCAAAATCTGATATGATATCAGAAAAGTGCTCAATAGGTTATAGCTGCATCTGAAAGAGTAAGATAAGACGCGGAGAGAAATTTGGATCCGTAGTGCTGCTGGAGATGGCGGTAAGGAAGTTGATCGCTCAGCTAAGGGTACACGCTGCACCACCAGTCGCTTCCGGCACGGCCTCCACGGTGCACCATCTTCAGCCGGGCACTCGAGCGGCCATTGTGTGCTCCAGAAAGAACTGAAGTGGTGATACCATGAAGTTACACAGCCCTCCTACTGATGTCCATTTTCCAAATTTGGGCCACACAGGTCCATTCAATGATTCGCACGTCACTTAACAATGATCACACATTCAGCTGCAAGAAAGGCCCATCACTAGCCTTATTTATAGAGCCAGGAACCCAACTTGCAGATAAGGTGATTTTTAACTTCTGTTATTGCAAAGTATCTGAAAGTACACTGAGTGTTTTTGGAGATGTTGTAGTGAGTTCCTGTATTATTTGTTGGATGCTCACAGGGATGGCAGAGGAACAGGTGACCTGCCCATGCAAAGTTTACAACTGGCATGGGACAGTAGTAGCAATGTCTCTGGAGCTGCACAGGAAGATGGAGCAGAGCTTGTGGACAGGGCAAGCTCTGTGCAATGCCATCTGCCAAGTTGGAAACGGACTCCTCCATGCTCTTTGACAGTGACAGGAGGCTGTCTAGTAGGCCAGCCAATGCACACAGCATCTTGGTATACATCTTCATCAGTGTTCTCCTGTATGCTGTCCCATTGAGGTCCTCATCTGGGTTCCCTTGCGTCGGAGTTCGTTTATAACCTCATCCTCCAGTGAGCTGTGTTACAGCCAACTGAGGAAGGGGCCTCAGGCTCTCCCTTTCGCCCTTTCTCTGGATTGATCACAACAGGGTTTATCCTTTTCACACAGTGATTGAACTTACCACCTCAGTGAGCGGTTACTCCTGTTCCTTTAATATAATGGCTAAAGAAACAATCAGACAGGTTTTCTTGAGTTTAAGCAAGAAAGATGTAAGTTTATTATTCTAAACACTCTAAACTAGTTAAAATTACTGAAATGCGCTACGCATTCATGCACACATTCACATGAGAGGCACACACACACACAAATAGATTACAGAGGGAAAATAGCTTTTGTGGTTGGAGTAGAGTCCGGAATAAATGTAATTTAAATATAGCTTATCAGTCCCAGAGTCCTCAGTTGAAATTGTAGCCCTGAAGTCCTCGCTGGGCCACATGCATGGTTGCGGACTTTCTTCTCAGGGCTCCAGAAGGCAGAAGAGGAGGGGGTGTTTTGAGTCTTGCTCCTTGTTGTTGGCTGTGGTGGTCTGTAGGCTTGAGGCTTTAGCAGTTGCAGCCAAGTCTTCTCTGGGTCTTTACTGGAGAGAGTGAGAGAGAGAGCTGCTCCGTGGATGGCTCTTCAGTTACTCCTCCCTCCTTTCTGTCTGACAAAGCTTACAGTCTTTCCAGAGCTGCACAAGCATGACATTACCAAAACCTCTTTATGGGTTGAATGAGGTCCTTCTGGAATCTTCTGAGATTCAAGCTGTCTAGTCACACTTGGTGGGGGTTGGCTCTTTCAAAGTCAATGGGCGTCAATGGTCCCTGATGACCATGTTGATAAGGTCATTTCAGGTAATTTAATCAGAGAGCATCCATTATTCTGGCTAGGTTGAGCCAATCGTGTTGTCTCTTGTCTAATCCTTTGGTGTTTCAAATGTAAATTGCAGTGGCCATCGAGGCTGCCAGTTACTTCAAAAAAAAAGTTATTTGTAAGAATTTCCAGTAAAAGTCTCAGGCAAGGTTCTAAACGATGAAATTTATATTTCCCATTTGGCATGTAGGGTTTTCATGACAACTGGAACATGAACCATTCTTTCACCCTGGCCTGGTTCCAGACCAGTCATGCCCTGTTATGCACCACATGCTGATCACAACTCGACTCTAACCTTTAAAGGTATGTGCAGTACCTGTATCTGAGCTTGTGGCTGCAAGTGTCAGATCAAGTATTGGGACCTCTTCATCAATGCTAAGCTGTTGCTTTCTCTCATCCTCTTGGGGCTGCTGTGACTGGGCAGGCAGTAGTTCCTGGGTATCTGAAAGCAGGAAATCAGAAAGGGGAAAGTTGATGTGAGAGAAGGGGTTTGGGGTGGGAAGAAGAGGTCCATGGTTATACCAAATGCAGCTTGCTCATCACACCAAATAGCAGGATGAGGGTGAGCTGGGAATTGAGAAGGGGCATAAGACAGGAACAACGACAAGGTGAGAAGGGGTCTAGGGGTTCCCTCTCAGCCTTTGCTTGTTTTAACCGTAACAGGGTTTAATTTTAGAATAACTGTGTTTTTAGCTTCCCCTCAGTGAATCCTTATTCACTGCTCCAATTATAAGGCAAAGAAATCAGACAGGATTTCTTAGATTTAAACAAGAAAGGTGGAAGTTTATTAATCTTAAACACTAATCCGGTTAACGACTACGAATATGCGACGTGACCATGCATACGCAATAAACACACATGCAGATAGAGACAGAAAAAGTAGAAAAGAATAAAGGGGAAATGTTTGAGGCAATATCTGTTAGTTATTTACTGTCCTTTGACTTCAATTTGGAGTCTTTGGTTGCTGGTAAGTCCTGCTGTTTGTTGGGGCCCAGTTCACGCTTCAACTTGTTTCGATGTCGGAGTCTTTTCTCTCTTGAGGTTTATGTGTTTACAGTTTACAGATACAGCACTGAAACAGGCCCTTCGGCCCACCGAGTCTGTGCCGACCATCAACCACCCACCCACACTAATCCTACACTAATCCCATATCCCTACCACATCCCCACCTGTCCCTATATTTCCCTACCACCTACCTATACTTGGGGAAATTTATAATGGTCAATTAACCTATCAACCTGCAAGTCTTTGGCATGTGGGAGGAAACCGGAGCACCCAGAGAAAACCCACGCAGACACAGGGAGAACTTGCAAACTCCACACAGGCAGCACCCAGAATTGAACCCAGGTCGCTGGAGCTGTGAGGCTGCAGTGCAAACCACTGCGCCACTGTGTCTTCCATGGGTCCGGTGACTTGGGAGAAAGCGAGAGAGAGACAGCTAGGAGACAGGCTTACTTGTTCCAGTTTCAGTTACACACTGCTTTCTGTTCCTTTCTGTGTGGCACAATTCAAAAAACCCCAGGTTTCCCAGCAGGTTAG
Source organism: Heterodontus francisci (assembly GCF_036365525.1). Classification (NCBI taxonomy): domain Eukaryota; kingdom Metazoa; phylum Chordata; class Chondrichthyes; order Heterodontiformes; family Heterodontidae; genus Heterodontus; species Heterodontus francisci. The sequence goes on from NC_090371.1 coordinate 96,487,160, forward strand.
TCATGTGACTAGCTTCTTATTTGGAACAGTCTCTCCTGTGAGGTTTGTGGATTATATTATCTCAGTAGTCCCTGGAATGCACTTTCTTACACTTTCAATGTCTGGTGATCAAAATCCATTTGTCGCCACAAGCAACGTCTCTTAGTATGCAAACGTCCTTCCAGTCCAGTGTCTGGTGATCTTCAAACCAATCATTTCTTCACTCCAGAAACAGTTTAAAATCAATGTTCATATGACAAAATTAATATGCCTCATTCTTGGCAGGTGGTGGTCTGCATGACATCAGCAACACTAGATGTCATGGGCTCAGTCATAGACCAATCCATAATGTGGACAGCCATCTTCTCCATAGGGTTTAGGAGATGCAGGTGTCTTTGTGCCCCGTCGGTTGTGCTCTGCTGTTATCTATTATGTGCCACCTTATCTTGCAAGAGAGAGGGCAGAATGTCAATGATTATGTTGCAGTGTGTTTGGGTGATGTGCCTATCTTGCTGAAAAGCTGGAGGTATGTGGAGGCTGCAAGAGGCAAGCATGAGGCTGGCAGCATTAACAGGTGTGTGAGGGTGAGGTGGAGTTTCTGGATGTTAGATGTGAGTCCTTGGTACCAGGGAGTGCCACTGGGTGAATGATGGAGTGTGGTGCATTCAGCAGTATGAAAAGATGGTGATGTGGTGGATAGATGTCATGTGAAGATACACTCACTGACCTTGACCACCCACGTGGCCTTCTTGTGGCACTGCTGCCCAGTCCTGAAGTCAAGATGCTGCGAATTGACCTCCCAGGTCACCTCCTCCCAACATCTTCAGACTGTTGTCTTTGAGGGCCTCCTGCCCCTACCCCCCTTCCCGAGTATTCCTCCTCATGTCCGCCTCTACCACTTAAGGCCTGACATTGGAGCTCCCTGTCTGCCCTGGTGTTCCATGGAGCTCTCTATCTGCCCTGGTGTTCCATTTTCCTGTTCAGAATTGCAGCAATAGCATTCAGCTGCAGCCTTCTGTAATTTAGTGCAGCTTCCCTTTAAGACTAGAAGGCTGGCTGTATGACATGAGATGAGTGAATACTGCTCGGCCCCCTGCTGAGTGCAGAGGCAGCCAGCAGCATGGCAGAAATCTGGCCCTATGCTATAATCATGGAAATGAGGGGTGGCAGCACGAAACTTTTGTGCTGCCCACCTCCACTGGAACCAAAACGGACTGGTGTGCCCGAAAATCAGTGCATGCCCTATCACTACAGATAAACATACAAACATATGAATTAGGACCAGGAGTAGGTAGGGCAGATGACCGAAGCAAAAAAGGGAGGGAAGAGCAACAGAAAGAGTTGACAAACACTATGATAACTACTTTCACAAAGAATTTAATAGTGTGAAGGCTGTTACTAGTCAATAAATATGAAGAAAAATCAGGCAAAAATTCACTTTCAACCAGTGACTGGCACAGGCTGTTGAAGCTCCAATGCAGCGCACAGTTCCAGTACCTGGGACTAAATACTGGACTAACAGCAACTCCAGCATTGATTTTAATTGTTTCCGAGGGAAGGAAACAGGGCGGCACAGTGGCACAGTGGTTAGCACCGCAGCCTCGCAGCTCCAGCGACCTGGGTTCAATTCTGGGTACTGCCTGTGCGGAGTTTGCAAGTTCTCCCTTTTTTTTGAGATACAGCACTGAAACAGGCCCTTCGGCCCACCGAGTCTGTGCTGACCATCTACCACCCATTTATACTAATTGTACACTAATCCTATATTCCTACCACATCCCCACCTGTCCCTATTTTCCCCTACCACCTACCTATACTAGGGGCAATTTATAATGGCCAATTTACCTACTAACCTGCAAGTCTTTTGGGAGGAAACCGGAGCACCCGGAGGAAACCCACGCAGACACAGGGAGAACTTGCAAACTCCACACAGGCAGTACCCAGAATTGAACCCAGGTTGCTGGAGCTGTGAGGCTGCGGTGCTAACCACTGCACCACTGTGCCGCCCTGTGTCTGCGTGGGTTTTCTCCGGGTGCTCCGGTTTCCTCCCACAAGCCAAAAGACTTGCAGGTTGATGGGTAAATTGGCCATTATAAATTGCCCCTAGTGTAGGTAGGTGGAAGGGAAATATAGGGACAGGTGGGGATGTGGTAGGAATGTGGGATTAGTATAAATGGGTGGTTGATGGTCGGCACAGACTCGGTGCGCTGAAGGGCCTGTTTCAGTGCTGTATCTGTAGCTAAAACGAAACTAAAACTGAAACAGGCAGCAGCAGGTCGGCCACCTGTCTTACTCCCCAACCGATTAAATGGAAAGGAAAATCAGGAAGGGTGTATGATGGGCTGCCATTTCCTGGTTGGTAGGAACAATTAAAATTGATCCTGCTGCATTCAGGTTTGGGAAAGAAAACCTTGCAATTATATAGCGTATTTCACAACCTCAGAATGTCCCAAAGCACTTTACAGCCAATGAAATACTTTTCAAAGTGTAGGCACTGTTGTAGGGAAGCAGGCCAATTTTTTCTTACAATGCAAACTGATGGACCCAGTGTAAATATTTAACTGGGATAGATTATGAATTTTGGGCGGCCAACTGGCAGAGCATGTACCCATTCTGGCAGCAAAGTGGCCTCCATGATTTTTAGGCTGAGGCCTTATTTTTATTCATAAAGAAAGGGCCCCAAACTGTCATCCTGATGCAGCTATCCAGATTCAGCACACGTAAATTGACTGTAGCTGCCAGCAGGAATGTGCATTGTGGGGAGTGGGGGGTGTTGCAATCACAGATAGTTGGGCCCCTGAGCAGCATTAGTGCATTCTTGCTCCTCTAGGGCCAAGATCATAATTCAAGACTTACCTTTGCTGTATCTCTTGCATTTTCTGTCTTCCATCTCCTTGCACTGCGCAGGCTCCGCCTTGTTTCTACCTAAAATGGCAATCTACTATAAGTCTCTGATTTACATATTAAAAGGGGCCTATCACCTATAACAGGTGGGCACTTTTCCTTTTTCTAAAATGGTGCCAGCCCCATCACCAGTGTTAACAGGGTGACAAGACTAAGGGCTGGATTTTACCAGCCCCCCCTATGTCAGGGGTCCTGGTGGTGGGGCCCAGAAGATACTTCCGGGAGAGGCCCCTCACGCTCCGATGCTGGGAAGGCACCGCCCCATTTAACCAGTGGCAGGGCCTTGGAGCAGGGTCCCCCCTCCCCCCAACCCCGCCACTCGGCGACGGCAACTTAATTTAAGTATTTAAATAAATTTTAATAAATGCATAATTACTTACCTAGTCGCGGCAGCCATCCCACGCCAATATTCCGGCCAGTTGCCGGACCTCCCATGCCTTCGGATCTCCATTCGGAGATCCGAGGTGGAACACCGGTGGGGAGGGGGGATGAGTGAAGTTTTCAGGGCGGGAGTTGGGGAGGGGGGCAGCCTCTTTCTATTGGTTGAGGGGATGGTGGGAAGGGGTTGAAAGTCAAAGCTCCTAAAGTTCAGAGAGGGAAAAGTTCAGGATTGGAAGGAAAGTTTTTTTTAGGGGGGAGAGGGCAATTAATAAATTGATTAGTCGTGGGGAGGTGGCAGAGGAGATTGGAACTCTGAATAAAATTTTAATTTTTGAAAAACTTTGCCCTTAAAAATTTAAATGCCTCAAAACTGTGCCCTTTAAAAATGGCGCCAGTGCCTGCGCCGTGGCGCTGGATGCCATTGCCGGGGAACGAGCGCCCGCCCCCTCTACATTAACAGGTGCGGGCATTCCGCCCCTCCATGTAAATGAGCTATCATGGCGGCTCAGCGGCGCGCATCTCGTGCGTACACCCTGCCATTTGTGAAACTCGTTGGCGAGCTGTAAAAATTCAACCCCAGGTTTTGAGGCTATTACCATCCTGTTAGTGTCAGACAAAATCAACCCTACTGTCTTCGGTTTGTGGCACTGTACATGGAACATCTCCAACAGGCTTTGTGATGGACTGAGCAGTTCTCCATAAAGACAGAAGAATTTTAAACTATTTTGTTTACAACATTTTGAGAGTACTTTCCCTTAAAATACTGCTCTCCTTCAGTTATGTTTGGCAAAGTCAGACAGTAGAGTAGTTATTTTCATTACGTTAAGTAAAATTCAGAATTGTAATATCATTAAGTTCAGGCCAACATTAGATGACAGGATTTGTGTCTGTGGTCTACAAAATGACAGTTGAAATTCAATACAAATGTGTGTAAAGTAGCTTTCATAGGTGTGAAAGACTGTGGTTTACATGCATATCTACTGTGTCTTGGAAACTGACACTTGTGCAACATGTATAGGTTGACCAGCTCCTTGTGCAAAAAATATTGTGGCAAAGGAAACAGTACTTGCAAATTACAACTCCAATTAAGCAATTGGTTGGAAAGAACCTGACAATTTTCTTTAAAATGTGCAACATTCATAGGCCACAAAACAACATGCTTTGCCAATATCTACTGCTGCTTCAGTTCATCTGCTGCTAAAACCCTTATACATGTCTTTGTTACTTTGTGTCAAATTGTGTTTGATAACGATCCTAAGAAGCACCTTAGGATGTTTTACTATGACTGGATAGATAAGAATGAAACAAAGGAAGTGCAGTCCCATCCAGCTGGACGATGGTAGAGAGGTGTTGGAGGAAGATGCTGTGGCCAATCATGTAAAAATCTGTAGACAGGTCGAGAAGGACGAAGAGGGATAATGTACCATTATCACAGTCACATAGGATACCATTTTTGACTTTGATAAGAGCCGTTTCAATATGAGGCAGGGGCAGAAATCTGATTGAAGAGATTCAAACATGGAGCCCCAGGAAAGACTGGCCTGGAATCGAAAGGTGACAGCATGTTCAAGGACTTTGGAGAGGGTGGTGGGGCCAGGGGTTGCTTTTTTGAGGAAAGGGTAATGGCGGCAAATCTAAAGGAGAGGGGGACAACACCTGAAGAGAGAGAACCGTTGACAATATCAACTAACATGAGGTCTAGAAAGGCCCACACCTCATCTTCAATACTATATTCAGTTCCTGGCACCACACCTCAGGAAAGATATATTGGCTTTGTTTGTGGATACAGCAAAAATTCATCAAAATGATACCTGGATATAAAGGATTAAGTTATGAGGACTGGTTGCATAAACCTGTGTTGTATTCCGTTGAGTTTAGACAAGGTAATCTGTGTTTATAATGATAAATGGGTTTGATAGGGTAGATGTAAAGAAATTATTCCCTGAACAAGGAAGCATAATCTTAAAATTATAGCTAGGCCATTCAGGAGTGAAATCAGGAAGCACTTCTTCACACAAAGATTAGTAGAAATCCTCCAGAAGGCTTTGGATGTTGGATCAATTGAAACTTTCAAGCATTAGATTGATAGATTTTTGTTAGGTATGGTTAACAAGGAATATGGAGCTAATGTGGGTAAATGAACATGAGGTATAGATGAGCCAATATCTAATTAAATGGCAGAACAAGCTCGAGGGACTGAATAGCCTACTCCTATTCATATGTTCCAAAGGTGGGTATCGAAAAATGTAAAAGTCAAGAGTCAGGTATGCTAACTACTATCATCAAGAAATGGTAAACTACAAATATCTTTTCTGACAAACTTTTTTGTTAGAACCAGAGAAAAACTACAGCACAGAAGGAGGCCATTCAGCCCATCGTGCCTCCGACGGCTGAAAAATCTAGCCGCTCAATCTAATCCCACCTTCCAGCACCTGGTCCATAGCCCTGCAGGTTACAGCACTTCAGGTGCATGTCCAGCTACATTTTAAAAGAATTGAGGGTTTCTGCCTTCACCACCATTCCTGGCAGTGAATTCCAGACACCCACCACCCTCCTGGTAAAAAAGTTTTTCCTCATGTCCCCTCTAATCCTTCTACCAATCACCTTAAATTAATGCCTCCTGGTAACTGACCTCTCCACCAGTGGAAACAGGTCCTTCCTGTCTACTCTATTTAGGCACCTCATAATTTTGTAAACCTTAATTAAGTCACCCCTCAGCCTCCTCTGTTCCAAGGAAAACAACTCTAGCCTATCCAATTTTTCCTCATAGCTGCAACTTACAAGCCCTGGCAACATTTTTGTAAATCTCCTCTGTACTCTCTCCAGAGCAATTATGCCCATCCTGTAATGTGGTGACGAACTGTACACTAGACTCCAGCTGTGGCCTAAACAGCGTTTTATACAGTTCCAGCATTACATCCCTGCTGTTATATTCTACACCTCAGCCAATAAAGGAAAGCATTCCATATGCCTTCTTCACCACTCTATCTACCTGTCCAGCCACCTTCAGGGACCTGTGGACATGCACTCCAAGGTCTCTCACTTCTTCTACCCCTCTCAAGATCCTCCTGTTTATTGCCTATTGCCTCACTTTGTTTGCCCTCCCCAAATGCATTACCTCTTACTTCTCTGGATTGAATTCCATTTGCCACTTTTCCACCCACTCAACCAAACTATTGCTACCTTTCTGGAGTCCATGGCTATCCTCTTCTCTATCAACTACATGGCCAATTTTTGTGTCATCAGCAAATTTCCCAATCATGCCTCCCACATTTAAGTTCAAATTATTAATATATACCACAAACAGCACTGAGCCCTGTGGAACGCCACTGGAAACCATTCGCAAAAACATCCGGCGACTACTACCCTTTGCTTCCTATTAAGTTCTCCCATCCATCCTCTACTTTTTTACAAGGTAAAGTTTTCTCTGTGTGCCATGTATAACAAAATTAATTTTTTTTTAATGGATGCATTCATGGGTTACATGTTTGCAAACAGAGGATATCACTCCCCTCTATTTTTGAGCAGTTGTAACTCTATCTTTCTAACTTATTTTGCTTTCCTGACTGATATTTTTAATCATTTGAAGCTTTTTCTTCTAAGTACAAAAGAAATTGGAGCAGGAGTAGACCATACAGCCCCTTGTGCCTGCTTGCCATTCAATATGATCATGGCTGATCTTCAGCCTCATTCCACTTTCCAGCCATCTCCCCATATCTCATGATTCACTGAGAGACCAAATATCTGTCTATCTCAGCCTTAAATATACTCAATGATGGGACTCCAGAACCCTCTGGGGTAGCGAATTCCAAAGATTCACAACTCTCTGAGTGAAGATGTTTCTCCTCATCTTAGTACTAAATAATTAGCTCCTTACCCTGAGACTGTGCACCCCACCACCCCCCCCCCCCCCATTCTAGATTCCCAAGCAGGCGGAAACAACCTCTCTGTATCTGCCCTGTCAATCCCCTTCAGAATCTTGTATGTTTCAATGAGATCATCACTCTTTTTCTAAACTCCAGAGAGCAGAGGCCCAATTTACACATCCTTTCATCATAGGATAACCATCTAAACAAGGGGCTGGAGTGGGGGGGGGGGGGGGGGGGGGGTAAGTGAGAGTTCAAGCTTGGGTAGATGTGGCAATTCAAGGGGTAGAGTCAAGGCAGGAGAACTGAATAGTAATATGGGAAATTAAGGTCAGAGAATGGCAGGAAGGGATAGAGAGATTAGATCTCTGGTCAAGACTAGATATTACAAAGATAACAAAAAGAAAAAGAAACTAAAGGCTCTGTATCTGAATGTACATAGCATTCATAACAAAGGAGATGAACTGGCAGCACACATTGAAATAAATATGATCTGATAGCCATAACAGAGTCATGGCTGCAGGATGACAAGGATTGTGTCCTGAATATTGAGATGTATATGACATTCAAGAAGAATAGAAAGCTCGGTAAAGGTGGAAGGGTAGCACTGTTAACCAAGGATGGCTTTGGTGCAATAGTTAGAGATGACCTTGGTTCAGGAGATCAGGATGTAGAATCGGTTTGGGTGGAGATGAGTAATAGTAGGGGAAAGAAGTCACTCGTGGGAGTGGTCTACTGGTCCCCTAATAATAACAACAATGTAGGACTAAGTATACAAGAAGAAATATTGGGTGCTTGTGATAAAGGGATGGAAATAATCATTTTAATCGACATATAAACTTGAAAAATCAGATTGGCAACAGTAGCCTCAATGAAGAGTTCAAAGAATGCATTTCAGATAGTTTCTTAGAGCAGCACATTCTAGAACCAACCAGAGAGCAGGTTCTGTTAGACTTGGCATTGTGTAATGTGACAGGATTAATTAATAACCTCAGAGTAAAGGCACCTCTAGCTAGCAGTGACCACAATATGATTGTATTTTACATCCAGTTTGAAAGTGAGAAGAATGGGTCTAAGATTAGTATTTTAAACTTAAATAAGGGCAACTAAGTGGGCATGAAAGTTGAGCTAGCTGAAGTGAACTGGGTTACTAGGCTAGGAGATAAATCAATAGAGAAGCAGTGGCAGACATTTAAGGGGATATTTTAGAAAATCCCAGAATAAGTATCTTCCTACTATAAAGAAAAATTCTAAGGAAAGGACCCACCATTTGAAGTTAAGGAAAGCATCAAACTAAAGGACAAGGCATATCATTGCGCAAAGATGAGTGGCAGGTCAGATGATTGGTTAGAATATAAAGAATGGCAGAGAATGACTGAAAGGTTAATCAGGAGAAAGAAATTAGAGTATGAGAGGAAACTAGCGAGAAATGTAAAAACAGATAGCAAGAGTTTCTACAGGTCTTTAAAAAGGAAAAGAGTAAGTAAAGTGAGTGTTGGTCCTCTAGAGAGTGAGAATGGGGAGTTAATAGTAAATAATAAGGAAATGGCAGATGAAGTGAACAAATATTTTGCTTCTGTCTTCACTATAGAGGATACAAAAAACATTCCAGCAATAGCTGTAAATCAGGAGGTGGAAGGAAGAGAGGAACTTGGTGAAATTACAATCATCAGGGAAGCGGTACTGACAAACTGATGGAGTTGCGGGCTGACGAGTGCCCGGGTCCTGATGGACTTCCTCCTAGGGTCTTAAAAGAGGTGGCTAATGAGGTAGTAGATGCGTTGGTATTAATTTTTCAAAATTCGAGAGATTCTGGAAATTTTCTTCCTTTGTGCTCGGTATGATTCCAACCAGCGGAGAGTTTTCCCCTGCTTCCCATTGACTCCAGTTTTGCCAAGGCTTCTTGATGCCATACTCCATCAAATACTGCCTTGATGTCAAGGGCAGACACTCTCACCACAGCTCTTGAGTTCAGTTCTTTTGTCCACGTTTGAACTAAGGCTGTAATGGGGTCAGGAGCTGAATGGCCCTGGCGGAACCCAAATTGAGCATCACTGAGCAGGTTATTGCAAAGTGAGTGCCGCTTGATAGCACTGTTGACAACAGCTTCCATCACTTTACTGATGATCGAGAGTAGACTGATGGGGTGGTAATTAGCCGGGTTGGACTTGTCCTGCTTTTTGTGTACAGAATATACCTGAGCAATTTTCCACATTGCCGGTAGATGCCAGTGTTGTATTTGTACTGGAACAGCTTGGCTAGGGGCACGGCAAATTCTGGAGCACAGGTCTTCAGTACTATTGCCAGAATATTGTCAGGACGCATAGCCTTTGCTATATCCAGTGCCTTCAATCATTTGATGTCATGCAGAGTGAAATGAATTAGCTTCCAAATAGTATATTGTGGAGGAAAAATGGATTTCCGTGTTCTTCCTGAAAAGCACCGTCCAAAAACTTCAATAGAGCATTTACATGTAACTGCGCTTGAAGAGGGTGCAGCAATATAAATTTCATGCAAATAGACTTCAGAGATGTCTGCACTCAAACTTCCTCTAAACTGCGAAATCAGAGGTTACTGATTCCAGAGTTGGTATCATCAACAGAGGTCTTTATGCTTGGCTTTTAAATTTTTAAAAAATGCTTTTGCTGTTCCTGCATTTGATGTAGAATGCTGTTAATCGTCGATAGAGGTCATGTTCAGTAATGTGACAAGGGTTTTCCTGAATAGCAAATGAGGGAAAACAACCACAGTCTCCAAGGCATCATGGAATATGAGTATCACTAGAAAGGCCAGCATTTATTGCCCATTCTTAATTGCCCCTGAGAAGGTGAGCCATCTTCTTGAACCGGCACAATCCATGTGGTGTATGTACAGCCACAGCAACGGTGAAGGAACGGCAATATTTAGGAAGGATGTGAAGGTATTAACATCTGTGGCATTGCCGATACTGCTGAGCTGCTGGCCTTTGATTGGCTGGCAGCTCTTGGAGGCGGGATCCCGTCTTTAAAGGGACGGAGATCCTGGCTCCTGAAACTTTGATTTCAAGACCAGAGGGTCACTCTGGGGTGGCGGCGGGGGGTGGGTGCGTGGTGCATGGTATGAAAAGGCAGAGGTGGGCTTTCCCCTGCCTTTTCAGCCTGGCGCTGGGAGCCTCAATTCCAACACAAAATCCAGCCATTCGAGTTTGAATAAGATCCTTTCAGAGGTTTAGGTACACCATGGGCTGAATTTTATGAGCGCGCTGCAAATTGCGTTTTGAAGTTGGCAATCCGCCCGCACGAATCGCCTGTCGCTGAGCCCTCATGATATTTCACGCGGGGGCTCATTTAAGTGGAGGGGGTGAACGTCCGCCCCCGATGACGTAGAGGGAGCGGCCGCTCTGGCCCAGCAATGGCGTCCGGTGCCACCATGCAGGGGTCGGTGCTATTTTTCAAGGGCTTCAAGCCCTTCAATCTCATTTCAATAATTAAAGGTGCCGCTTCACCAGAACCTGCCGAACACTTTTATTTCAACATAGATTCCCCTCTCCCACACCACCTTCCCCCCCGCCACTGAGTCCCCACGTGTTAAAGTGACGTATCCCCTCAAAAAAACACCATTTAATTTCCTGAACTTTGCCCCCTAACTTCAGAACCTTCGACCCTCAACTCCTTCCCTTCATCTCCACAACCAATTACAATAGTTCTCCCCACTCCCCACCCCCCTCCTGCCCTGGAATTTTCACTCCTCCCCTCCCCATCAATGTCATGTCTCAGAACCCAGAGTACCGAAGGCATGAGAGTTCCAGCCAGCGGCCGGAATATTGGTGTGGGATGGCCATCGTTCCAGGTAGGTAATTATTCTTTCATGTTAATCTAATTTGCATATTAATAAACTATGGGGCCTTCCTGGTGCCGTGGGTCATGGCGGGCCTCTCCTGGAAGAATTTTCCGGGCCCTCCTGCCACGAACCCCTATGCCAGAGGGCTCATTAAATTCAGCCCTATGTCTCCATTGGCTCCCGATTTCCCAATGCACGAAATTAAAACTCATTTTCCTCATCAATAAACACCTCTATGGCCTTGTCTCACTCTAACTCTGCAATCACCTCCAGCCCTATATTCCTCCTGAATGCTTCAGTCCTTTGTCTCTGGTTCTTTGTACATTCCCCCTTTCCTTTGCCATACCATTGGCAGTAGGTCATTCATCTACCTCAATCCTATTTGCTGGACCTCCTTTCATAAACCTCTCCGGATCTCTGCACCTTTTATAACCTCCTCAAAAAACAACTTTTCAGCCAGGCTTACAGTTACCCCTCCTAATCCTTCCCTTCCTGGCTCAGTGCCTGCTTTCCTAACATCTAGTTATGAGACATCTTATTTGGATGTTTCTTTACATTAAAGGTGCTATATAAATGCAGGTTATTGCTCTCGCATGCAGCACAATCTCTTGGAGAAACCACAACAAATGTGAACTGCCATGATTCATTCTGAGTAATTCAATAAGCAATATTATACAGCAGCAAGTTAATAATTTAATATTTTTGTTATTAAATAAGCTTTGTACATTCAGTTTAATATTCTAGTCTCCTTTTCTTTTGACGCAAGTGGCTCATTACTGTGCAAGACAAATTAAATCAAAAGGTATTCATTAGCATTTCTACATTTGTGGAGAGTTGCAGAGTTTCCAACCAACCTGGCATTTATACTCAGCTAACAGAAAAGTATCTGTCCTGGATCAAGAAACAAATTGGAGTTATAATTGAAAGCGTAATGGTGGAGGTAATCTAAGGGAACAAAATACAGTTTACTTACTTCAAAAAGAGCTGTATTCCTTCACTCGAATGTGAATTGTAGTTTGTTTGTTTCAACAATGTTGAATAGGTCAATAGGTGACTATGTCAATACAATAATTTGGCTGCCTGAAATGTAAAAAAAATCTCTGAATAGAGCACTTACCATTAGATGGCTTTAGTTACTCACACTTTCTGTTAGATGGTTTTTGTTTTTTTTGACTATAAGAAGCTATGAGCTTTTGCCAAAATATTGATATTTTCTCTTTGCTAAAGCGCAAACTTTTTCTGTTCCATGTCTTGCCAATAAGAGTGATGCACTATCATCTCCAATAATGGAAGGAATTGCCCATGTGGAAAATGCAGAATAGGCAGTCATTTTGGTCTTACATTATGGCACAGTACCCTAGGTTTGGAATGAAGATAAGGATAAAGAAGCAAAAAAAAAACATTATTTAAATTTAACCATCTGCACAAGCTTTTGCCCTGCAAAAAAGATCTGGTAGTTAATTGTGTGATGGATAATTGTGTAAATAACTAAGGTGCTACTGTATTAATAACCCTCATAATTGCCTTTTCCATATCTATATCATCATTCTAAGTCAGGAGAGAGCATGATCCCAACAGGTCATCAGTACTGCTGTTTGGTTGACATTAAAGGAAGGGATTCTGTATTGTGCCCAGGCAAAATGGAAAATCAGCAATGGTTCTCATTCCTGATGGCTATATAGTGACCCTGATGAAAAGTGCATGTATGTGAACATCAGGTTTAGAATTTGCTGCGAAGACCCTCTGAATAGCCCACTGAAACTCATTGCTTGGAAACATACATGAAAAATGATCCCTTGAATGAGATATTGGATGACTGCCAGTGATCATCAAACTGCACCTCCAGCATGAATCACAATCCCACACCAAGAAAAAGATTTGAGCTAAGAGTCACATCAAATTTAAATTACCAGAGTCAGGGAAATTCGGGGACCCGTGCTAGGGTGCTGAGAACATTTAGGGCAGACTACTTTATTTTTCTTTTCTCTTTTTTTCAATGTATTGGATTACTTAAAGGGAACAGAGGGGCACAGTCAGAATTATTATATTGAAATATTTGTACGACATGTTGAAGTTAGTATGTTATGTTCAGCGGCGCCCGAGATGGCTTGGCCATGTGAGCCACATGGAAGATGGCAGGATCCCCAAAGACACATTGTACAGCGAGCTCGGCACTGGTACCAGACCCACCGGCCGTCCATGTCTCCGCTTTAAAGACGTCTGCAAACGCGACATGAAGTCCTGTGACATTGATCACAAGTCGTGGGAGTCAGTTGCCAGCGATTGCCAGAGCTGGCGGGCAAGCATAAAGGCGGGGCTAAAGTGTGGCGAGTCGAAGAGACTTAGCAGTTGGCAGGAAAAAAGACAGAAGCGCAAGGGGAGAGCCAACTGTGTAACAGCCCCGACAACCAATTTTACCTGCAGCACCTGTGGAAGAGTCTGTCATTCTAAAATTGGCCTTTATAGCCACTCCAGGCGCTGCTTCACAAACCACTGACCACCTCCAGGCGCTTACCCATTGTCTCTCAAGACATGGAGGCCAAAGAAGAAGGAGAAGAAAAGAAGATGTCTGCACTCTTGATGGGTTCTTCTTATAGTTTGTAGTTCAACCTGAAATCAATACAACTTCATTCAAATGAGCATTCAAATAGAGAGTCGGGAGAATTCTGCCTTTTAACTGAAATCTTGGAGTTGTACCACATCTCAAGGTTTGGTTACTTTTTATAACCTTCAGGCAATATCACTGTGGTCCACATCCAGGTTTTGCCTCATATACCCATTAGCTTTGAAATTATGCCATGTGAAGCTAACATATGAATATTTAATACGGTGTTGCAAAATTCTTCTCCATTATTTTAGTGGAGGTGTTAAGTTATTTATTTTAAACAGCTAACAATTCTGCTAAAAATGGCAAAGATGGATTTCAGATGCCTGCATTGTGTTTGTGCAATTGTAATCAATTTCAAGCACATGATCTGTTAATCATTGCCAAATATAAATATTTATCCTTAATTGGACAGCAGTCATGGAGGCAGCCAATTAGGAGGCTACTCCCATAAGATCGCGCCAGTGGTCACAATACCAGCAAGTGCAGGGTTTGGACCCAGATATGTTCCTGATCTGCAATTATTTTTAAAGGGGATAGGCTCCTGTCTGTGTGTCCTCCTCATATCTTTCTTTCCAACCTATCTTTGTTATGTCAGCCAATTTGGCTATAATACACTCGATCCCTTCATCTAAATCATTAATATAGATTGTAAATAGTTGAGGCCCCAGCACCCAACTAGTAACAATTTGCCAACTTGAAAATGACCCATTTAACCCGACTCTCTGGGGCAAATTTTACCAGCCCCCAGAAGTTGGGGGTGGTCGCGGGGGGGAGGCAGGGGCCCAGAAAATGCCTCCTGGAGATGCATGCCATGGTCCTCAATGCCCTAACCCCTTCCCATATTATCGGCGGTGGCGAGGCCTCATGGCAGCCCCCCTAACGCTCAGTGACAGGAGCAAGATTTAAATATTTAAATGATGTAAATTAATGAATTAATGACCTTCCCGCTCCCGTTGGCCATCCAGCTGCCCTCTTCCGGTCAGTTGTTGGGACTCCTGCGTCTTTGGATCTCTGTCTGGAGATCCGAGGCAGAACACTGGTGGGGAGGGGGGAGGAGGTACGTTTTCAGGGCAGGAGGAGAGAGAGCAGGATGAAACCATTTTGATTGGTAGAGGGGGTGATGGGAAGGGGTAAAGCTCATAGTTCATAACTTTGTGGGGGAAGGTCGGGATTGCAAGGTAAGTTTTTTTTGAGGGGGCGAGGGCAAGTAACAAATTGCTTAGTCATGGGGGGGGGGGTGAGTGGGAAAGAGGCACCCCTATTATTATTAAATTTTTTACTTTAAATTTATAATGCCTCTCACTGTAAAATACAGACACCCACCCCCTCCCACGTCATCGGGGGGCATTCCGCCCCAGCCATTTAAATGAGCCACGGCATTTATTATCGCGGTGGCTCCGCAAAGCAAATCCCACGCATGCGCCCAGACATCGGCGATGAGCTGGTAAAATTCAGCCATCTGTTTTCTGTTGATTAGCGAATTCTCAATCCATGCTAATATATTACTACCAACACCATGAGCTCTTATCTTGTGTACTAACATTTTATGTGGAACCGTATCGAATGCCTTTTGGAAATCCAAATAGACTACATCTACTAGTTCCGCTTTATACACCCTGCTTATTACCTCAAAGAACTCCAATAAATTTGTCAAACACAACTTCCCTTTCATAAAGCGATCATAATGAATGGCAGAGCAGGATCGAAGGGCCGAATGGCCTACTCCTGCTCCTATTTTCTATGTTTCTAAGCCATGTTGACTCTGCTTGATTGTATCATGATTTTTCTAACTGTTCAGCATTTTGCCAATGACAGATGTTAGGCTAACTGGCCTAAGTTTTGTGCTTTCTGTCTCCCTCCTTTCTTGAATAGGGGCATTACATTTGCGGTTTTCCAGTCAGCTGGAACCTTTCTAGAATCTAGGGATTTTTGGAAGATTACAACAATGCATCCACTATCCCTTCAGCCACTTCTTTTAAGACCCTAGGATGCAGGCGATCAGGTCCAGGGGTCTTGTCAACTTTAGTCCCATTAGTTTGCTTAGTACATTTTCTCTAGTGATATTAATTGTTTTGAGTTCCTCCCTTCCTGTTGCTCCTGATTTCCTACCATTATTGAGATGCTTATAGTGTCTTCTACAGTGAAAACGTATACAAAATATTTGTTCTATGTCTCTGGCAATTTCCTTGTTTCCCGTTATTAATTCCCCAGTTTTATCCTGTAAGGGATCAATATTTACTTTAGCTACTCTCTTCATAAGATCATAAGAACTAAAAGCAGGAGTAGGCCGTCCGGCCCCTCGAGCCTGCTCCACCATTCAATAAGATCATGGCTGATCTTTTCGTGGACTCAGATCCACTTACCCGCGCTCCCACCGTATCCCTTAATTCCTTTATTGTTCAAAAAGATATCTACCTTAGCTTTAAAGACGTTTACTGAAGACGCGTCAACTACTTCACTGGGCAAGGAATTCCATAGATTAACAACCCTCTGGGTGAAGAAGTTCCTTCTTAATTCAGTCCTAAATCTGCTCCCTCGAATCTTGAGGCGATGCCCTCTGTCCTAGCTTCACCTGCCAGTGGAAACATCCTCTCTACTTGTATCTTATCTATTCCCTTCATGATTTTATATGTTTCTATAAGATCCCCCCTCATTCTTCTGAACTCCAATGAATATAATCCCAATCTACTCAGTCTCTCCTCATAAGCCAACCCCCTCAACTCCGGAATCAACCTAGTGAACCTCCTCTGCACCCTCTCCAGTGCCAGTATATCCTTTCTCAAGTAAGGAGACCAAAACTGCACACAGTGCGGCCTCACCAGTACCTTATACAGCTGCAACATAACCTCTCTGCTTTTAAACTCAATCCCTTTAGCAATGAAGGACAAAATTCCATTTGCCTTCCTAATTACTTGCTGTACCTGCAGACCAACCTTCTGCGATTCATGCACAAGGACACCTAGGTCCCTCTGCATAGCAGCATGCTGCAATTTTTTACCATTCAAGTAATAATCCTTTTTCCTGTTACTCCTACCGAAATGAATGACTTCACATTTATTAACATTGTATTCCATCTGCCAGACCTTTGCCCACTCACTCAATGTATCTATGTTCCTCTGCAAAGTTTCACAGTCATCTGCACACTTTATTCTGCCACTCATCTTAGTGTCATCTGCAAACTTTGACACCCTACACGTGGTCCCCAACTCCAAATCATCTATATAAATTGTAAATAATTGCGGTCCCAACACCGATCCCTGAGGCACACCACTAGTGACTGATTGCCAACCAGAATAGCACTCATTTATCCCCACTCTCTGCTTCCTGTTAGTCAACCAATCCTCTATCCATGCTAATACTTTACCCCTGACACCATGCATCCTTATCTTATGCAGCAGCCTCTTGTGCGGCACCTTGTCGAAGGCCTTTTGGAAATCTAGGTACACCACATCCACTGGGTCCCCATTGTCCACCTTGCTCGTAATGTCATCATAGAATTCCAAAAGATTTGTCAAGCATGACCTGCCCTTCATGAATCCATGCTGCGTCTGCCCAACGGGACAATTTCTATCGAGATGCCCTGCTATTTCTTCCTTGATAATATACTCAAGCATCTTCCCCACTACAGAGGTTAAGCTAATCGGTCTATAATTCCCCATCTTTTGTCTGCCTCCCTTTTTAAACAGTGGCGTCACATCTGCTGTTTTCCAATCAACTGGGACTACCCCAGAGTCCAGCAAATTTTGGAAAATTACCGTCAGTGCACCTGCTATTTCTCCCGCCATCTCTTTTAGTACCCTGGGATGCATTCCATCAGGTCCAGGAGACTTATCAATCCTTAGCTCCATTAGCTTGCCCAACACTACCTCTTCCGTAATAATGATTGTTCCCAGGTCCCCACCGACGTTCGTCTCTTTGTCAATTACTGAATTACTCTTCTTTTTTATGTACTTGTGGAAATTCTTAGCCTGGATTTTTTGAGGCCCCCAGAGGTGGGGTTGGAGGCGGGGAGGGACAATGTAGTATCGTGACCAGTGGTGGGTGGGGGGGGGGGCAGCGGGGCAGAGTCCTATCACATTCCCATTGCCCAGCAATCATCCCAGGGGCGAGATAGGCCGACGATGGCCTTCCCACCCAGAGGCCAATTGAAACCCTTAAGTGGCCTATTAACAGCCAATTAAGGGCCTCTTCTTGCTGCCGCTGCGGCAGGGGAGGACTCCGTCACGTGGGGGGATGCCTTGTAAAATGAGGTGTCCTCCAGAGGACTCCGTCACGCGGGGGGAATGACTTGTAAAATGAGGTGCCCTCCCTGCGGGCTTGTGGAGCGGTGGGGGGGGGGGGTGGTGGGGGGCGGTTCCTCCTTCATGAGCAACTTGTGGCTCACAAAGGACTCTCACTGGGAACAACTTTACCGCCCGGGACTTCCCTCCCTAAAAAAAAAGCCCAGTGCTGGGCCTGGAGCATAGGCCTCTGCAGTACCGGAAGTGGCCACTGCTCCTGGTGGTGCTGCCGAGCTGCTGGCCCTCTGATTGGCTGGCAGCTCTTGGAGGCAGGATCATTATCCCTTTAAAATCTTTAAAGGGACAGGGATCCCGGCTCCTGAAACTTTGATTTAAAAAGACAGGAGGATCGCTCTGGGGAGGCATGAAAAGGCAGGGATGGGGTTCCTCCCACCTTTTCAGCCTGGTGCTGAGAGTCCTGCCTCCAGCACAAAACCCAGCCCTTACTGTCTATTTTTACATTTCTTACTAGTTTACACTCATAACCTATTTTCTCCCTTTTTAAAGCTGTTTTTCTAAAAAAAAATTCTAATTTTCTGGCCTACCACTAATCTTCACAACATTGTATGCCTTTTCCTTCAATTTGATACCATCCTACACTTCCTTAACTAGCCAGGGATGGTTTATCCTTCTCGTAGAGTCTATCTTTGTCAATGCAAAATATCTTTGTTGAGAATTATGTGACATCTTCTTAAATGTCTGCCATTGCTTATCTCCCATCTTGTCTTTTAATCTATTTCCCAGTCCACTTTAGCCAATTCTATCTTCATACCTTTGTAACTGCCTTCATTTAAGTTTAAGACACTAGTTTCAGACCCATTTTCTCAACCTCAAACTGAATATGCAATTCTATCATGTTATGATCAATCCTCCCTAGAAAATCCTTTGCTATGCAATCAATAATTAATCCCATCTCATTACACATTATCAAATCTAAAATAGCCAGTTCCCTGGTTGGTTTCACAATGTATTGTTCTAAAAAATTGCTCTGAATACTTTCTATGAACTCACCCTCAAGGCTACCTTTGCCAATTTGATTTGTTCAATTTTTTAACTTTCTGTATTTACCCTCACCTGAGCCCTTCCCCAAAAAACTTTAGTTTAAAGCCCTTTCTACAGCTCTAGTTATTCAATTTGCCAAGACACTTGTCCCAGCTTGGTTCAAGTGAAGCCTGTCCCAATGGACAAGTAACATTTGCGCCACACAAGTGCCAGGCAATGACCATCTCCAACAAGAGAGAATCTAACCATCTCCCCTTGACATTCAATGGCATTACCATCGCTGAATCCCCCACTTTCAACATCCTAGGGGCTACCATTGACCAGAAAATGAACTGGAGTAGCCATATAAATACCGTGGCTACATGAGCAGGTCAGAGGCTAGGAAGCCTGCAGCGAGTAACTCACCTGACTTCCCAAAGCCTGTCCATCATCTACAAGGCACAAATCAGGAGTGTGATGGAATACCCTCCACTTGCCTGGATGGGTGCAGCTCCAACAACACTCAAAAGTTTGACACACCATCCAGGACAAAGCAGCCCGCTTGACTGGCACACCATCCACAAACATTCACTCCCTCCACCACCGACGCACAGTGGCAGTAGTCTGTACCATCTACAAGATGCACTGCAGCAACGCACCAAAACTCCTTAGACAGCACCTTCCAAACCCGCGACCTCTACCACTTCGAAGGACAAGAGCAGCAGATGCATGGGAACATCACCACCTGCAAGTTCCCGTCCAAGTCACACGCCATCCTGACTTGGAACTATATCGCCTTTCCTTCACTGTCGATGGGTCATACCTCACATGGACTGCAGTGGTTCAAGAAGGCAGCTCACCACCACCTTCTCAAGGGCAGTTAGGGATGGGCAATAAAAAAAAAGGAACAACTCCCTCTTTCCCCAGTACAGGTCCAGTGCCCCAGGAATTGAAACCCATTTCTCTCACACCAAACATTGAACCACATATTCAACTCTTTGCTCTTATTGACCCGATGCCAATTTGCTTGTCATTCAGATCGAAATACAGAGATTATTACTTTTATGGTTCTGCTTTTTAGTTTGCCGCTAGCTGCTCATACTTCCTCAGCAGAACCTTTTACTTAATCTTGCCTATGTCATTCGTTCCTATATGGACCATGGCAACTGAGTCTTTCCCCTCTCACTCTACAAATTCCTCTCCAGCCCCGAGGAGATGTCCTTAACCCTACCCTTGAAAAATAACCTGCACCTGCTCAGTAATATCCTTTACCATATACCATTTGGGAATCACGTTTGCAATTACAGAAACATAGGTCTATGCCCCTAACTATCGAGTCCCCTATGACTGCAATGTTTCTTCTTTTTCCCATGTGGAGTCAAGTCTCCAATGATGCCTGGGGTTTAATTCTTACTTCATTCCTCGAAGGAGTCATCGACCTCCCTGGTATTCAAAACTGAAAACCAGTTAGAGAGTGCCACTGACTTGGGGGATTCCTGCACCACCTGTGTCTCAGAACTGATTCTGATGGAGGATACACATTTTAAAACATTAACTTGCCTATTGTCTTTCCAGATCCTGACTGAGCTCCTGGTGCTTCCAGCAGTTTCAGTTTTTCTTTTTGTTACGTCAGTGATGTAACTGGAATACCAAAATTAACAGCATATACTGGGGTGTATTGGGGAATTAAGGCAATATTAGACACTGGAGTATTTCCCAGTAAAATCAGAGAATTTTCTGGCCAGCAAGGATTTTGCATACCAGTATTTGATATCTTGGTGTCAGCCAATCTTAATTGACAGACAAACTGAGATAACCAACAATGGAATGGATGAAGAATTCTAAATATAACTTCCTTTGTTGTAGACAATATTTATGCCATATTCTTTATAGTCAAGTCTTTGGACAGCAAGAACTTTGCAAGTTATGACAAATTGTGAGCTACTATCAGTTTCTAATGTGAATGTTGGTGCAATGTTGTTTTTAGAGCTATATCTTTATGACATTAAACATTTTGATAAAACTGGTAAGAAAAATAACAGTTTATCGCTATAAGAATACAAAGTGTCACGTCGGTCTAAATCTGGTTAAACCCACATCCTCCTCTAAATGCTACAAAAGCTGATCATGGACTAAACTTCTGCATTTGAACAAAATGGTCAGCATGCTTCATGTGGTGTTCGTTGTTTCAGTAATCAGTGTCTTAGCTGGCCATGGATGTAAGTATACAATAAACTGGGTTCGTAAGTTCACTAAATTGAATGCTTTTTTTAATCGTTAGATGTTTTTTACTCCTATAGATGACTGCATGGAAATCATCGGGGGTCGTGACGTTAAACCTCATTCAAGACCTTATATGGTGTCTATCCAGACTAACAACAAGCATGTATGTGGAGGAATGTTGGTCCAAGCAAAATGGGTTCTGACTGCAGCAAACTGTCAACAGTAAGATATTTTATTCATTTTAATCTCTTTCAATGTACTTTCCTGGACAAATCAGAGGGAACTATACAATTTTTCAGGCTGTAAATTGGTAGTATAATTCCATCTGCTTTAACATAACAATGAACAGAGCGCAGCTGCACATTTCCCATTATAAAGACCAGCTTAACATAACCAACTGGAAACATCCTCCAATGTTAAATGGTAATGAGTGATCAAACATTCAACAGGTCTGGCAGCATCTATGGAGAGCGAAATAGTACCTTAAAACTGTCTGTAACGAAAAGTAAAATGGCAATGAGAGGAGAAAATACACTCTGTAATTTCCTGCATTTTTTGCTATTTGTCCAGCAACTATCCCATGCCTTCGTGTAATTTTTCCAAATCACTTCCGCTAACCATAATAGATAGATAGATATTATTTTTAGAACAGAATGGAATTAATATACAGAATTACAATCATAAATGGCAAGGTTATAATTGCAATAGCAGTGAAGTCCTTTTATGTCCAGGATCTGAAAAATTTGAATATAAACAGATAAGGGAATAGAAATACAAGTTAAAGATGACCTGATACTAAAAAAATGAAATAAAAACAGAAAATGCAGGAAGTGCTCAGAAGGTCTGACAGCATCTGTGGATGGAGAAACAGAGTTAATGTTTCCGGTCGGCGGAAAGGTCACAGGCCTGAAACATTAACACTATTTCGCTCTCCATAGATGCTGCCAGACCTGTTGAATATTTCCAGCATTTTCTGTTTTCATTTCAGATTTCCATCATCCGCAGTAGTTTGTTTTTATAAAAAAATGAAATCCATTTTATCAGAACGTGCTGTTACTGTGTCAACTGATTTCTGGTTGGAGGCTCCGATAACCATTTTCAGCTGGTTTTACCTTGTCCATATTCCAGGGAGTGATTTGGACTATCAGATCCAGATGAGAGCTCTGTTCAAGTATGTTTACATGTACATAGTTCTAGCCTTAACTATTATATTTATAAACCCTGTTTGACATTTACAAGTTACAAAGTGTATTTTCTCCACTCATTGCCATTTTACCTTTAGTTACAGACAGTTTTAAAGTACTTGTGTTTGACCACTAATTACCATTTAACATTGGAAGACGTTTCCAGTTGGTTATGTTAAGCTGGTCTTTATAACGGGAAATGTGCAGCTGTGCTCTGTTCATTGTTATGTTAAAGCAGGCTGATGATTAAATTGAAATCAGCAGTGAGTGGAGGAATTGACTGGGCAATCATTTTGGAACGTAAAAATCATGGAATTTGTCATGGGAAGTCAAACTGCGACAAATTGCTTGCCCTAATAACAGCATTTAAATGTGCCATTTAAACTAATAAAGTGGGAGAGGGTTCAGGCAGAAATAATAAGTAAGAAAAAGAGATGAGAGCTAAGTCCAGATCATAAATAGTGTTAAAGAGAATATAAATACCTCATATTCAGAAAGCAATGTAGGAAATAATAACAAATAACTGATAAAATGCAATGGGAGTGATGAAAAACAAGAAAATGTCAGAAAAAATATCAGGTCAAAAAGACAGGGTAGGGTCCCAATTAACAGTTCTATATATAACTGCGCGAAGCATAAGGAACAAAACAAATGAATTAGAAGCCCAAATTCAGCTTGAAGGGTATGGCATAGTGGTCATGACTGAGATTTGTCCACAAGCTGGGCATGATTGCGAGATAAATACACCAGGTTATATGGTCTTTAGAAAGGACAGGAAAATTGGAAAAGGAGGAGGAGTGACAACACCTTCCAAACCCGCGACCTCTACCACCTTGAAGGACAAGGGCAGTAGCTGCATGGGAATATCACCACCTGCAATGTAATGTATCAGTTGATGTTGGGTAAAGACTGGCAAGAACCAGTTTGGTCTGGTAGTCCAGCAAAGCCTTCTCTCCATGAAGGAAGGATTTCATTTCCCTCAGCAGAAAATCAGACTGTGTTACGCCTGAAGAGGAAAAAACCCTGAAAAGGAATCTTTGCATTGCTGGAGATAGCATATTCCTTTTAACTTCCAATCTCTAAGAGGTCTGTGCCTCAGGAGTGACTTTCTGTTGCCTTTTTGTGTTTCTGAGAGTTCTGGAATTCTCAGTAAAGTTTCTACTGATAGACTGTCAATTTAAAAATCCAAATAGACCTGTTGCTATAGTACTTGTTGAAAGAACTGTGTGATACCTGCTATAGCGGAAGTACTTTGAATGCCTATCCATTATAGACTGTTTGTCAAATTCGCCTGGCGACTTTGAGTGGCATCTCACTATTCAACTCTGGGACACCTCACCAAACTGGAAACAGAACTCACCAGGACTTACAAGCCAGCTATTTATTTATTCCGAAGAAACAGCTCTAATTTTAAAAATCATTTTTTGAAACCAGTTAACCATTGGTTTTGAATGTATATGTGTGTACGCATGAGGGTTAAGAGGAATAAGAAGTTATAAAGTCTATAGGCACAGATTTATCTGAAAATTGTTTAAGATTTAATTTATTAATAGATAGTTAATTTGTTGTTGTTTAAAGATACCTGGTTTGGTGTGTTTTATTCTGGGGGTTAATAAAGTGTTTAATTTGGCTCATTTCTGGTAGGTGGGAAAACTTTAATAATATGCTGTGACCTGTGGAGTAATGGGACTGAATTGACAGTGCATTACTCCCACCTCGGTCATAACAATGTTATTGTTGGAACGATATGTGTTTTCATTGAAGTTGGTTTAACTATTGGGACCCAAGAATTCGCCAGATGCTACACTGCAATATGCACTTCCTGGGTTTTTGTTTATTTTCTAGGCTTGATGTGTTTAATCCGAGCTTGTTATTGGGGAGCCATAAAAGTTAGTCATTCTGAGCACACCTTTGCATAGACAAATCATTCATCCACTGCAGAAGATGCGATCATCTACAAAATCTTTAATTCCAAGAAAATGGACATTTTCAAGTTAATGTAAATCAACTTCATAAACTGGTTAGCTCCAAAGAGGCTAATGATGTTAGAACATGTGCATATTGCATTATGATTTATAAGCTGGGCACTCTGCACGGGTAGGCTCATTGTCGGGTACAAGGGTGGGGTGGGCACAGTATTGTTGCAAGAGTCACGTGGGCTCATTCTCAGCTGAAAGGGTCAGGTGGGCACAGTACTGGGCTCTCTGCAAAGGGGAGCACTGAGAGGCATTGGTGCATATACTGAGTGGAGCAGCAACAGGAAGGTGCCAAGGCAAGTTCAAATCTACAAAGGACAGTGCTTTGAAGGGATACTGATCAGATGGCACGGGTCACATACACCCCGTCTTTGTGAACCCCCTTGCCACGCAACAGCGGCTCAGAGGGAGGGAGGGCCAAGATGCAGCTGGGCACACCCATGAATCTCCAAGAGGAGAGCAGCAGCAGCTGGCCACACCACAAAGGGCCTACACATGCCAGAAAGTGTACAGGACTCAACTCAACTATTTCCAAATGTCCAAGTGGCAGTGTCAGCAACTTATGCGCCATGATGCAGGATGAGCTGTGGCCTTCTGTCAGTAGTCTTGAAGATAACCATGGTACTCAACTTCTACGCGTCTGGCTCATTCTAGGGATCCACTGGGGACATGTGTGGGGTCACACAGGCAACAGTCCATCACTACATCAAGGAGATGACCAATACCCTGTTCAAGAGGGTCGGAGACTATGTGTCCTTTTCGCCAGAAAAAACAACAGACCTGAGGATTGGGAGCAGTTTAGAATTCAGCAAAGGAGGACCAAAGGATTGATTAAGAAGGGGAAAATAGAGTATGAGAGTAAGCTTGTGGGGAACATAAAAACTGACTGTAAAAGTTTATATAGGTATGTGAAGAGAAAAAGATTGATGAAGACAAATGTAGGTCCCTAACAGTCAGAAACAGGGGAATTTATTATGGGAAACAAAGAAATGGCTGACCAACGAAATGCATACTTTGGTTCTGTTTTCACAAAGGAGGACACAAATATTGTACCAGAAATGTTGGGGAACACAGGGTTTAGTGAGAGGGAGGAACTGAAGGAAATCATTATTAGTAGAGAAATGGTGTTGGGGAAATTGATGGAATTGAAGGCCGATAAATCCCCAGGGCCTGATAATCTACATCCGAGAGTAAGAAATGGCCCTAGAAATAGTGCTTGCATTGGTGGTCATCTTCCAAGATTCTATAGACTCTGGAACAGTTCCTACAGATTGGAGGGTAGGTAATGTAACCCCACTTTTTAAAACGGAGGTAGAGAGAAAACAGGGAATTATAGACTCAACTCAGTAACCTGTTCCCGCTTTCTCCCCATATCCTTTGATGTCTTTGGATGATCAGCCATGATCATAATGAATGGCGGAGCAGGCTCGAAGGGCCAAGTGGCCTACTCCTGCTCTTATTTTCTATGTTTCTATGTCCTACTGAACACACCATGACAGTCAGGCAGAGAGGTCTGTCGGATTCAGGGCCATTGCTGGATTCCTCCAGGTGCAAGGTGTCATCGACCATCGTATGTGGCCATCATTGCTCTCACAGACCAGCCAGCCGCCTTCATCAACAGGAAAGGCTTCCATTCCATCAATGTGCAACTGGTCTGCAATTACCAAAAGTGTTTCCTTCCTGGGAAGCAGCCTCGATGCTTACATACTTCAACAGTCCCAGGTGCCACAGCTTTTGAGGCCCCCCTCTTGCCTCAGGGATGGATTCTCAGGAACAAAGGCTACCCATTGAACACATGGCTATTCACGCCTGCGGCAGCGAAGAGGTACAACACCTGCCATGAGTCCACCCAAGCGACCATCAAGCAGGCCATTGGGCTGTTGAGGATGAGATTCTGGTGCTTGGATTGATCTGGTGAAGCCTTGCAGTATGCCCCAGCAAGGGTCTCGCCTATTGTGGTGGTCTGCTGTGCTCTGCACAACCTAGCACAGCTGAGGGAAGAAGCCTTGCATGAAGAGGACATGATTTGATCGCCAGTCCTCATATTACGAGGTGGATGTGTAGGAGACTACTGAGCAGGCACCACTGGATCTTGATTTCCTTGCACCGGAGGCCAGGGCTATTGAGAGACACACAAGGGAGGTGCAACCCGATCTCATACATACACAGTTCCTGCCATCATGATGGCTTCTCAAGGTGAACTCAATAAAGTTGTGGCAAACAGTGATCCCAGTCAACTGCAACGGGATATAAATAAGCTAAGCAGAATGGGCGGACAAGAGGCAGATGGAATTTAATATAGAGAAATGTGAGGTGGTGCAGTAGGGATAAGGACAGGCAATATACACTTAATGGCACAGTTGAAAAGAGTGTGCAGGGACAGGGGAACTTGAGGGTTCATGTGCACAGATCTTTGGACATATTGAGAGAGTAGTTAGCAAAGCATATGGGATCCTTGGTTTCATAAATCGGGGCATTGAGTATAAAAGCAGGGAGGTTATGCTGAATCTTTATAAAGCTCTGGTTAGGCCCCATCTGGAGTGTTGTGTCCCGTTCTGGCCCCTATACGTTAGGAAGGATGTGAGAATCCTTAAGAGGGTGCAGAGGAGATTTACCAGAATGTTTCCTGGGATGATGGAATTTAGCGACAAGGTTAGGTTGGAGAAGCTGAGGTTTTTCATTTGGGAGAAAATGGAGTTGAGTGGAGATTTGATAGAGGTGTACAGGATTATGACAGGTTCAGATGAGGTAGACAAAGAAAAGCTGTTCATATTAGCTAATCATACAAGGACTAAGAGACACAGATTTAAGGTTTTGGGCAAGAGATACGGGATGGGGGGGGCGGGTGGGGGGGTGGGAATGTGAGGAAGAACTTTTTTACACAGCAATTGGTAATGATCTGGAACTTGCTGCCTATGAGGGTGTGGAAGCCGAAACTATTAATGGTTTCAAAAGAAAATTGTATGGGCACTAGAGGGAAATAAACTTGCAGGGCTATGGGAATAGGACTGACAATATTGCTCTTCAGAGACCCAGCATGGATTTGATGGGCCGAATAGACTCCTTCTGTGCCATTATGTGGTTAAAATGAGAGACTTTAATTTTCACATAGACTGGAAGAAGCAGTACAACTTGATCCTAAAGGCTATGAGCTGTTTAGTGCATTCAAAACAATTTTCTGTAACAATATGTTCTTGACCAAGTGTCTATTTTTCATGTGTGATAGTTAATGTGGGTGAACTATTTCACCTTTTAACTCTCCCACAAGGCATTGCATCTGTTCCTTTCTTACTTTGCAAAACCTCTTTGAAGCTGCTATTTAAATGCAAATTGTTGTTGATTCACCAAGTAATGTTTCACTATTCAAAATCTGCAGGTTGCTCGAGAAAAAGAAAACTACTGTGATTCTTGGAGTTCACTCACTCCGAAAGAGGGATAAGTTCGAACAGAAAATTTCTGTTAAAAGGTTTTTCCCAAACCGTGAATTCAAGAATACAATAAACAATGACATCATGCTTCTAGAGGTGATTATTATTCAATAACGTATCTGTAAATATCTGCAATGTGTTTGAACTTAAAAAGAAAGGGGTAGGATTGGTGCAGGGTTCTGCTGTTGTAATTTTGGCAGACAATTTGTGGAAAACCTGGTGTAAACGAATGGTCTTGATGTCATTCATATTTGTATTCATTTTCGTACGTATTTCATTTTTACTTCTTACCACGTGACGGTCCCATCAACTGGTACTTTTCACACACTTAGGGTTGGATTTTACAGCTCAGTGATGGGACCAAAATTTACATGCTTTAATTTATGTAAATTAAGAAATTAATTACTTACCCACCGTCCATTTTGATGCTGGTGGCTGGCACTCCTGTGCCTTTGGATCTCCATCTGGAAATCTGAGGCAGAACACTGGTGGGGAGGGGGGAGCAAGTAGGTTTCTCTCTGTGGGGGTGAGGGGTGGGGAGCAGCTTCAGAGTGATTTAATTGGTCTAGGGGATGATGGGAAGGGATAAAGTTTAAAGTTGATGAACTTTGGGGGAGACGGTCAGGAGCTCAAGGTGACTGTTTTGCGGGGTGGGGGGGGGGAGGGCAGGTTTTTATTGCTATAGTTATTGGGGGGTGGGAAGAGGGTCAGGATAAATGTATTTCATTTTTTACGAACACTGTATCTTTAAAAATTTAATTAAATGGAAGGGCTGGAAGCCTTTTAAAAAGGGTATCGGCAGCTGCGCAGTGGCGCCTAATGCCATTGCTGGGGACGGACTACCCGCCCTCTCCAAGTCATCGAGGAGGGGGCGATCTGCCCTGGCCATTTAAGTGAGCCATGAAGCAGGGTGCGCCATTGTTTACGGCGTTATCGGCAGCGGCAACATTAATCTCAGCCCCTACTGTCCAGGTTAACACATCCAAATTACCCTCTTGGGCCTGAAATAAAGGACTGGAGGAAACCTTTGGAGCTATGCACTAGGAACGACTTGTACCTCTTGACTGATCTTTTCACATTTTGGACTTTGTACTTGAATAAAATAAGTGGTACAAGAAAAAAAATTGATTACTTGCATATTTTATGAGCTTGGCTGCAGCTACTCTGAGAAGCAAGAAGAGACAATAACATTTTTCTTATTGTTTCAGTTAGCAGAAGCTGCAATTATTAAGAAGAAAGGTGTAGAAATCTTGCATCTGCCAACTTCCACAAAGGACCTTAAAGCTGGAGTAAAGTGCACCATCGTTGGATGGGGACAAACTAGTCCCAGGGATAAAGCACAGTCTGACATTTTGAAAGAGGCATCTGTATCTGTGATTGACCGAAAAACCTGCAATAGTAAAAAATATTACAACGGGAAACCAGTTATAACAGACAACATGATTTGTGCAGGTGATAAAAAGGGCAAAAAAGATTCCTGCCTGGTAAGTTACACTCTATCATTTGAAGGATTTTTTCTAAATAGATATTGTATTCCGCACTGAGATACCGCTATAATATTTAACCTGTGTGATCGAGACCAAGTGTAAGGAACAAAAATCTAAGAACTTGCTTTATAACGCCTTTCACAACCTCTGGATATCCCAAAGTGGTTCCAATTAAGTATTTTTGAAGTGTAGTCACTAGTGTAATGTAGGAAATGCAGCAGCCAATTTGTGCACAACAAGATCCCAAAACACCAATGTGATAATGACCACACTCTCTGTTTTAGTGATGATGGTTGAGACACAAATATTGGCCAGGCCAGCAGGGAGAACTCCTCTGCTCTTCTTTGATTAGTGTCATGGGATCTTACACATCCATCTGACAGGGCAAATATAATTAACTTGTTCATAGACATGAATCATATGGATGGGCTTAAATGTGCATTTACTATCAAATAAAAAACAACAAACAAGAGTCAAAAACAGAAAACACTGGAAATACTCAGCAGGTCAGGCAGCATTTGTGGAGAGAGAAACAGAGTTAACGTTTCAAATTGTGACCTTTCATCCCAAATGTTCTGTTGTCCTATTGTGCCCTGGAAGTGCATGGGTGTGAATCTTCCATTATTTACAGCCTTGACCCCTAGCTACTTCCCAGGATCAGCAGCATTTAAATATTTTGGATAGGTGCTGGCACCATTTGTGGTGCCAATGAGAATAAGGTTGATAAATGTGATTAGAGGTCTAGATGGAGCAGAATTTATAGGGAGCATCCAGGAGGGTTTTCTAGATCAGTATGTAAATAGTGCAACTCGGGAAGGGGCCATACTGGACCTGGTGTTGGGGAATGAGCCGGGCCAGGTGGTTGACGTTTCAGTAGGGGACTACTTTGGGAATAGTGATCACAATTCCGTAAGTTTTAGAATACTCATGGACAAAGACGAGAGTGGTCCTAAAGGAAGAGTGCTAAATTGGGGGAAGGCCAACTATACCAAAATTCAGCAGGTGCTGGGGAATGTAGATTGGGAGCAGCTGTTTGAAGGTTAATCCACATTTGATATGTGGGAGGCTTTTAAAGAGAGGTTGATTAGCGTGCAGGAGAGACATGTTCCTGTGAAAATGAGGGATAGAAATGGCAAGATTAGGGAACCATGGATAACAGGTGAAATTGTGAGACTAGCTAAGAGGAAAAAGGAAGCATACATAAGGTCTCGGCGGCTGAAGAAAGACGAAGCTTTGAAAGAATATCGGGATTGTAGGCGCAATCTGAAACGAGGAATTAAGAGGGCTAAAAGGGGTCATGAAATATCTTTAGCAAACAGGGTTAAGGAAAATCCCAAAGCCTTTTACTCATATATAAGGAGCAAGAGGGTAACTAGAGAAAGGATTGGCCCACTGGAGGACAAAGGAGGAAAGTTATGCGTGGAGTCAGAGAAAATGGGTGAGATTCTAAATGAGTACTTTGCATCGGTATTCACTGAGGAGAGGGACATGACGGATGTTGAGGTTAGGGACAGATGTTTGATTACTCTAGGTAAAGTTGGCATAAGGAGGGAGGAAATGTTGGGTATTCTAAAAGGCATTAAGGTGGACAAGTCCCCAGGTCCGGATGGGATCTATCCCAGGTTTCTGAGGGAAGCGAGAGAGGAAATAGTTGGGGCCTTAACAGATATCTTTGCAACTTCCTTAAACACGGGTGAGGTCCCAGAGGACTGGAGAAATGCTAATGTTGTCCCCTTGTTTAAGAAGGGTAGCAGGGATAATCCAGGTAATTATAGACCGGTGAGCCTGACGTCAGTGGTAGGGAAGCTTCTGGAGAAGATACTGAGGGATAGGATCTATTACCAACTTAAGAGAATTCTTTGAGGAAGTGACAAAGTTGGTTGATGAGGGAAGGGCTGTAGATGTCGTATACATGGACTTCAGTAAGGCGTTTGATAAGGTTCCCCATGGTAGGCTGATGGAGAAAGTGAAGGCACATGGGGTCCAAGGTGTACTAGCTAGATGGATAAAGAACTGGCTGGGCAACAGAAGACAGAGAGTAGCAGTGGAAGGGAGTTTCTCAAAATGGAGACGTGTGACCAGTGATGTTCCACAGGGATCCGTGCTGGGACCACTGTTGTTTGTGATATACATAAATGATTTGGAGGAAAGTATAGGTGGTCTGATTAGCAAGTTTGCAGACGACACTAAGATTGGGGGAGTAGCAGATAGTGAAGGGGACTGTCAGAGAATACAGCAGAATATAGATAGACTGGAGAGTTGGGCAGAGAAATGGCAGATGGAGTTCAATCAGGGCAAATGCGAGGTGATGCATTTTGGAAGATCTAATTCAAGAGTGAACTATACAGTAAATGGAAAAGTCCTGGGGAAAATTGATGTACAGAGAGATTTGGGTGTTCAGGTCCATTGTTCCCTGAAGGTGGCAACGCAGGTCAATAGAGTGGTCAAGAAGGCATACGGCATGCTTTCCTTCATCGGACGGGGTATTGAGTACAAGAGTTGGCAGGTCATGTTACAGTTGTATAGGACTTTGGTTCGGCCACATTTGGAATACTGCGTGCAGTTCTGGTCGCCACATTACCAAAAGGATGTGGATGCTTTGGAGAGGGTGCAGAGGAGGTTCACCAGGATGTTGCCTGGTATGGAGGGCGCTAGCTATGAAGAGAGGTTGAGTAGATTAGGATTATTTTCATTAGAAAGACGGAGGTTGAGGGGGGACCTGATTGAGGTGCACAAAATCATGAGAGGTATAGACAGGGTGGACAGCAAGAAGCTTTTTCCCAGAGTGGGGGATTCAATTACTAGGGGACACGAGTTCAAAGTGAAAGGGGAAAAGTTTAGGGGGGATATGCGTGGAAAGTTCTTTACGCAGAGGGTGGTGGGTGCCTGGAATGCGTTGCCAGCGGAGGTGGTAGACGCGGGCACGATAGCGTCTTTTAAGATGTATCTAGACAGATACATGAATGGGCAGGAAGTAAAGAGATGCAGACCCTTAGAAAATAGGCGACAGGTTTAGATAGAGGATTTGGATCGGCGTAGGCTTGGAGGGCCGAAGGGCCTGTTCCTGTGCTGTGATTTTCTTTTCTTTCTTCTTTTCTTTCTTCTAGAACTATTTGCTGACGTGTAGGGTACCACCGACTTGGGCTGGTTGGGCCGAATGGCTTGTTTATGTGCTGTAAATTTCTATATGTTTTTAAGTAAATGATTTAATAAAAGTAGTGTATAATCCAAACTTTGTCATTAACTTTCGTATATTTTCTGGGCTCTTAAATATTTTATAAAAGCAT
The DNA here is from genome assembly GCF_036365525.1 of Heterodontus francisci. NCBI lineage: Eukaryota > Metazoa > Chordata > Chondrichthyes > Heterodontiformes > Heterodontidae > Heterodontus > Heterodontus francisci. Next base: position 96,519,560 of record NC_090371.1, read on the forward strand.
TTTAAGCATAACTTTTTAAATATTTTACTACAGGGTGATGCAGGAGGCCCATTAATGTGCAAAACAAAGACCCTGAACCGAAAGGAGGTGATTTCTGGTATTTCGTCAGCTGGAGGTGATTGTGCAATTGCCAGACATCCTGGCATTTATACCCGGCTAACAGACAAATATCTAGCCTGGATCAAGAAAACAATTGGAGTTGTACATTTTAATGAAACAAAGGAACAAATCTAATAGAAAGAGGCTGCGCTTTTGTTTATCTCTACTTTAATTGCAGTTTGCTTGTAGTTTGGATGAATCAAAGGGAACCTGACATATGAAATATGTTACTGAAACAGCTTCAAATGTTAAAGAAACTCAAAATGCTTATTTTTAGTCATACACATGAAAAAGCTACTCAGTATCCTCAGGTATAATGGTGGTTTGTGCTTTTGAAAGCCCTGGTCACATAGCTTTTCTGTTTATTTTTAGCAGATTTTATAATTATCATCCCTGTCCTACACGCTGGTATCTCTATAATGGATCAATATTATTTCCATTTGGTCCAGTATGTAGACATTATTGACTTTATTGTGGACTTATTGATTTTATTTCCTTTGGCGATGTGCCCCAGATGTGCTATCTGCAATGTGGCTTCATCAGCTATTGCTGCCAAAGCAACACTGTAAAGTTTTAGTTAACAGCTCTCAAAATACACTGTCATTGATGCATGTCAGATCCCATCACTCCAGATTGTGGAGCTGGTTAGAGATGTGCATGGCCAGGAAAGGACAAATCCTGCCTGAATTTGTGAACAGAACAGGAAACTTGTACGAGGGAGATAGAATGGGCTTCGTGTTTATGCTTTTATTGCAAACTCAGTCATTATTAATCTTTTTTGTATAATTCTAAAATTTTTTTGTCAATTTAAAAACATTCATTGATATTTGCATTTGTGAAAATTTACCTGATACACAGTATGATAAATGACAATGATGGTGGAAACCTGTGTATAATTTTCTTTGTTTATTTGGCCATTGACATTCTCAGATTATTTGGAACATAATTTAAATTGTCGCTATATCTTTTTTACAGAAAAGTAATGTTGATTGTAAAGATTTAAATGTAATTTGCAGGAAAACTGAAACTGAACCCTTAAAATTTTGCTTATGATGTGCTTTGATGACTAATACATAACAACATTTTTAAAAATCTGCTGGATACTATTTTCTGCTATGGTTCTAATTATTAAAAGATGTTATTGTGGAATTTTGGGAGAAATAACTAATAAGAACAAACTAGAGGCAATTTTGGCTTAGGCCGCTGGATGGAAACAGGGAAGTGATGCCCTTAAAATCAGAGTGCTGCTCTTGTCATTTCGTTCCTGGACGAATCCCACCCTCTACCATTTTGCCCAGTGCTTTTCCCAGGGCCATCCAAGCACTAGCTTTAATTAGACTGGAGTCTCATTAAATTATTGGGGTTGACGTTCTTTGGAGTTTCTCGCATTTCACACATGTAACTTCTGCAGAAACCTACTTAAGCGCATAGACAGGGCATTGAGCGATCTAACCAACAGCTCTTAAACAGCCTGCCAGAGGGTATTCATAAATATCTAAATTTCACAAATATCTAAATAAGTCTGTTTCTCTCTCCACAGATACTGGCAAACCTGCTGATTACTTCCAGCATTTTCTGTTTTTGTTTCTAATAATTGTTTTGCTGTGGCTAGGAGGAGCAGGAGTGGACCCACAATAAAGATCTATGCCACCCAAATACATCACAGGCCCCTGCAGGATTGGCTCCCACCCCCAGGCTCTGACTGTTGGACAGCTCCCTATGGGAACTTGTTGATTTTCTGACCTCCCAGAATTGGTGACCTGGGGCCTTGAACCAGGGAGAAGATGGTGCTCCCATGGCCATTTGGTACCAGCAGTCAGGCAGTGGAATAGACATGAGGTTCAGCCCTCTAAATGACTCGAGCCTCCTGCAGCCAAGAATGGGCAGGAGGTGAGAATGCTCTGCTCACCATCTGCCAGTTCCCCACTGGTAGTTAAAATCAGCCTTACAGAGGGTGCTTTTGATTTCTGGAAGTTCTTGTTCCTTTCAAAATTGTCACAGGGAAGGGCTTTTTTGACCAGATTTTAAAAAGCCCATCTTCTAATCCTTTACTTTTTCCATCTACTGTCCAATTTCTAGCCTGATCCTCCTTTTCAAACTGGGTTTCCAGTTTTCCCATTACTCCTTGTTTGAATTTTTCTAATCTGATTTCTCACCTGTTAGTAGCACTGAGACTGTCCTGCTGAGTGCCAATGGTAACATCTTGTATGACTGCAATCGTGGCTTCTAATTTCTCCTGGCTGTTCGTGTTTCTGACACCTTTGCACCTGAAGTTCTTTTCCATTGTCTTTCTTTCATGGTACAACTCCATGAAACCACACTATGCTTGTTCTGTTCCTGCAAATGCAACCGTTTTATCTTTTCAAATGTTCTTTCCCCCCATATCTGTCCGGTCATTTGTAGTGTGACTCAGGCTGTATCCTTGGCCTTCCTATTTCACCATCTGCACCTTGATGATACCTTCAGAATGACTTTTCACATAAGTGCTGGGGACATAACACTCCACCTTTCTACATTCACCATTGACCCCAAGCCTGTCACAATTCTAACTGACCCAGAAGAGTGGTGATGTCTCCCAGCTTGACACTGGCAAAACCAATAATATCCTTTTTCATTTCCACCAGCACTTATGATTTTCTGGAACTGGTTCTATCAAGTTTTCCAGCTATCTGCTCTGCCTGCATGATTTGTGACACAAGCTGACTTTTATATTGTCGTCAGGTCAGTTTCTAAGGCCGGAATTTTACTGGGCCGGAGGGGAGCCATCCCCCGACTGAGAAGTTGATGGCAATCCCGCCTCCACCGAGCCTGGGGATCCAGACTGGATTTTATGGTCCCCGGGCCCTTAATTGTTCTTAGGTGGAACTTCCACCTCATTGAGGCAGGTGGTCCTGCCTAATGGAGCTGTCAGCCAATCAGCGGGCCGGCAGCTCTTAGTCCCAGCAGCGCCACGGGGAGGGGTGGCCACTGCTGGGACTGCAACCCAGCTGAAGAATGAAGATGTTGGGGAGTACCAGAGAACGGGTAAGTATTTGGGGCCTTGCGGGGGCGATCAGTTGGGGCCTGGCAAAGCAATGGGGATTGATTGGGGGGTGTGTTGGGCATTGGGGGCGGCCCTCCGTTGGGCAAGGGTGCCCAATCAGGACGGCCGCCCCTCCAGGTCATCGGAAGGCACCTACTTTTATCAGGCGTTTTTCTGAAGTCTCAGCTGCCAACTGTAAAATCCCCGTGGTGGCGGGTGGAGGCCCTTAATTGGCCACTTTAGGGCCTTGATTGGCCTGGGGCAGGCGGCTGTTTCTCGCCGCTGGACAGGTAAAATGGCACCGGAGGCGGGAGCAGGAGTGGGTCAGGAAGGGCCCCCCCCACCCCCCGAGCCTCACACTCCATTTTACACCCCTCCCCCACACACTCACCGTCACCAGCTCACTCTTTGGGGGGTGTTGTAAAATCCCAGCCTTAGAATGCATTATTCTACCTTTCCTCTCAACTTCTGCCACTGAAACTGTACTCTTTTGCTATCAGAACGTCAAGGATTGACTCCGTGAATATCCTTCTCATCAGTGCCTCCTCTTTCAGCCTTCACAAGCTTCACTCAATCACAACCTCGGTGGCCCAAATCTTTGCATTTGCTAGATTGAGCACTCCCATTACTACAATTCTTGTAAAGCTCTAGTAGTTATTTGTTTCCTGATATAACAATAACAACAACTAACTGTATATTTATTGAGTTCTTTTAACATAGAAAAATGTCTCAAGGAACTTTACAGAGGCATAACAACTTACATTTATACAGAACCTTTAACATAGAAAAAACATCCCTATGTGCTTCACAAAGGCTTAACCTAAAAAATGAATACTTAACCAAAGGAAGAAATATTAGGAGGTTTGATCAAAAGTTAGGCCAAGCAAGTGGGTTTCAATTCTTGGGGCTGGGGTGACAGGTGGAGAGGTAGTGGGGCTTAAGAAGGAAATTTCAGAGCATGGGCTTGAGGTGGATGACGGGACAGTCACCTAGGTTGGGACCAAGGGAGTGGGGACACATAAGATTCCAGAGTCAAAGGAGTAGACCTTGTGAGGGGTTGTGGCGGAGGGGGTTGTAGCATTGAGTAAGGTTAAAGATCGGAACGGGTGAGGCCATAAAGTGTTTTAAACATGAAGATGAGGACGAGAATCTTACATTGGAGGTGTTGGGAACCAGGAGTTAATCTAAGTCAATGTGCACAGAGGTAATGGATGGAGGTGAAAGTAGGCAGATTTTGTGGTGGAAAGAATATGGGATCGGAAATTGAGGCTGGGATCGGTCTGGCTCAGTTTGCAACAGTGGCCGGGGAATGGAATGGAGTTGCTAGCTAGGATATGGAGTTTGAAGGTCTGAAGACAATTACTTTGTCATTATGCCCCTGCTATCTGGAACTGTCCCCCTAAAGTAATGCTTCATCCATTGAAAACCTCTTACAAACCTCTCTATAGGTGCTTCCAGCTTCTCCTTATAGTCTCTCACTTGCATCCTTGGAGCAAATTATTTAAGTATAATAGTTGCATCTATGAGGAAAGATTGGATAGGCAAGGTTTGCTTTTCCTAGAACAGAGGAGGCTGAGGGGTGACTTAATTGAAGTGTACAAAATTATGAGGGGGCCTAGACAGAGTAGATAGGAAGGATCTGTTCCCCCTAGTGGAGAATTAGAATTAGAATTAGAATATTACAGCGCAGTACAGGCCCTTCGGCCCTCAATGTTGCGCCGATCATCTGACCTACACTATTCCATTTACATCCATATGTCTATCCAATGACCACTTAAATGCCCTTAAAGTTGGCGAGTCTACTACTGTTGCAGGCAGGGCGTTCCACGCCCCTACTACTCTCTGCGTAAAGAAACTACCTCTGACATCTGTCCTATATCTTTCACCCCTCAACTTAAAGCTATGTCCCCTCGTGTTTGCCATCCTCATCCGAGGAAAAAGACTCTCACTATCCACCCTATCTAACCCTCTGATTATCTTGTATGTCTCTATTAAGTCACCTCTCCTCCTCCTTCTCTCTAACGAAAACAACCCCAAGTCCCTCAGCCTTTCCTCGTAAGACCTTCCTTCCATACCAGGCAACATCCTAGTAAATCTCCTCTGCACCCTTTCCAAAGCTTCCACATCCTTCCTATAATGCGGTGACCATAACTGCACGCAATACTCAAGGTGCGGCCTCACCAGAGTTTTGTACAGCTGCATCATGACCTCGTGGCTCCGAAACTCGATCCCCCTACTAATAAAAGCTAACACACCATATGCCTTCTTAACAGCCCTATTAACCTGGGTAGCAACTTTCAGGGATTTATGTACCTGGACACCAAGATCTCTCTGCTCATCTACACTACCAAGAATCTTCCCATTAGCCCAGTACTCTGCATTGCTGTTACTCCTTCCAAAGTGAATCACCTCACACTTCTCCGCATTAAACTCCATTTGCCATCTCTCAGCCCAGCTCTGCAGCCTATCTATGTCCCTCTGTACCCTACAACATCCTTCGGCACTATCCACAACTCCACCGACCTTCGTGTCATCCGCAAATTTACTAACCCACTCTTCTACACCCTCATCCAGGTCGTTTATAAAAATGACAAACAGCAGTGGCCCCAAAACAGAACCTTGTGGTACACCACTAGTAACTAAACTCCAGGATGAACATTTGCCATCAACCACCACCCTCTGTCTTCTTTCAGCTAGCCAATTTCTGATCCAAAGCTCTAAATCACCTTCAACCCCATACTTCCGTATTTTCTGCAATAGCCTACCGTGGGGAACCTTATCAAACGCCTTACTGAAATCCATATACACCACATCCACGGCTTTACCCTCATCCACCTGTTTGGTCACCTTCTCGAAAAACTCAATAAGGTTTGTGAGGCACGACCTACCTTTCACAAAACCGTGCTGACTATCGCAAATGAACTTATTCTTTTCAAGATGATTATAAATCCTGTCTCTTATAACCTTTTCCAACATTTTACCCACAACCGAAGTAAGGCTCACAGGTCTATAATTACCAGGGCTGTCTCTACTCCCCTTCTTGAACAAGGGGACAACATTTGCTATCCTCCAGTCCTCCGGCACTACTCCTGTCGACAATGACGACATAAAGATCAACAACAACGGCTCTGCAATCTCCTCCCTGGCTTCCCAGAGAATCCTAGGATAAATCCCATCTGGCCCAGGGGACTTATCTATTTTCACTCTTTCCAAAATTGCTAACACCTCCTCCTTGTGAATCTCAATCCCATCTCGCCTAGTAGGCTGTATCTCAGTAATCTCCTCGACAACATTTTCTTTTTCTACTGTAAATACTGACGAAAAATATTCATTTAACGCTTCCCCTATCTCCTCTGATTCCGCACACAACTTCCCACTACTATCCTTGATTGGCCCTGTTCTAACTCTTATCATTCGTTTATTCCTGATATACCTATAGAAAGCCTTAGGGTTTTCTTTGATCCTATCCGCCAATGACTTCTCGTGTCCTCTCCTTGCTCTTCTTAGCCCTCCCTTTAGATCCTTCCTGGCTAGCTTGTAACTCTCAAGCGCCCTAACTGAGCCTTCACGTCTCATCCTAACATAAGCCGCCCTCTTCCTCTTGACAAGCGCTTCAACTTCTTGAGTAAACCACGGCTCCCTCGCTCGACAACTTCCTCCCTGCCTGACAGGTACATACTTATCAAGGACACGCATTAGCTGCTCCTTGAATAAGCTCCACATTTCGTTTGTGCCCATCCCCTGCAGTTTCCTTCCCCATCCTACACATCCTAAATCTTGCCTAATCGCGTCATAATTTCCTTTCCCCCAGCTATAATTCTTGCCCTGCGGTATATACCTGTCCCTGCCCATCGCTAAGGTAAACCTAACCGAATTGTGATCACTATCGCCAAAGTGCTCACCTACATCTAAATCGAACACCTGGCCGGGTTCATTACCCAGTACCAAATCCAATGTGGCATCGCCCCTGGTTGGCCTGTCTACATACTGTGTCAGAAAACCCTCCTGCACACACTGGACAAAAACAGACCCATCTAAAGTACTCAAACTATTGTATTTCCAGTCAATATTTGGAAAGTTAAAGTCCCCCATAACCACTACCCTGTTACTCTCGCTCCTGTCGAGAATCATCTTCGCTATCCTTTCATCTACATCTCTGGAACTATTCGGAGGTCTATAGAAAACTCCCAACAGGGTGACCTCTCCTCTCCTGTTTCTAACCTCGGCCCATACTACCTCAGTAGACGAGTCCTCAAACGTCCTTTCTGCCGCTGTAATACTTTCCTTGATTAACAATGCCACACCCCCCCCTCTTTTACCCTCTTCTCTGTTCTTACTGAAACATCTAAATCCCGGAACCTGCAACATCCATTCCTGCCCCTGCTCTACCCATGTCTCTGAAATGGCCACAACATCAGGATCCCAGGTACCAACCCATGCTGCAAGCTCACCCACCTTATTCCGGATGCTCCTGGCTTTGAAGTAGACACACTTTAAACCAAGTTCTTGCTTGCCAGTGCCCTCTTGCGTCCTTGTAACCTTATCCCCTACCTCACTACTCTCAACAGCCTGTACACTGGAACTACAATTTAGGTTCCCATTCCCCTGCTGATTTAGTTTAAACCCCCCCGAAGAGCACTAACAAATCTCCCCCCCAGGATATTGGTACCCCTCTGGTTCAGGTGAAGACCATCCTGTTTGTAGAGGTCCCACCTACCCCAGAAAGAGCCCCAATTATCCAGGAAACCAAAACCCTCCCTCCTACACCATCCCTGCAGCCACGTGTTCAACTCCTCTCTCTCCCTATTCCTCTCTTCGCTAGCACGTGGCACAGGCAACAACCCAGAGATAACAACTCTGGTTGTTCTCGCTCTAAGCTTCCACCCTAGCTCCCTGAATTTCTGCCTTAAATCCCCATCTCTCTTCCTACCTATGTCGTTGGTGCCTATGTGGACCACGACTTGGGGGTGCTCCCCCTCCCCCTTAAGGATCCCAAAAACACGATCGGAGACATCACGTACCCTGGCACCTGGGAGGCAACACACCAACCGTGAGTCTCTCTCGTTCCCACAGAACCTCCTATCTGTTCCCCTAACTATGGAGTCCCCAATGACTAATGCTCTGCTCCTCTTCCCCTTTCCCTTCTGAGCAACAGGGACAGACTCTGTGCCAAAGACCTGCACCCCATTGCTTACCCCTGGTAAGTCGTCCCCCCCAACAGTATCCAAAACGGTATACCTGTTGTTGAGGGAAACGGCCACAGGGGATCCCTGCACTGCCTGCTGGTTCCCTTTCCTTCCCCTGACGGTAACCCATCTACCTACTTCTTTTACCTGAGGTGTGACTGCCTCCCTATAACTCCTGTCAATAATCCCCTCCGCCTCCCGAATGATCCGAAGTTCATCCAGCTCCAGCTCCAGTTCCCTAACGCGGTCTGCGAGGAGCTGGAGTTGGGTGCACTTCCCGCAGATGCAGTCAGCAGGGACACTCTTGGCGACCCCTACCTCCCACATTCTGCAGGAGGAACATACAACTGCCTTTACCTCCATTCCCACTATTCTAGATTCCCAACAAATCTATGAAATTGACCGCTCAGCTGAAAGTCCGCTCCGCACCTCGTTCTGTCAAAGTGAAATTGACCGCTCAGCTGAAAGTTCGCTCCGCACCTCGTTCTGTCAAAGCTGCTCCTCGCAAAAGTCAACTGAGGTGATTGGTAGGATTAGAGGGGACATGAGGAAAGACTTTTTCACCCAGAGGGTGGTGGGTGTCTGGAATTCACTGCCAGGAACAGTGGTGGAGGCAGAAACCCTCAACTCATTTAAAAGGTACCTGGACATGCACCTGAAATACTGTAACCTGCAAGGCTATGGACCAGGTGCTGGAAGGTGGGATTAGATAGCGGCTAGTTTGTTCAACCAGCATGGGCTCGACGGGCTGAATGCCCTCCTTCCATGCTGTAATTTTTCTCTGGTTCTATAATTCTAGTGTATGTATGCACACAGTATACTGTACATCAGCAGATACAAAGCAATGGGGTAGAAAAAGCAGAGCCAGCTGCTGTCCATAGAACCATAGAGAATCACAACCCAGATGGAGGCTATTTGGTCAATTGTGTCTGTGTCAGCTTTTTGCTAGAGCAATCCAAAACTAATCTACTGCTCTGGTCTCTCCCTAGCCTGTTCCCTTAAAAGATGAAATGTTTTCTGCCTCAACTACTCCCTGTGACAACAAATCCTTTCCTATTTCCATAACTACATCAAAAACATTTCTCCTAATCCCTGTCCTCGCTCTCTCTTACTGATAATTTTAAATTGATGACCCCTCATCGTCACCTCTCCAATCAGAAAAAATAGATTTTCCCTATTCACCAGATTGAAGTAGTTCATAAGTTTTTTTTTTAAACTGTCAAATCGTTAATTGTCTGCTCCGCTCAAGGGAAAAGAACCTTAATGCCTCAAATTTCCCCTTAGAACTATAATTTCCCATCCCTGGCGTCATGCTAGTGACTATATGCTGTATACTCTCTGTGATGGTGCTGATGCTACGGAAGCCTCAAAGCAATAAAATGACACAGGTTGCGCTTCAGGCCACTTGCAGCATGTTTCATGTGATGCTCCATGCTGGGCAGGGTGCTGGCGAGGCGTGCTGTGTGTGCATGACAGTGTGAGGAGCAGTCTGATTGTGATGTCAATCAGCCATTCCAGCTGAATTGATGCACATTTCACAAACCTCGTCTGTACATGTGCAAGGAACGCCTGTGCTAATCACTCACAGCTGTATATGCATTCAGCTGTATGAGGAACCACCCCTCACTAGCATTATTTAAAGGGTTAGGCATCCAAATTGCATGTGAGGTACTTCTGACTTACTTCTGCTATGGGAATGTTAATGAAAGTGCTGTGGCTTGTTTTTTGGAGGTTTTATGGTGAACTGTTGCCTACATTCAGGGAGGCTGAGAGGATCTGGTGACCTAACTCTAGGTAAAGGGGCTGTGGTTTCAGTGCCTCTGGGTCTGTAACAGGATCAGCAAGTGGAGCACAGACTGCGGAGAGGGGAAGCCCTGCGAAGACAGAGGAGAAGGAAATGCTGCACAGAAGACCCTACCCACCACAAGTTTTTCAGGAGCACTTCTCTTAGCTCCACCTAACCCAGGAGCAGTGCCTGAGATGACTCAGTTTCAACAAGGAGGCAGTCACCTCCTTCAACAGAACCTGGGGCCTTGAACCAGGGAGAGGACGGTGCTGCCAATGGCCATAAAGATCACAGTGGCATCCGGATTTTTCCAGGCAAAAGCGGGTGACATATCCATGTCTCCCAGCACGCTGTCCAGTGATGCAAACAGGAGGTGGCACAGGCCATCTACGTCAGGAGAGCAAATACAGATTTTATCCCTTGGCAAGGATGAAAGGGCATGTGGCTTTCCAGGATAGTTGGATTCCTGATGGTGTGGGGCACACGTGTGGCTCCATGGACCCCATGTCAACAGAGAGAGGTATAAGAACCGCAAGTCTACCAATCAATTAATGTGCAGTTAGTGTGCTACCAGGCACAATATATGTCAGTGAATGCCCACTATCCTGGCAGCAACAGCAACGCTTTCATTCTGTGGCATCTGCTGTTCCAGCTGTCTTCAAGGCTCCAAGAAGAGCCAGAGGTTGGCTACTCCAGGACAATGGCTACCCCCTTTTCATATGGCTGATAACAGCCTGCTACCATCCGACCATGCAAGGATCTCAGGACTTTTGTCTGAACTTCCACTGCAGCACTGGGACATTGAGTGGCTTCTGCCTGTGCTGTAATGGAAGCTGAGACATTGGTCACGTGACACTGTTTCATGGCTGGGTCTACAGTTGCTGTCATGGAGTTGGTCACCACTTCCATGCCTGAAAGGATGAGCTCCTAACTCTACATCATGCTGTCTACTGTGGTGGAGTTGGACTCCTCCATGCTCCTTAACCAGTGACAGACCTGCCTATGCACCAAGCATCTTGGTGTGCATCCACATCAGTGTTCTCCTGTACACTGCTCCATCGGAGTTCTCATTTGAGTCCCAACAGCAGAACATGTGGTGAGCTGGCACATGCACTATCCTTTCCCCCAGCCTGGCTGCAACCCAATTGTGCACAGTGGCTCACCACACACAGATTGTGACTTTATACTAGCCTCTAAAGTTCATGCAGCACCAGTATCTGAGTTGGTAGCTGCAGGTTTCAGATTGTGGGACGGTGCTTCTTTCTCGGAGGTCTGGTGAAGCCCTCTCTCTTTCTCCTGGGGCTGCTGTGACTGGTCAGGCAGCAGTTTTTGAGTATCTGCGAGCATAAAATCAAACAGGCAGGTTGGAGTGAGGCAAGCTGGAATGCGGGGTGAGGGGGGTGGGGTTTGTAAAACAAGAGAGGTCCATGATCACACAATCTGCAGCGTGCACATCATGCGGTGGAGCAGGATGAAGGCGAGGTTGGAGTTAAGAAGGGGAGAAAAGCAGTAACATACTGTCATCTTGAATACTCTCGGCAACGCTGGATCCCATGGTCCCTGTTGCAGCTGGCACCATGATGGGCAGCACCATCTCCTGTGTTGGTATCAGAGGATGAAGGCTCGTCTGTTTCCTGTTAATACAGCTTTGCTTTCTTCTATTCTGGGCAACCTTCCCTGCAAGATAGAGGGCAGAATGTCGATGATTGTGCTGCAATGTGTTTGTGTGACATGCCTGCCACAGCCAAATAGCTGGAGGTATGTCGAGACAGCGAGAGGTGGGTGTGAGGCTAGCAGCACTGGAATGTGTGTGAGTGTGAGGTGGAGCATCTGAATGATAGGCTTGAGTCTGGAATGCGAGAGATTGCTGATGGGTGAGTGATGAGTTGTGATGCGTTGAATAGCATGAGAGGTTGGTGGTCAGGTGGGTCTGAGATGTCCCATGAAGATGCATTCATTGATCTTGATTACCCACATCAGGGGCTGAATATTATGGGGGCGCCGCTGTCTGCGGCGGAGCCGTTTGAACTCGGAGCGCCTGCATATTAAACGCGGGGGCTCATTAGAATCACGGCGCCGAGCTGCCCTCCCCATATTACGTGGGGAGAGGCGGGACATTCAGCTCAGTGAGAGAGTTTTTGACAGCTGTGCAGCAGGTGCTGGGGCCCTATTTTAAGCACTCCAGAACCTGCTTCCTGACAGCTGTCAAAGAAATACTTACTTGACTACTGAAGAGTGGGACTGCTATCAATCTGGCAGCAAAGCAGAAAGTCCTGAAGAAATCCAGCAAGTCAGGCAGCATCTGTGGAGAGAGAAGCAGAGTTAACTTATCCAAGTTCACAGACCTGAAAGTTAACTCTGCTTCTTTCTCCACACATGCCGCCAGACCTGCTGAGTTTCCCCAGCACTTTCTGCTTTGCTGCCACATACTTACCCTGCTGTGTCCCAGTGTCCTGTGAAGTTGTGATCCTCTTCTCCCACTCAAGTGTAACACTCCTTCTGGCAGACGTGCCGCACCTGGGTGAATAATCTTAATTTTGCACATTCCAGGATGTGAGATTTAAATGGACCATAAAAGGAATTAGAGTTTTACAGAGAACACACTGACACAAATGGGAATGCATGGGTGTCACAGCAATGTAAATACATCTTTCACTAAATGATGTGTGCCAGCATGTAGTGTTAATGTCACATCCCTTTGCACCACTGGCCCTTCAGGAGAGCCAACATATGTAATAACATCATTGCCATGCCACCATTACTCATGAGTGTCTCCACAGACTGTGAGATGGACATTGACTCAGTCAGCTGCTGCCTCTAATGGTTTACACAGAGATGCTGCCAATGTAGACTGGTGCACGGCAGGTGAGCGAGGGTGACGTGTGGCTTGCAGAGCTCTTGTCAGTTCCTATGGAGCAGACAGCCTTTGTCTGATAAGCCACTTCTGTACATCCCTACCTCACTGCTAGCCCTGCGTGAATCAGATGGGTGCCATCTTCCATGCGTCTTTCATATTGTAGGTCCTCAGTGTCCTCATAGTCCGAGGAGGAATCCTGTTGATGTCTCTGCTCATCATGCCAGGATTATTGGGTGCATACACAAACAAGAAATGTTGGAAATACTCAGCAAGTCTGGCAGCATCTGTGGAGAGAGAAGGAGAGTTAAAGTTTCAGGTCAGTGACCTTTCAACTATTGGATGCGTAGATGTGCAGAGCAGCAAATAAAGGAGCTGGCCTTTTTGGCCTATAGTACAGCTCATCACCCTATCCATACAGGCATTGGAGGCACTCTTTCAGGATGCCGATCTCCTGCTCAATGGTGGCTCATGTAGCGCCGTGGCTGGCGTTGTATCTCTCCTATGTTCTATTAGAGTTAGATTAGGGCCAATCAAGGATAGTAGTGGGAAGTTGTGTATGGAATCAGAGGAGATATGGGAAGCGTTAAATGAATATTTTTCGTCAGTATTTACAGTAGAGAAAGAAAATGTTGTCGAGGAGAATTCTGAGATACAGACTACTAGGCTAGATGGGATTGAGGTTCACAAGGAGGAGGTGTTAGCAATTTTGGAAAGTGTGAAAATAGATAAGTCCCCTGGGCCAGATGGGATTTATCCTAGGATTCTCTGGGAAGCCAGGGAGGAGATTGCAGAGCCTTTGTCCTTGATCTTTATGTCGTCATTGTCGACAGGAATAGTGCCGGAAGACTGGAGGATAGCAAATGTTGTCCCCTTGTTCAAGAAGGGGAGTAGAGACAGCCCTGGTAATTATAGACCTGTGAGCCTTACTTCGGTTGTGGGTAAAATGTTGGAAAAGGTTATAAGAGATAGGATTTATAATCATCTTGAAAAGAATAAGTTCATTAGAGATAGTCAGCACGGTTTTGTGAAGGGTAGGTCGTGCCTCACAAACCTTATTGAGTTTTTCGAGAAGGTGACCAAACAGGTGGATGAGGGTAAAGCCGTGGATGTGGTGTATATGGATTTCAGTAAGGCGTTTGATAAGGTTCCCCACGGTAGGCTATTGCAGAAAATATGGAAGTATGGGATTGAAGGTGATTTAGAGCTTTGGATCAGAAATTGGCTAGCTGAAAGAAGACAGGGGGTGGTGGTTGATGGCAAATGTTCATCCTGGAGTTTAGTTACTAGTGGTGTACCACAAGGATCTGTTTTGGGGCCACTGCTGTTTGTCATTTTTATAAATGACCTAGATGAGGGTGTAGAAGGGTGGGTTAGTAAATTTGCGGATGACACGAAGGTCGGTGGAGTTGTGGATAGTGCCGAAGGATGTTGTAGGTTACAGAGGGACATAGACAGGCTGCAGAGCTGGGCTGAGAGATGGCAAATGGAGTTCAATGCGGAAAAGTGTGAGGTGATTCACTTTGGAAGGAGTAACAGGAATGCAGAGTACTGGGCTAATGGGAAGATTCTTGGTAGTGTAGATGAACAGAGAGATCTTGGTGTCCAGGTACATAAATCCCTGAAAGTTGCCACCCAGGTTAATAGGGCTGTTAAGAAGGCATATGGTGTGTTAGCTTTTATTAGTAGGGGGATCGAGTTTCGGAGCCACGAGGTCATGCTGCAGCTGTACAAAACTCTGGTGCGGCCGCACCTGGAGTATTGCGTGCAGTTCTGGTCACCGCATTATAGGAAGGATGTGGAAGCTTTGGAAAGGGTGCAAAGGAGATTTACTAGGATGTTGCCTGGTATAGAAGGAAGGTCTTATGAGGAAAGGCTGAGAGAGAAGGAGGAGGAGAGGTGACTTAATAGAGACATATAAGATAATCAGAGGGTTAGATAGGGTGGATAGTGAGAGTCTTTTTCCTCGGATGGTGATGACAAACACGAGGGGACATAGCTTTAAGTTGAGGGGTGATAGATATAGGACAGATGTTAGAGGTAGTTTCTTTACTCAGAGAGTAGTAGGGGCGTGGAACGCCCTGCCTGCAACAGTAGTAGACTCGCCAAATTTAAGGGCATTTAAGTGGTCATTGGATAGACATATGGATGAAAATGGAATAGTGTAGGTCAGATGGTTTCACAGGTCGGCGCAACATCGAGGGCCGAAGGGCATGTACTGCGCTGTAATGTTCTATGTTCCTCTGCGGCAGTGGTGGAGTCTCTCACCCGATAGGATAGCCCTTATCTCCAAGAAGCCACCCCTCCATCTGAGCCAGTTCAGTGAACAGCGGTGGCAGCCGGGACTGGCGCAAGACCCAGGTGTCCTGGCAGCTGCCTGAGAAGCAGTCACACATTTGCTGCAAGCAGCTGCGGTGTTCACATACCAGCTTCACCTAGATTGAGAGGGCTCCTTTAATGGTGACGTCTGCAGGTGGTAGCCTGGCAGTGGGCCTGATGGCCACATGAATGCAGTCGATGAACATTACAAACTATGGTTCTCGGCAATGGTGCCAGAATCAATGCCCCTCTAAGCCTGGCTGTGAGGATCCGTCCTGAAGCGCACATCATCACTGGCCTGCCGGTGCAGGGTATTGGTGACCTCCCTGATGCAGTGGTGCACTGCTGACTGTGTGGCCCCACAAAGGTCTCTGGTGGGCCTCAACAAGGTTGCAGAGGAACCGCTGCCACTATGAGGAACAAAGGCATGGGATGTCCACCGGAGCCCATGGGCTGTATGTCATACTTGAGAAGGGCACAGAGATCTGTCACCACCCTCTCTTTATGCACAATCTCCTCTGACACCGGTGCTCTGACATCCGATGGCATGTCATGTGGGGCCTGTAGATGCATGGCAACCATAAAGGTGGGCTCCCCTTGGGGACTGCTGCTCAAGACTGGGGACCTCTACGTGGATCGCACCTACCTGTTGGTATTGCCTCTGGTGCGTGCGGATCCTCACGTGCAGAGAATCACACAATGTAGGATGAGCCATACCTATTTCCATGTGATAAATAAAGTTGAACCCTGCATATATTCGAAGGTTCCTAATAGGGCATGGATTGGTGTTGATGGGTACATTCGCTGCTTTCCTGGATCAACTATGTAATGTGCCATGGCATTGCCCATCTTAGCCAACACTCAGAGTGGCACAACATGACCACATCAAGATCCTACCAGCTGTATCGATTGCCCCCACGATCCATAACACCTTAATGCTCCTGCCCTTTCTGGCACCCTCCCCACACACAGGTTGCCTAGTGTGCCATTGCCCCCTCACAAACACAAGAGCGTACACTGTTAACGGAGGGATGGTACATGGTACCTCCCTTCATGCCAGCACAGATTTCTCTCCAGTAATCCCAGACCCCCTCACTTCCAGAATGCACAGTGAGACCCCTGCATATCCCCCCTCCCTCCTCCCTTTAAGAATGCAGAGGTAGACCCTTGTGTATCCACCCCCACTCCTCTCTTCCATAATGCAGTGAGGACCCGCCGGCTTTTCAGATTGTGAACGGGATGGCATGTGACGACCACCTGTCCAACAAAAAATCCGGCAGTGTCGGTGGAGAGGCACCAGACTGCATAATCAGCATTACCGTATGCTAAGTAAGCATTACCATATGCTAACTGTGGTGCCGCCGCTGTGCAGCGGGGGGGCCGCACTACGGTCCTGTCACCGGTACAATGCGGTGGGCCCGACTTGACGTTGCGGGTTGAGGCAGGCCTCTCCCCGCAGCATTTTACCAGCCTCTGCACCGCAACCCGCGGCATCGAGGGGCCGGTAAAATTCAGCCCCAGGTCATTGAATTTCTCCCAGGACTGCTGCCGGGTCCTCGGGACCAGACTCCGAGAGCTGACCTTCCTGGCAACTTGTTCTCATTCCTTCTAAGGGCCTTGAGATCCTCCTGGTCCCAGCTGAAAAATAGCATCACTCCTCCTGTTCAGCTCCATAATTAAGACCCCCATTACCACATCTGTGAACAGTGGTGCCATACTCTGGCCTGACGCTCCAGTTCTTATCTCTCTAACTGCAGTAGCTACAGTCAGCAGCAGCCCCCTTTCATTCAGTGCAGCTTGATTGCCCATGGAGCAGGCTCCCAGCTGTCTTGTTTCACTGGGTGACCTCTTCACGTGGCGGGGCTCCCACCAGTTGCTGTAAAATACCAGTGGTGGTGGGAAGAGGCTTTTAAGTGACCATTAATTGGCCACTTAAGGGCCTCAATTGGCCTGTGGGCAGCAAGGCCGTCGCCAGCCTTCCCCACCCCAGACTAACTTTGAAGGCATCGGAGAGGTGACAGGCACTCCATCACCCCTGCCTTTCCATGCAATGTTATGGGGACGCACCCCCACCCCTGCCTCTGTTCCTGTCCCTAGGGACCCATAAAATTCAGTCCAATATTGTTAGTGAGGCCTAACCATTGCCATTTAAAAATATCATTACTCTTGTACTCTACATCCCTATTATTAAACTCAAAACGCTATTGGCCTTCTTCTGGATTTATCTGCCTAAACCAATAGCATGATTACAATGTGCAAGGCTCAAATTTGATGTTTTACTGGTTACAATGAATGTTGCAAACCATTAAAAAGACAGATCAGAAAAACTTTCCTAACAGTAAACATAAGGATATTAACTGTGATACTGAGGGTATCATAGAATCCCTTTTTATCTCCTTCATATGTCCTAAACTGCTTTCGATCCATTAGCTTATGTTTGAAGTAGTCACTGTTATGTACACTAATTTGTGCCTAGCAAACTCCGACAGTGAATGAATGAATGATCAAGTAAGTGGTGTTAGTCAAGGGACCAAATATTGGCCAGGTCAAATCCTTGATATTCTTTCTATTGTGCCATAGGAACTCTTACATCCACTTCAACAGTCAGATGGGGCCTTGGCCTAGCACCGTATCCAACATGTGGCATCTCTGACAATGTAGCATTTCCTCGGATTTGTTCACTTGTATTAAGCTAGTTTTAAGCTTGAAAACAAATCTTCTGACTTGCAGTGGAATTAACTGGGCCAAGTTGACAGGCAGTAAAGCTGCTGCAGGTGACTGAAATTTGGTCCAGAAAGGCTGAGTTTTCCTTCTGTGCTTTGCTGAAGAGGACGCATGATCATTGGTGATTGGTACTTCGATGTTTGTTAATCTTTATCTAACAAAGAAAAATATGTAATGGAATTATTGTGTGATTAAAAATATTCAAATACAATGTAGCATAACTCTTTTTCCAGTCAAAATATATTTCTTCCTTACATTGGCAAGGTCCTTGGGAATCAAACATTTTTGTCCATTAGAACATAGGAACATAAGAAATAGGAGCAGGAGTAGGCCATTCGGCCTCAAGCCTGCCCTGCCATTCAATAAGATCATGGCTGATCTGTCCCAGACCTCAACTTCTCTTTCGTGCCAGCTTCTCATAGCCCTCAACTCCCCGATATTCAAAAAACTATCTGCCTCCTCTTTAAATACTTTCAGTGATTTAGCCTCCACAACTCTCTGGGGTAGAGAATTCCAGACATTCACTACCCTCTTCGTGAAGAAATTCCTTTGCATCTCAGTTTTAAATGAGTGTCCCCTTATTCTGTAACTACGTCCCCTAATTTGAGATTCCGTCACTAGTGGAAACATCTTCTCAACATCTACCCTGTCAAGCCCCCTCAGAATCTTGCACGTTTCAATAAGATCACCCATCATTCTTCTAAACTCTAATGAATTAGAGTTTAGCCGTTCTTGATTTGTCAACCCCTTCATCCCAAGAATCAGCCTAGAGAAACTCTCTAGTATATCCTTTCTTAAATAAGGGGACCAAAACTGTACACAATACTCCAGGTGCAGCCTCACCAACACCCTGTACAGTTGTAACAAGACTTCCCTATTTTTAAACTCCAACCCCCTAGCAATAAAGGCCAAAATTCCATTTGCTTTTTAAATTACTTGCTGCACCTACATGCTAACTTTTTGTGTTTCATGCACAAGAACACCCAGATCCCTCTGTAGTGCACTTTTTGGAGTCTCGCTCCATTTAAATATAAGTCTGCCTTTTGATTCTTCCTACCAAAGTGCATGACCTCACACTTCCTACACTAAACTCCATCTGCCAAGCTTTTACCCACTCACTCAAGCTATCTATAGCCCCTTGCAGATTCCTTATGTCCTCATCACAACATGCCCTCCCACCTATTTTTGTATCATCAGAAAATGTGGATATATTACGCTCTGCCCCCTCCTCCAAGTCATTAATATAGATAGTAAATAACTGAGGCCCAAGGACTGATCCTTGTGGCACTCCACTAGTTACGTCATTCCAACCTGAAAAAGACCCATTAATCCTGACTCTCTGTCTTCTGTGGGTTAACCAATCCTCAATCCATGCTAATACATTACCCCCAATACCATGAGCTCCTATCTTGTGCAATAATCTTTTATGTGGCACCTGAACGAATGCCTTCTGGAAATCAAAATACACTACATCTACCAGTTCCCCTTTATCAACTCTGCTTGTTATATCCTCAAAGAATTCTAGTAAATTTGTCAAACATGATTTCCTTTTCACAAAACCATGTTGACTCTGTTTGGTTCCATTAATGTCCTGCTATTTCTTCCTTAATAATGGACTCTAGCATTTTCCCAATGACTGATGTTAGGCTGACTGGCCTATAGTTTCCTGCTTTTTATCTCCCTCCCTTCTTGAACAGGGGCGTCACTGGGACCCTTCCGGAATCCAGTGAGTTCTGGAATATTTCGGCCAATGCCTCCACTATTTCTGCAGCCACTTCCTTTAAAACCCTTGGATGCAGGCCGTCAGGTCCTGGCGACTTGTCTGCCTTTAAGTCCCATCAGTTTGTCAAATACTTTTTCCCTCATGATAGAGACTGTTACAAGATTTTTGGTTCCCATTAGCTCCATGCTTATCTGGTATCTGTGGGATGTTTGTAGTGTCCTCCACCGTGAAGACCAATGCAAAATATTGGTCTAAATTATCTGCCATTTCCCTGTTCCCCGTCATCAATTCTCCAGTCACATCCTCCAAGGGTCACTTTAGCTACTCTCTTTTTATATACTCGTAGAAGCTCTTGCTGTTTGTTTTTATATTTCTTGCCAATTTACTTTCATAATCAATTTTCTCTCTATTAGCTTTTTAGTCATCCGCTGCTGGTTCCTAAAAAATTTCCAATCCTTTGGCCTACCATTAGTTTTCACCGAATTGTATGTCTTAATTTTTGATTTGATACCCTCCTTGACCGCCTTTGTTAAACACGGGTGGTTCATCCTTCTCATCGAGTCCTTCTTTTTGACCGGGATAAATTTTTGCTGAGTATTATGAAATATCTGCTTAAATGTCTGCCACTACTCATCCACTGACTTTCCTCTTAGTCTATTTTCCCAGCCCGCTTTAGACAACTCTTTCTTCATACCTCCGCAATTGCCCTTGTTTACGTTGAGGACACTGGTTTGAGACCCGAGTTGCTCGCCCTCAAACTGAATTTGAAAGTCTACCATGTTGTTATTGCTACCCCCTAGAGGATCCTCAACTACAATATCTCTTATCAATCCTACCTCATTACACATTACTAGATCTAAAATAGCCTGTTCCTGGGTAGGTTCTGCAACGTATTGCTCTAAGTAACAATCCCTGGTGTACACAAATTCGTCTTCCATGTTACCTCTGTCAATCGGATTTGTCCAGTCAATATGCAGATTAAAATCACCCATGACAATTATAGCGTCCTTCTTACATGCCTCCATTATTTCCCGATTTATACTTTGTCCTACAGAAAGGCAACTCTTCGGGGGCCTAGAGATGACTCCCACCCGTGACTTCTTCCCC
Source organism: Heterodontus francisci (assembly GCF_036365525.1). Lineage (NCBI taxonomy): Eukaryota > Metazoa > Chordata > Chondrichthyes > Heterodontiformes > Heterodontidae > Heterodontus > Heterodontus francisci. The sequence continues at coordinate 96,540,380 of NC_090371.1, forward strand.
TTGATATTCCTCATTTCCACCCAAACTGATTCCACATCATGATCTATTGCACCTCTATCACTACTCACCACTGCACTGATAACTTCCTTTATTAACAAAGCTACCCCACCTCCTTTCCTTTTTGCCTATTTTTCCAGAATGTCGAATACCCTCGACTATTAAGTTCCCAGTCTTGGTCACCCTGCAACCACATCTCTGTAACTGCTATCAAGACATACTCATTAATTTCTATTTGTGCCATTAACTCATCCATCTGGTTACAAATGCTGCGTGCATTCAGATAAAGAGGCTTCAGCATTGACTTTTTATCATTATTACTCATTCTGGTTCTAATTTCTGCTGCACTCTTCTGCTTATATTTTCTGTCCCTTCCTGCCATACTTTGATTACCGTTTGCCTCTTCACTACCCTGCATATCTGCCCTCTCGTTTCTTTTTGATTTTTGAAACTTGCCTTCAATTGAATCCGCCCCCCCTAGTAATTAGTTTAAAGTCCTATCTACCACTCTAGTTATATGATTCGCCAGGACACTGGTCCCAGCATGGTTCAAATGAAGCCTGTCCCAATGGAATAGCTCTCTCCTTCCCCAGTACTGGTGCCAGTGCCCCATGAATTGGAACCCATTTCTCCCACACCAATCTTTGAGCACGCATTTACCTCTCGAATCTTATTTACCCTATGCCAATTAATACAAATAGTTACATTCTCCTCAGAGCATGGGTGTAATTTTGAACTTTTGTGGTTACGGCAATATGAGCTATGACAAAGCTGTTAAAAACTTAAGGTCTTACCAGCATATTGTCAACATTTTTATATTTCAGCCTGTAACTTGTTAATACCACATCCTCCCGTAACTGCTAGAATACTAAGCTGCTGTTACATGGTTGGCAAAATGAGCAGTATGCTTCAAGTGGCCTTCATTGTTTCAATAATCAATGCCTTCGCAGGTCAAGGCTGTAAGTGTTTAAATAATGTCATTTTGACTTCTCAGAAGTTAGAATTTGTAATAATAATGCTGCTTTTTTATTGCAGGTATCTGTGTGGAAATCATTGGGGGTCATGATGTTAAACCTGGTTCAGGGTCTTACATGGCATCCATCCAAACAGAAAATAAGCACGAGTGTGGAGGAACTTTAATCCATGCCCAGTGGGTCCTGACTTCAGCAAACTGTGCAGTGTGAGTATTGAAATATTTGGTATTTATCGTAGAATAAGAAATTTACAGTGCAGAAAATGGCAATTTGGCTCACTCATTTCACTTTGTGTGAGCTGTCCTGCCTAATCCCATTTCCCTGCTAATTCCCTGTATCCTTTTATAAATTCCTTTTCAAAATGAATTATTTTTTAATGTTATTAAACCATGGAAAATTCATAATTCTGTGTTTTCTATGCAGTATTTTTAAAATTGTTCAGAATTATACTTGAATGATTGGCTCCTTTACACGGTTGGGATTTGGTTTTGGATCCAGTATGGACTGATATTTTTTATCTTTTGTGTGCAATAGCTCCTGGGGATTACACCACACATAATTTGAGTTTCCTTCACCCAGATCCAGGCTGATTACTGTATGTAACAGAAAACAATCACATTGTACAGGTAGACAACTTTACTCAGATCATAAAGATAACTGATATGGAGAACAGAAGTGAATTGTTATGACGCAGGTTTTGTCAAAGGCAGTGTAAAAGCATCTATACTTTTAAAATACATAACAGAACCATCAACATCCGTAAAGGGATAGGTAATCTGCTGTACATCCCAGAATTTTATTTCAGATGAGGTGTACATGATTATGACAAGTTTAGATAAGGTAAAGAAAAGCTGTTCCCATTACCCGATGAACCAGGACTAGGAGACACAGATTTAAGGTTTTAGGTAACAGATGCAGGGGGGAATGTGAAGAAGCAGTTTTTTTATGCAGCGAGTGGTAATGACCTGGAACTTGCTGCCTGCAGGGGTGGTGGAAGTGGAGACGATCAATGATTTCAAAAGGAAATTGGATGGGTACTGGAAGGAAATAAACTTGCAGGGCTACGGGGATAGATCGGGAGCATGGGACTGACTGGGTTGCTGTACTTGATGAGTCTAATGAACTCCTTTTGTCCTATAATGACTCTATGACTCTATTTCTATGTCCTCCATTTTTTTCTTTCTTTTTGAGCATATGAATATGATTAAAAAAATTAATTTATCTTTGGGATGAGTTCTGTGCGATTCAATATGTGAAACAGCAATCTGAGGAAATGCAGATTTTCCATATATTTTTCCAGTGATAGTTTAAAAACAAATTTCTAGTCCTAATTTTTTTCATGTCCCCACAAACAAGTACATTTATATGGCACCCTTAGTGCAATAAAATGTCTCCAGGCACTTCAGAGCAGCATTATAAAAATGACACCGAGCCACATAAAGAGATATTAGCTCAGATGAACAAAAGCTTGGTCAAAGAGATAGGTTAAAAAAGTGTCTTAAAAGGAAGAAAGTGAAGTAGAGAATTGGAGAGGTGTAGGAAATGTTCGGGCTAGAAATATGCAACCAATTTAAAATAAGGATATTTTTAATCTCAAAGTTTCATTATGTTCATTTTTACATGTTGTAAAGGTTTTTTGTTAAGCACAAAGACTCCACAATTGTTCTTGGAACCCACTCCTTGAAGAAAAGAAATAATGCGCAGATATTTAAAGTGATCATGGTTAAACCACATCCCAACTACGACCGTAAAACAAAACGGAACAACTTGGCACTACTCAAGGTATTAAGTGTTAAATCCTGCACTCTTTCAGCCCACCAGCTGTTCTTTATGTCACAGGTTTTTTGTTGTACCTCGCCTTCAATTGCCTGTATACGTGCTTTTTTCCCTCATATTTTGGTGATCCTTCCAGTTCATGAACGCCTTGCACTTGAGATTTAGTAGCTCCTGGATCTCCTGGTTGTTCTCATCAAACCAGTCTTGATGTTTCCTGGTTTAGAAACCAAGAGTATCTTTGCAACTGCTGATTATTGTAGCTTTGAGGGCAGACCAGGCATTGTGGATATTCTGTTGGTTCCTGTTCGTTGAGCGCAGGAAGAACAGCAACTCACTGAGAGCCACGACATGTGTGGATTCTTCTGCGCAGTCAAAATCACTTATGGCCCAAGTACCTGTCTCACTGAGAGCAAAAACTGGAGTGGTGCTGATCAAGGATAGAGAAGCAGTCAGCACTCGTTGGAAGGAGCACTTTGAAGATCCCATCAATCGCGACTCAGTGCTTGATGAAAGTGACCTCGAACACATTCCACAGCATGCTACTCACCACGACCTCAGCACAAGCCCAGTCCGACACGAGATCAAAAAGGCCATCCAACAGCTAAAAAACAATAAGGCCGCCAGCGTACATGGAATTCCTGCTGAAATTCTAAAATATGGCAGATTGGCACCACATGGTCTCACCTCCCTCATCTGGAAGGAGGACAGCATGCCAGGGATCTCCGAGATGCCATAATTGTGACCATCTTCAAAAAAGGTGACAAGACCGACTGTGGTAACTACAGAGGGGCATCCCTGCTGTCTGCCACAGGGAAGGTCATCTCAACCACCTCCTCCCTGTGGCTGAAGAGCTCCTACCAGAATCACAATGTGGATTCCGTCCTTCAAGAGTTACAGTGGACATGATCTTCACAGCAAGACAACTCCAAGAAAAATGTAGTGAGCAGCAGCAACCTTTATACATGAAAATAAAAGCAAAATACTGCGGATGCTGGAAATCTGAAATAAAAACAAGCAAAATACTGCGGATGCTGGAAATCTGAAATAAAAACAAGCAAAATACTGCGGATGCTGGAAATCTGAAATAAAAACAAGCAAAATACTGCGGATGCTGGAAATCTGAAATAAAAACAAGCAAAATACTGCGGATGCTGGAAATCTGAAATAAAAACAAGCAAAATACTGCGGATGCTGGAAATCTGAAATAAAAACAAGCAAAATACTGCGGATGCTGGAAATCTGAAATAAAAACAAGCAAAATACTGCGGATGCTGTAGAGTTCCGAAGAAGGGTCACTGACCCGAAACGTTAACTCTGCTTCTCTTTCCACAGATGCTGCCAGACCTGCTGAGTGATTCCAGCATTTCTTACCTTTATACATGACCTTCTTTGACCTCACAAAGGCCTTCTACTCTATCAACCAGGAGGGATTATGGAACATCCTCCTCAAATTTGGCTGCCTGGAAAAATTCGCTACCATCCTCGGCCTGCTACATGACGACAGGCAAGCTGTAATCCTTGCAAACAGATCTGCCACTGGTCCAATCTGAGTGCAAACTGGGGTCAAGCAAGTCTGTGTCATCGCACCAACGCTCTTTTCCATCTTCCTCGCCGCAACACTCCACCTCATCTCCTTGAAGCTCCCTTTCAGAGTAGATCTACTCTACAGGATGAGCAGGAAACTATTTAACCCACGTCACCTCCAGTTCAGAGCCAAGGGCACCCCAACCTCTGTCAGCGAGCTGCAGTATGTTGACGATGCTTGCGTATGTGCATACTCAGAGGCTGAGCTTCAAACCCTTGTCGATGCATTAAAAGAGGCAAATGAAAGAATGGGCCTTAAGCTAAACGTCCAGAAGACAAAGGTGCTCTACCAGCCTGCACCCACAGCGCAACACTGCCCCCTGACTATCAAGATCCACAGTGACCCACTGGACAATGTGGATCACTTCTCATACCTTAGGAGCCTCCTCCCAGCAAAGGCAAACATCAACAGTGAAACTCAGCATCGCCTCCAGTGTGCCAGCGCAGCCTTTGGTCACCTGAGGAAAAGAATGTTTGATGACAAAGACCTCGAAACTGGCACCAAGCTCATGGTCTACAGGGCTGCAGTGCTACCTGCCCTCCTGTATGCATCAGAAACTTGGACACTGTACAGCAGGCATCTCAAAGCCCTGGAGAGATATCACCAGCGGTGCCTCCGCAAGATCCTGCAAATTTAGTGGCAGGACAGGCGCTCCAATATCAGTGTCCTCTCTCAGGCCAACATCCCCAGTATGGTCAGTTACGCTGGGCGGGCCACATCATCCGCATGCTTGACACAAGACTCCCAAAATAAGCTTTCTACTCTGAGCTCCATCACAACAAGAGGCTACCAGGAAGGCAGAGGAAACACTACAAGGATGTCCTTAAAGCCTCCCTGACAAAATGTGACATTTCCACTGATTCGTGGGAATCTCTTGCCTGAGACCGCCCAAAATGGAGAAGAAACATCCGTAACGGTGCCAGCCAGTTCGAACAACGTCGACATGCCCAGGCAGCGATCGAGTGCAAACTGCGGAAGGAGCATTCAGAAACTCAAGCATCCCATTCACTCGCCTCACCAAACACCACCTGTGGCAGTGTGTCCAGATCCAGAATTGGACTATTCAGTCACCTAAGGACCCGCAACCCTGGAGTGGAAGAAAGTCATCCTCATTCCCAAGGGACTGCTTTTGAAGAAGTATTAAATGTGTAAATGTGTATACATGCTGTAATGTATAGATTAGATGGACTCCTCAGCATGGGAGAATTGTAGATGTTTCTTGAAAATGAGGTTGTTGTAGGTCTTAGAAACATAAAGTATAAGAGGCGGTGCAGTGGTTAACACCGCAGCCTCACAGCTCCAGGGACCCGGGTTCGATTCCGGGTACTGCCTGTGTGGAGTTTGCAAGTTCTCCCTGTGTCTGCGTGGGTTTTCTCCGGGTGCTCCGGTTTCCTCCCACAAGCCAAAAGACTTGCAGGTTGATAGGTAAATTGACCATTATAAATTGTCACTAGTATAGGTAGGTGGTAGGGAAATATAGGGACTGGTGGGGATGTTTGGTAGGAATATGGGATTAGTGTAGGATTAGTATAAATGGGTGGTTGATGTTCGGCACAGACTCGGTGGGCCGAAGGGCCTGTTTCAGTGCTGTATCTCTAATCTAATCAAGGAGGCCATTTGGCCCATTGTGCCTGTTAATCACCCTACTCTCCTTTTTCTCCAAAGCCCAGTAAATTTTTTCTCTTCAAGTATTTATCCAATTCTCTTTTGAATGTTACTATTGAATCTGTTGCATCACCCTTCCAAGCAATGCATTCCCGTTCATAACAACTCGCTGTGTAAAACAAATGTCCTCACGTCACCTCTAGCTATTTGCCAGTCATCATCAATCTGTGTCCTCTGGTTACTGACCCTTCTGCCACTGGAAACAGTTTCTCTTCATTTACTCTAACAAAACCATTCATGATTTTGAACACCTCTGTCAAATCTCCTCTTAACGTTTTTGGCTGGAAGGCGAACAACCAGAGTTTCTCCAGTCTCTCCACATAACTGAAGTCCCTCATCCCTGGCAGCATTCTAATAAATTCCTTCTATACCTAAGGGTTTGACATCCTTGTATGGTTTGGTGCCCCGAATTGAACACAATACTCATGTTAAAGCCTGACCAATGTTTTAGAAAGGTTTATCATAACTCTTTCGCGTTTGTATTCTATTTCTATATTGAAAAGCCAAGGACCTCAAATGCTTTTTTAACAGCCTTGTCAACTGTCCTGCCACCTTCAAAGATGTATGTACATACAGCCCCAGGTGTCTCTGTTCCTACAACCATTTTATTATACAATGTAATAAAATAATTTGAACAAATTCAATTCAAAACTTTCATATAAATTTGGAAAATGTGCACATAGAGGGTGCAAACATTGGGAATTCTATTCAAACAACATTCTATTTTACACAAATTCTTGTCACAAAAATTTTCGCTTATTAGTAACCTCTCTTCTCTGTGCTACAGTTGAATCAAACTGCAAAACTGAATAAGTTTGTAAAGGTCTTCTCACTGCCCAAATCACCGAAAGTTATCAACGATGGAGCAATTTGCAAAACTCTAGGATGGGGACAAACTGATGATGATGATGATGATCCATCTGACACTTTGAAAGAAATACGTTTAGCTGTCATAAAACAACAAACTTGCAACAGTAAAGATTATTACAACCATCATCCAGTCATAACTGATGATATGATATGCGTTGGTGATAAAAATGGTACAGCTAAAATGTGCAAGGTAAGGTACAAATTTCATATAAACTCCATTAACATATATATATTAAGCATATTTCATACAGCTCCATCATAACCTCCCTGCTCTTACATTCTATGTCTTGGCTAATAAAGGCAAGTATCCCATATTCCTTCCTAACCACCTTATCTACCTGCGCTGCTGCCTTCAGTGATCTATGGACAAGTACACCAAGGTCCCTCTGATCCTCTGTGTTTCCTAGGGTCCTACCATCCATTGTATATTCCATTGCCTTGTTAGTCCTCCCGAAATGTATCACCTCACACTTCTCAGGATTAAATTCCATTTGCTACTACTCCGCCCATCTTACCAGCCCATCTATATCATCCTGTAATCTAAGGCTTTCCTCCTCACTATTTATGACACCACCAATTTTTGTGTCATCTGTGAACTTACCTATCATCCCTCCTATATTCACATCTAAATCATTAATGTACAATACAAACAGCAACGGTCCCAGCCCCAATCCCTGTGGTACACCACTGGTCACAGGTTTCCACTCACAAAACAACCCTCAACCATTACCCTCTGTTTCTTGCCACTAAGCCATTTTGCCAAATTGTCCTGGATCCCGTGGGCTCTTACCTTCTTAACCAATCTTCCATGCGGGACCTTATTCAAAAGTCTAACTGAAGTCCATGTAGACTACATCAACTGCTTTACCCACATCTACACATCTAGTCACCTCCTCGAAAAAGTTAGTTAGACAATTACAAACATTTTGACCAGATAAAATTTCACAACTTCAAGAGATGGGAAATTTCAGTAAATCAATTTAGTGGAAATGGTAGCTAATGATATTACCATATGTGGATAACAAAAGCAGAAAAAAAACACACAGAAAGGTAACACCTACATTCAAAAGATGAGATGATAGATTAGAAATAATATAAACATGAGAGTTTTGAATCAAAAAACCAGAAGTATTGAATTCCTCATCAATGCTTCTCAACTTATGGCATGAACGCTGACTGTATGACAAGAGAATTCTGCTCTGAACCGGGAGTGCTTTGTCTTGTTACGCAGGAGGCTTACTTGGGGAATTTAAGGTAACAGTTTACTGTGAATTGTATGAAACGCTAGTTAGGCCACAGCTGGAGTACTGTGTACAGCTCTGGGTACCACATTATAGGAAGGATGTGATTGTACTGGAAAGGGTGCAGAGGAGATTCACCAGGATGTAGCCTGGGCTGGAGCATTTCAGCTATGAAGAGAGACTGGATAGGCTAGGGTTGTTTTCATTAGAGCAGAGAAGGCTGAGGGGGGACATGATTGAGGTATACAAAATTATGAGGGACGGAGATAGGTTAGATAGGAAGAGACTTTTTCCCTTAGTGGAGGGGTCAATAGCCAGGGGGCATAGATTTAAGGGAAGGAGGTTTAGAGGGGATTTGAGGAAAAAATTTTCACCCAGAGGGTGGTTGGAATCTGGAACACACTGCCTGAAGGGGTGGTAGAGGCAGGAATCCGCACAACATTTAAGAAGTATTTAGATGAGCACTTGAAATGTCATAGCATACAAGGCTATGGGCCAAGTGCTGGAAAATGGGATTAGAATAATTAGGTGCTTGATGGCTGGCACAGACACGATGGGCCGAAGGGCCTGTTTCTGTGCTGTATAACTCTACGACTCTATATGTCATGCGCATAATTGATACGAGTAAAATTACAGTTGACGTTTCCTTTATTTTATTTTTCCTCATCTGCAGGTCCAAATATTCCTAGTAGAATGGGGAATGGTGCTGTAGGTCATGGTGACAGGTCCTATGATTTGTTTGGTAATATTGGGGGTGAATTTGGTCTTTGGCGAAAACAGCATAGCGAATCGGCAGCCTGCTTAATACCACACACAATTTTCTTTTCCATTGACTTGCGCCAAAGTCCAATTTAACCCGATCCTGCCAGCGAGCAAACAATAAGACAGGCAATTTTTTATTTTCACTGGCTGGAGCCTTCCTTATAAGAGAGCTTGGAATGAGAAAAATCCAATTAGCATATCAGACCTATTCCTTCCACAGATCATGGCAATCCTCCTTATTTTGGATTTGATTTCACTTACTTAACCTTTAGAGGGAAAAGTTCTGCAAAATGCCCCCTTCTGTTCTAAAATAATAAAGTGAAACTGCAGAATATTTATATGCCCTTATACATCAGTTGTTCCAGATGTTTTCCACAGGTAACATTTCCATGATTCAAGCTTAAACTACTGAGAAACATTGTCAGTGTTTTCATCTTACACCGTGTGTGCATTGCTCAAGGATACAAGTACAAACAAGTGAAACCAAAACTCAGAAGATAGTTTTCCATGACAACATAACAGATATGAGGAACTGATGTCTTCTCAAAAGTCATGTTGACTATTTGATTCAAAGAAAAGCCTGATAAGTGTCTGGCTTGGCACTGGGTTTGAAGCTGTTAGGCATAAATACAGACAGAAATGATCCAAAAATGTACAATGATAGACAATGAATTATAGAATGGTTACACTGCAGAAGGAGGCCATTCAGCCCGTCGTGTCCATGTCAGCTCTCTGCAAGAGCAACTCAGCTAGTCCCACTCACTCCCCCTGTCCCTGTGTCCATGCAATTTTTTTTCTTTTCAGGTGCTCATCCAATTCTCTTTTGAAGGTGTCGATTGAATCTCCCTCCACCACACTCTCAAGCAGTGCATTCCAGATCCTAACTACTTGTTGCATTAAAAAAAAGCTTTTCCTCTTGTTGGTTCTTTGGTCTTCTGGTTCTCGACCCTTCTGCCTATGGGGACAGTTTCTCCCTATCTACTCCGTCTAGATCCCTCATGATTTAAAACCTCTATCAAATCTCTTCTCAATCTTCTCTTCTCTAAGGAGAACTCTTCTCTTCTCTAAGGAGAACAACCTCAGCTTCTCCAATCTATCCATGTAACTGAAGTCCATCACCCCTGCATTCATTCTTGTAAATCTTTTCTGCACCCTCTGTAAAGCCTTCACATTCTTCTTAAAGTGTGGTGACCTGAATTGGACGCAATACTCCAGTTGTGGCCGAACCAGCGTTTTACAAATGTTCATCATAACTTCCTTCTTTTTGTACACTATTCCTCTACTTATAAAGCTCAGGATCCCTTATACCTTTGTAACCACTTTCTCAACCTTCCCTGCCACCTTCAACAATTTATGCACATTTACCCCCAGGTACCTCTGCTCCTGCACCTCCTTTAGAATTGTACCCTTGCACCCTTTATTTTATATTGCCTCTCTTTGTTGTCCCTACCAAAATGTAGCACTACAATCTTCTCCACATTAAAATTCATTGATTTCATTTCAAAGCGTGAGTACAGAAGTCTGTGTTGCCTGCCCGGGTTCGGGACATCTGCTCAGGGCGGGACAGTAACTTGGGAGTGGGAGGGGGAGGATCCAGTTGTCATGGTCCATGCAGGTACCAATGACATAGTTAGGACTAGGAAAGAAGTTCTGCTTAGACAGTATGAGGATCTATGTGCCAAAGAGAAGAGCAGAACCTCAAGGGTAACAGTCTCTGGATTATTACCTGAGCTAGGTGCCAATTGGCAGAGGTCACACGAGATTAGTGAAATGAATATGTGGCTTAAAGACTGGTGTGAGAGAAATGGGTTTTGGTTCATGGGGCACTGGCACCAGTACTGGGGAAAGCAGGGGCTGCACCGTTGGGACAGTCTGCACCTGAACTGTGCTGGGACCAGTGTTCCAGCAAACCGTATAACTAAGGAAGTAGACAGGGCTTTAAACTAAACAAGTGGATGAGAGATCATGCTTGGGTAGATGTAGCAAATCAAGGGGCAGAGTCAAGGCAGGAGAGCAAAATAATAATATGGGAAATGAATGTCAGAGAATGGCAGGAAGGGACAGGGAGGAAATAAACCTAAGAACATACCAACAGTCAAAACTAGATGTTGCAAAGATAACAAAAATACAAAACTAAAGGCTCTGTATCTGAATGCACGTAGCATTCATAACAAAGTAGACAAACTGATAGCGCACATTGAAGTAAATAAATATGATCTGATAGCCATTACGGAGACGTGGCTGCAGGATGACAAGGATTGGGTCCTGAGGGGTATATGACATTCAGGAAGAATAGAAAGCTAGGTACAGGTGGAGGGGTAACACTGTTAATCAAGGATGGCACTAGTGCAATAGTTAGAGATGACCTTGGTTCAGGAGATCAGGATGTAGAATCGATTTGGTTGGAGATGAGGAATAGTAGGGGAAAGAAATCACAAGTGGGAGTGGTCTATAGGCTGTTTAATAGTAACCACAATGTAGGACGAAGTATACAGGAAGAAATACTGGGTGCTTGTGATAAAGGGATGGCAATAATCGTGGTTATTTTAATCTACATATAAACTGGAAAAATCAAATTGGAAATAGTGGTCTGGATGAGGAGTTCATAGAATGCTGTCGAGCTAGCTTCTTAGAGCAACACGTTCTGGAACCAACCAGAGAGCAGATTATGTTAGACCTGGTTTTGTGTAATGTGGCGGGATTAATGACCTCAGAGTAAAGGCACCTCTAGCCAGCAGCAACCGCAATATGATTGAATTTTACATCAAGTTTGAAAGCGAGAAGAGTGGGTCTAAAACTAGTATGTTAAACTTAAACAAGGGCAACTGTGTGGGCATGAAAGCTGAGCTAGCTGAAGTGATTACTAGGTTACTAGGCTAGGGGATAGGTCAATAGAAAAGCAGTGGCAGACATTTAAGGGGATATTTCAGAATGCTCAGAATAAGTATATTCCTGCTAGAAAGAAAAATTCGAAGGGGAGGACCCACCATCGTGGTTAACAAAGGGAAAGCATCAAACTTAAGGAAACAGCATATAATTGCGCAAAGATGAGTGGCTGTTCAGATGATTGGTCAGAATATAAAGAATGGCAGAGAATGACTAAAAGATTCATCAGGAGAAAGAAATTAGAGTATGAGAGGAAGCTAGCTAGAAATGTAAAAATGGATAGCAAGAGTTTCTACAAGTATTTAAAAAAGGAAAAGAGTAGGTAAAGTGTGCATTGGTCCTCTAGAGAGTGAGAATGGGAGTTAATAGTAGATAATAAGGAAATGGCAGATGAAATGAACAAATATTTTGCCTCTGTCTTCACTACAGAGAATACAAAAAACATTCCCATAATAGCAGTAAACCAGGAGCTTTGAAAGGAAGAGAGTAACTTGGTGAAATTACAATCACCAGGGAAGTGGTACTGACCACTGATGCAGCTGTGTGCTGAGTCCCTGGGTCCTAATGGACTTCATCCTGGGGGCTTAAAAGAGGTGGCTAATGGGGTATTAGATGTGTTGATGTTACTTTTTCAAAATCCGCTAGATTCCGGAAACGTAAAATCAGATGGGAAAGTAGCAAATATAAACCCGCTATTCAAGAAGGGGTGGGGGGAGGGGGAGGCAGAAAACAAATAACTATAGACCAGTTAGCTTGACCTCTGTCAGGGGAAGGTGTTAGAATCGATCATTAAGGATGCAATAGCAAGGCACTTAGAAAACTTCAAGGTAATCGGGAACATGGTTATGTAAAAGGGAAATCATGTTTAACCAATTCATTGGAGTTCTTTGAAGGAGTAACATGTGCTGTGGATACAGGAGAGCCCATTGATGTACTGTACTTGGATTCCCAGAAGGCATTTGACAAGGTGCCACATTAAAGGTTATCTCAAAAAGTAGAAGTTCATAATGTAGGGGGTAACATATTAGCATGGATAGAAGATTAGCTGGCTAGCAGAAAACAGAAAGTATGCATAAATGGGTCCTTTACTGATTGGCAGGATGTGATGAGTGGAGTCCCGCAGGGATCTGTGCTGGGGCCTCAACTTTATGCAATTTATATCAATGCCTTAGATGAGGGGAGTGATGGCCTGGTAGCTAAATTTACAGATTAATTTTATTTATTTATTTATTTAGAGATACAGCACTGAAACAGGCCCTTCAGCCCACCGAGTCTGTGCCGACCAAGAACCACCCATCTATACTAGCCCTACAGTAATCCCATATTCCCTACCACCTACCTACACTAGGGGCAATTTACAATGGCCAATTTACCTATCACCTGCAAGTCTTTGGCGGTGGGAGGAAACCAGAGCACCCAGCGAAAACCCACACGGTCACAGGGAGAACTTGTAAACTCCGCACAGGCAGTACCCAGAATTGAACCTAGGTCCCTGGACAGTGAGGCTGCGGTGCTAACCACTGCGTCACTGTCCCGCCCATTGCGCCACTGTGACACAATCAGAGGTAGGAAAGTATGTTGTGAAGAGGACATAAGGAGTTTGCAGACCGATAGAGATAGGTTGAGTGAGTGGGCAAAAATATGGCAGATGGAGTAGAATGCGGGAACATTGAGAAGTTGTTCACTTTGGTAGGAACACTAAAAAAACAGTATTTCTTAAATGGGGAACAACTGCAGAACTCTGAGCTGCAGAGGGATCTAGGTATTCTAGTGCATGAGTCACAAAAAGTTAGTATGCTGGTACAGCAAGTAATAAAGAAGGCTAATGGAATTCTATCCTTTATTATGAGAGGAGTTAAAAATAAAAGTAAGGATGTTATGCTTCAGTTATAAAGGGCATTGGTGAGACCACACCTCGAATACTGTGTGCAGTTTTAGTCCCCTTATTTAAGGAATGGCGTGAATGCATTGGAGGAGGTTCAGAGGAGATTGATACCTGGAATGAGCGGGTTGTCTTATGAGGAATGGTTGGACAGACTTGTTTTCACTGGACTTTAGAAGAATGAGGGGAGACTTGATTGAAGTAATAAGATACTGAATGGTCTTGACAAGGTGGATGTGGAAAGGATGTTTCCTCTTGTGGGTGAGTCCAGAACTAGGGGAAACTGTTTTAAAATTAGGGGTCGCCCTTTTAGGACAGAGATGAGGAGAATTTTTTTCTCTTAGAGGGTTGCATGACTTTGGAATTCTCTGCCTCAGAAGATGCTGCTGGCGGGGTCATTGAATATTTTAAGGCGGTGGCAGATAGATTCTTGTTAGGCAAGGGAATCAAAGGTTATCAGGGGTAGATGGGAGTGTGGAACTTGAAGCACCAGCCGATAAGCCATGATCTTATTGAATGGTGGAGCAGGCTCGAGGGGCCGAATGGCATACTTCTGCTCCTAATTCATATGTTTGTATGTTCATCTGCCACATGCCTGCCCATTCCATAAGCCTGTCTTTGTCCCCTTGAAGTCTATTACTATCCTCCTCACAGTTCACAATTCCAAGTTTGTAGTATTGGCAACTTTGAAATCGTGCCCTGCACATCATTAATATACATCAAGAAAAACAGTGGTCCTAACAACGACCCCTGTATACCTTCCTCCAGTGTGAGAAACAGCAGTTCACCACTACACTCTATTTCCAGTCACTCAGGCAACTTCGTATCCATGCTGCCACTTTTCCTATAATTCCATGGGTTCTAACTTTGCTGACAAGCCTGTTTGTAGCGTTTTATCAAACGCCTTTTGGAAGTCCACATGCACCACATCAACTGCATGACCCTCATCAACCCTCTCTCTTACCTCATCAAAAAACCCACCAAAGTGAGTTAAAACATGATTTGTCTTTAGCAAATCTATGCTGGCTTTCCTTAATTAATCCACACTTGTCCAAGTGACAGTTAATTTTGTCCCAGATTATCGTTTCTAAAAGCTTTCCCACCACCGAGGTTAAACTGACTGGCCCGTGGTTACTGGGCTTATCCTCAAACCTTTTTTGAACAAGAGTGTATCATTGGAAATTCTCCAGTTCTCTGGCACCAACCCTGTATCTGAGGAGGTTTGGAATATTATGGTCACTAAGTACCTTCGTAATTTTCACTATTACTTCCCTCAGTATCCTTGGATGCATCCAATCCGGTCCTGGTGACATATCAACATTAGGTAGAGCTAGCCTTTCTAAAGCCTCCTCTTTATCAGTTTTTAGCCCCCCAGTGTCTCAACTGTCTCCTATATTTTGAGTTTCACTCATTTATTCTTGTGTCCTCCATGCTAAGCACACAGTATGGGTTGGATCTCTGCCGCTCTGCGGCAGGACCATGCTTTAAATATTGAAATTAACTCTTTGCGTACATTGTAACTGAATTCGCTGCGATCCTACCAGCCATTTCCAAAATTCAGCTCAATGTGCGGCACTCGTGTGCCTTTACATTCCCGTCCTTGAAAAGCTGGCGCCACCGAGGCGAGTGTCCTCGGTGCCTGCAAAGGTTGGTAGGTAATACCCTGCTCTTATTCATTTTTGCAGTGAGCTCAGACATTTTCATTAAATTTAAGTAGCCAGAAATGAGGGGGGCAGGGTGGTACGGGTTGGAATGCTGCATCTATTAATCATATATTGGCAATGGGGGTGGAAGAGGTCAACTCTGCATTGCTCTGTCAGCAAGGGGGGTGGAAGGGGTGAACTCTGCATGTTTTGCATAGGGGAGGGTTGGAAAGAGTGAACCCTGCATATTTTCAACAGGGTAGGGGTGGAAAGGTTTTAAAAATGGCACCAGCTCCTGCTCCCATCTCAGGTGATGTCGTTAACGGCTGCCGTGCAAATGTTAATGAGCCACCAGATGTAAGATCACAGCGACATGCGTTCCAGCTGCCATTTTTTCACCCATTCAGCCCTATAATTCAGAAGGTTCAACTCACTTTGACTTTTTGTAAACTCTCTAAAGCTTCTGAATTGATGTGATATGATTTTCCTATCAAACTGATAGACAAAATGCAACTCAACTCTAGTTTGTGGCTGTTGATTTGGGTTTTCAAATAGTTTGTACCAAAACTTGCAGACGAATTCTTGGCAGTGCTCCAATATTGATTATGTTGACAAAAATACTGATAGTAAAGAATCATAGTCATAACAGTGGGTTCACCATCAGCCACAAAAATAGGCTCACCATTAACAACATCTGGATTTAAATGTTTGGCTTGCGAGCTAATGACTGTAAAGCTTTGTTGTTTAGGTATATTAACCCTTTAAGGCTGAAAAGTGAAAGCTACACAAAATATTTGAAGTATCACTTCATCAATAATCTACATTTCTCAGTTTGGTTTAGTCATAGAACTTGTACCACTGGGTCTGATGGTTCCAAGTCAAAGCCTCACTCCAGGACTTGAGCACATGGTCTAGGACGCGAGGATATCAATTCATCATAGTACTGAATGAATTCTATGTTGTTGAAGGTGTTGCCATTTGGATGGGATGCTAAACCCAGACTTTAGTTGGATTTTCAAATGAATGTAGAAGTTTATGAAACAGAATGATGTAATGGCCCTCTGGACTTTAGTGAGGTCTGACCAACTTTTAGTATAAGATGTGAGACTTAGACTGAGACAGCATGGTGAGACAGAGCATAATGGAGTGTTCTTTACTCTCAGTTTTACTTTCACTTTCCATTTGCTATCATCAATGTTCTACAGCTGCCTCAAGTGTATACAATCCACAATGCAATTGCAATTTCAAAACACTACAACACTACAAAAAAGGCCATTCAGATCATGGTGTCTATGCCACACTTCGCTGATAAATCCAAATCTAATCATACTGCACTGTTCTGCTCTCTCTCATATTCCTGTATATTTAGTTGCATCACTGCTTTACCAATTTTTCCTTCAAAAGATGCCATGGGCTCTACTCTCTCCCATTGGCAAAGCATCCCACGCTGCAGTGAATTTCTAGGTGGACAGATTTTTCTTAAATTTTCTCCTCACTCTAAGTGATAATTTTAAACTGATGACACTTGTTGCTGACTCCTCAACCAGAGGAAATAGTCTTTCAAATCTACTGTATCAAAACCTTTCATAATTTAAAAACTTTGTTCAATCTCCTCTTTGCCTTATCTGCAGTGCAAATAACTTCAGTTTCTTTAATAAAAGCAAAATACTGCGGATGCTGGAAATCTGAAACAAAAACAAGAAATGCTGGAATCACTCAGCAGGTCTGGCAGCATCTGTGGAAAGAGCAGAGTTAACGTTTCGGGTCACTGACCCGAAACGTTCACTCTGCTTCTCTTTCCACAGATGCTGCCAGACCTGCTGAGTGATTCCAGCATTTCTTGTTTATGTTTCAGTTTCTTTAATCTCTCCTCATGACTAAAAGATCACAAAGCATTACTCAAAGAAGAACAACAGGTCCTCCTGATATCCTGGTTAACATTTTTCCCTCAACTAACTGCCACCAAAACAGATTAACTAATCATTCATCTCATTGATGTTTGGGAGATCTTGTTAAGTGCAAATCAGCTGTTGCAGTTTCTTACATAACAGCATAGGAACATTTGAATTCATTGGACCAGAAGTAAAGAATAACTATCCATCAGCAGACTTTTTAGTGCTTACTGTCACAACAAAGGATTGTTAGTCTGGCAACACTAACTCTGCTTATGATTCACACGAGTGCTTTTCAGAAATACAAGCTTTATTACAGTGACTGATTGGGTCTTCCAAATGGCACCAAATAATACACCCAGGTACCCAGGCACTGACTACCTTGAGAATGCTCTCTGAGATCATAAGAACAAAGCAAGCCCTGCAGCTATCAGCTCCTGTCCTCCAGGCCCTCCACATAGCTGTGTCGCTCCTGACCCTTGAGAACACTTTGTCTTAGAGGAGAGCTGGTTCTATTCCAATACTATAATACAAGCTAGGCCTGTGTTTACATAATATGGAGGCATATGTAGCTGCACATTTAGCTGTGGCCTCATTTTTAGGTGTTTACCCAGCTTATACCTTTCAACCTTTGTCTCTGTGCTTTGTTTATAGTACTATAAGTGTGTAAACTAAATCTTAATGCTTACTGTGGTATGTGCTGCCTTGGAATTGTCTGTTGTTCATATATAGAGACAACCCTTCTCCCATATTGCTATAATAATACAAACATAAGCAAAAGGATACTGGAAAGCTTGACTAACTAAACCATCTTAAGCCATTCTAACACCGTCTCTCATGAAACTCAATCATTTTCTGCCAGACATCAAGTCAGTTCCCTCCTGAATTAATTGAGATTATTCACCTCCACTGCCTCCTCTAGGCAATCGGTTCCCTGCTTTCATCTCTTGTTGTAGAAAGTAATTAAATTCAAATTTATCTTCGCATTAGCTCTTCTGAGCTTGAACCTTTAACCACGAAGACACTGGAGTTGAAATTATTACGTTCTAGTTATGTATATCTATTAGAACATTGAATAACTCCATATTTCTCCTGAGGCTTGCTTTCTGTTATACGATCTTTCCCAGTTTCCACATCTGTCCTTGTAGCTTAATTCAATGTTCCAATTTAGTTGCCATTTGAAGTATCTTCTTGATTATTCGGATATCCTCACAATTGTTCAATGGCCAGACGCGCACATACATTGGTTAGAATAAACCTGGTGTATTGAGGCACTTGTAATAATGTTGCCTTTTGCAAAAACCTTGTTTGATATCATATAATCTAATATATAATATATTTATCTATTTTGCCACAGGGAGATGCAGGTGGACCATTGATATGTAAACCCATATTTTGGAAAAAACAGTTAACTGGTATTGCTGCTTTTGCCAAGGGTTGTGAAATTGAGAAGAAACCTGGCATTTATACACGTTTATCTAACAATTACATCAAGTGGATAAAGAAAACAATAAAAGGCCAAAACTGCAACATCACATTTGAGCAAAATTGATAAGGAACTGCTTGAAAAGTAAGCACATGTAGTTTAGGTAATGATTTTTGAAAATTTAACGTAAGTAGTTGGCTAGCGAACACATGTTAAACTTGGTAAAATACCCTTTTATTTGCATTAGATATACAGGCCTATAGATTTGGCTATGCAGCACCCGATTTTTGAGTGCTAACGGCCTACTAAGCTCCCAGAATGCTACGTGAGAGAAGAAAGCTAATTGGCATCAGATTTAACTGAGTAACAATCCAAAGAATTGGGATTATGGTGCTTTTTGGTCCAGTAGTAATATTTTTTACATAGGGACGCTCTCCATTACTGCAGAAAGAGAACCAGTAGGACTATGCGCTATTTCTGTCACAACTGTATCAATCACAAGCTATGGTATTTCTTTCAATATATTGATGTATTTTGATGTAATTTAAATCTATTCATTATGTCTGAAAGGAAATAAAAAAGGTTTGCCACACATTTTTACACAAAGGCAAATCTTATTAAGTGACCATCTATTGTTGTAGCCTTCACAACCTTATACTGCAGGATGTTGAATATATTTGAAATAAAGAACAACAGGATGTGTCTTTTGACATTCTGTGTAATGTGGCACATTTTATTCTATTTGATGCCTTCATCATAATCTGCATCATTTTCTTTGAGTTCTTACAGAGCTTTTTATGTGGCATTGTTGAATTGTTAAGTAATGACAGCTGAGTGGCATACTTCTAATCTTGTATTTTCCCCACTCCCTTAACCTCTTACACTGCTCCATAGCTTCCCCATAACTGAGATCAAGACAAGACAATTTTGTAAGTCACCTATAGAAGTCCACATCTACCAACTTTATTGTGAGTTATTATACCACTGAACACAATTCCCTTTTGATTCTGAATTTGAAATAGTAAATGCTACAAACTGATTTAACATACTGCCTTTATGAATTTGGACCATATTATTTAAGCTTCTGATGTCATGGTCAGTTATTTGCAAACTATTAACACGTAGAAAGTAGGAGAAAAGACTTGCATTTATGTAATACCTTTCACGACCTTAGGACATTCCAAAGCACTTTACAGCTAATGAAGTCTCTGGAATAGCCTTGCCTAGATTTGAAGTATAGTCATTGCTGTAATGTAGAAAATGCTGTAGCCAATTTGCTCAGAGCAGGATTCCACATTGAGCAAGGTGATAATGACTAGAGAAGCTGTTTTTGCCGATAAATATTGGCCAGGACCAGAATAACTCCCCTGCCCTTCTTTGAAATGGTGCCTTGGGATCTTTTGCATCTACCCAAGAGAGCAAATGGAGTTGAACTTCACATTGGAAAACCAGGAGATCCAACAATGCAGACTTTCTTCAGTACTGCCCTGGAGTGCTCTTCTAGTTTTTGCGCTCAAGTCTCTGGAATGGGACTTGTACGCACAACCTTCTTACTCAGAGGCGTTACCACCTGAGCCACAGATGACTGTAATGCACAAAAGGGCAGCATGGTAAAATGTGTCCCTCTCATCTTTCTTTATGTATGTGACAAGAAGGAAAGCCAGGCCCCAATACATCTGGGCATACCAGCAATTCATAACATGAGCCGGGGCTTCATTAATCCCACTGTTGCCAGTGAGACTGCTGCCACACAAAACCAGTAACCATGATGAGGCAGTGTTAGTTAGTCTGAAGGAAATGGGCAAGGCTGACATTACTTTCTTGCCAGATGCAAACACATCCAGGTCCTTTTATCTTCTCACAAAACCTGCACATGTGGGACAAAGTATGCAGGCCTTGGCCGGCTGCTCCCACTGTTGTAGAAATGGCACAATCTGCAGAAGACCATTTCAGAACTCAGCTGCAAACAGCGAAGGCGACCTCAATAGCAAAAGGCTCCTGTACAGGCATGCAATCCTGCGACTGAGGTAGCACATAGTCAAAGTACAAGACTTGGTTTAAAATCATATACCACACCCATTGTCACCTCGAGGAACAAACATGGAAGGAAACAAAGGCACTCTCACATAAATTTAGTTGTGGCAGTTTGCACCCAAGTAGAAAAATACATAGAGGTAGAGCTTCTGCTCAGTTGCGTTTTTGTTTTGGTGTAATTTGCCTGAAATTGGCGAAATCCGTGAAAAAGACCAAGGAATTTTAAGCTTAAGTTATGTCCTGTGAAAATTGAATTTCTGTAATTTTTGATACTAGTTTAGAAAACATCACCCTCAAAACCGTCTCTGTATGCAAACATGGTCATGTTCCTATGATGAAGTAATCACGACTGGGAATTTCTGCTGTGTCCATTTGTAGGCCTTCAAGGAGCATCTGAAAATTGAACTGGTTCTTTTGGGCACAAGGAAATTAGTTGACACATTTTCAAATCTTTTGATGTAATTATTTTTAATTTACCAAGAAATTGATACTGCACCTTAATATAACTAGTAAATGGTTCTATGTTGTTTTTAAAAGTATTTTCAAAGATGTGGATTGACACTGTGATGTGATTAAAAATGCTTATTATTTGTGATAAACCCATTCTCAGTTGTATTAATCAAACTGCACCAAGTTACCACTCTTAAATATATCAAAGAACATCTTTAAAAGCATTTTTTAAAAATTACTTTTTAAAATGCTGCCCAATACCACTGGCTCATGGTAGATTTGCATTCAGTGATGTGCAAATGAGTTTGGTGGAAATTCGAGAAAAAGATACACTTCTCACAATGGTGCAATTTGGGCACAATTTGCTCCCAGAATGCCAAATGCACCCAAAGTGGATACTCTACCCCTTACTGTTAATCAACTTCGGATGTTGCATCACTCATAAGGTATTCTGTTGCTCTAATTTGGAGGCAGTCTGCCACACACTATCAGGTGAATTTATTGGTAATAATGCAGAGAGCGACTAGAACATATTTAAAGTAGGATTACCCCCAGTGCCAAGCACGAGCGAGAATAAAAATAGGATGATATGACAGGTTAATGCAGGGTTAGAGATATGGTGCAGGAGCGAGGACTTCAGATTCCTGGGACATTGGGCTCAATTCTGTGACAGGAGGGTCCTGGTCAATATGAACAGGTTGCACTTGAACAGAGCTGTGAACAATGTCTGCCCAGTCAGGTTAACTAAGTGCTATGGTGGAGGGTTTAAATAATATGTTAGGGGTTTGGGCACCAAGATGTAGTTTTGAAAAGTAGAAACAAGATGCACAGAGAACTGGGAGGGCCGGTTAGAGTGTAAGAAAATGGCTTTTGATGTAATAAATTGTGTTGGAGTTTCATTTTAAAATTATGATATATTTTCATTACTACTGTTTGATTGTTAAATTTTGAGCATGTGCTTTGAGGTGTCTTGATTACCTTATAGCACCCCAATTGACACTGGCCAGCCTCTGATAATTGGCCTTAAAATTATCTTAATGAGCTACCCACTGGGTCAAGAGGTTAGCCATTTGGTCCCAGAAACAGCCTCCAGCAAAATGGTTCGGGAGCGGGATGGTGCCAGGAAAACAGCACACCAGCTGGTGGCACAAAATGACTCACTTGCCCACCTCCGATCTCACCCCTGTATTGCGGCGAAAATCCTGCCTCACATCTCAGCTTAGTAAAATTGACTTTTCCCCAGTTTCGAGCTTTTACTCTTGGTCTATCTTTATCCTTTTCCAAAACTACTGTAAATCTAACAGAATTACAATCACTATCATGAGACTGTGACCCACTTCCCAGGCGCAGGTAATATTAATCTGTTACGTGCTGCTGTTAAATTGCTGTTCAGAGCATTAAAGCGTACTAAGACTTGTTAGGTTTTTTTTGCAATAAACTCTTGCTACTGTTAAAAATTATTACATTTGTGTTGAGATCTTTTAAGTCTTACAGAGTTAGAAGTAATACAGAATTAGATACGATCATAGAGAATACAAAAAGGTCCAAGTTAGGTTTGGACTGCATGTGTGTAAATGCATGATGTATGATTCATAAGGGTTGGTGAGCTGCAGGCACAAATAGCCATATGAGAATATGATGTCGTTGTGATAACCTGGCCTCAAATAAGGGAAGGATTGGGTGCTTAATATTCCAGGCTACAAGGTATTCAGGAAAGGTAGTGAAGGAACAAAAAGGCTGAGGGGTAGTACTTTTGATTGAGGAAAATACTACAGTTCTAGAAAGAGATAATTTGGGGCAAAATGTGGATCTGTAGTGCAACTGGAGATGGTGCTATGGAAGGCAATCGCCCTCCTGGGGAGGTACACATTGTGCCGCCAGCACTGTGTCGGGAGCAGTCAGCCGACAGTGATTTTGCCTGAATTGGCCAATTAGTGGCCAGAGGGTGTGCTCGCCATCCAATTAATGACTGGCTGTTGAACTAAAGGGCTAATAGGAGACCCTCCAGCATGCAAGGAACTGCCATTGCAGGTTAGAGAGAGAGAGCGAGAGCGAGAGCGAGAGCGAGCGAGGCAGAGAGAGGCACCCTCTCAGCAATTTTAACAAATTTGAAATAAAAAATGGCTACAGCTGCCGAGCCACCATAATGGATGGGGGTGCCCCTCCACGGGATGGCCTGTGGCCACAGTTGTGGCTAGGTAAGCAGGGAGAGCTTCAAAGACATCTGGAGCACTGGCCGCCCCCTTCCCCTGGTCTGCTGCTGGGAGGCCACCTCCAGGCAGCTATCATGCTCCCAACACCATGTAGGACCTGCATGCTAACTGGAAAATTCCAAATCGGTCTCCAATAATTAGCCTTTAAATTATCTTATCAAGCTACCCAATGGGGCAAGCAGGTAGCTGCTCGGTCCCAGAACCAGCCTCCAGCAAAATGGTTCGGGAGCGGGATGGTGCCAGGAAAACAGCACACCGGCTGGTGGAACAAAATTACTCACTTGCCCACCTCCGATCTCACCCCTGTATTGTGGCGAAAATCCTGCCTCACATCTCAGCTTAGCAAAATTGACCTTTCCTCAGTTTAGAGATTTTACTCTTGGTCTAACTTTATCCTCTTCCATAACTACTGTAAATCTAACAGAATTACGATCACTACCACTAAAATGCTATCTCACTGATACCCCTTCCACCTGCCCAAATTCATTCCCTAAAACTAACTCCAGAGCTGCCCTTTCTCTCGTTAGGCTTGGGACATACTGGCTAAAATGTTCTCCTGAATTCATTTTAGCAATTCTAAGCCCTCTATACCTTTTAAACTGAATTTATTCAAATTATTAGATTTGTTGAAATCCACTACTATTACTGCCCTACTGTTTCTGCATTTCTCAGCAATTTGCTTCCATATTTGCACTTCTATCTCCCTCTGACTGTTTGGGTGTGTATTGTACACTCCCAGCAGTGTGATTGCTCCTTTTTTGTTTCTCAATTCAACCTATATGGCCTGATTGGATGTTCCTTCTAGCCAAGCATCGCTCCTCACAGATGTGATTGTTCATTTAACCAATATTGTGACACCTCCCCTTCTTTTTTGATCCCCTTCTGTATCTCATCTGAATGCTGAGCTGCCATTTCTGCCCTTCTTTAAGACATGTTTCAGTAACCGCTATGATATCATACTTTCAAGTGTCTATCTGTGCCCTCAGCTCATCTGCCTCATTCACTAGATTACTTGCATTGAAGTATATACCATTAAGCACTGCCAAACTCCTTTGTTTTCTATTTTCTACCCTTTGTATTCTAGACCTTCAATATTTGCTTACTAATTATCTGGCTTCGATTTCCAGCTTTGCTTCTCTCCCTTCTGAACCTACTCTCAGGTTGCCAACCCCTACCAAGTTAGTTTAAACCCTCCCCAACAGCACGAGCAAACCTGGTTGCCAAGATATTGGTCCCGACCCTGTTAAGGTGCAACTCATACACTGTGTACCAGTCCCATCTCCCAAAACTGGTCCTAATGCCCCAGGAATCTAAAGCCCTCCCTACTGCACCATTTCTCCAGCCATGCATTCATTCTACTATACTCCTATTTCTGTACTTACTTGGGTGTGGCAATGGGAATAATCCAAGGATTACTACTTTTGAGGTCCTACTTTTTAATTTATTTCCTAACTTCCTGAAATCTGCCTACAGGATCACATCCCTCTTTCTGCCTATGTCATTGGCACTGACATGGACCATGGCCTCTGGCTGTTCACCCTCCCCTTCAAATTGTTCAGCAACTGCTCAGTGACATCCTTAACCCTGGCACTAGGGAAGCAACATACCATACTAGAGTCACATTTGCAGCCACAAAAATGCCTGACTGTTCCCCTAACTATTGAAGCTCCTATCACTATTGTTACGACCAAGGCTGGAGCAGTGCACTGTCTTTCTCTAGTTCCACTTCTCCACAGGTCACAACATATATTTAAATGTTTACCCAGTTACCGATGCAACCAAATATACACTCTATTTCAGAATAAAATTCACCAGCCAGGTTTCTTTAATAAATAACGAAGTTATCAATCTATTATAAAACATTTATCTAGTAAAGATGCAAAGCATTGACACAAAAATTGAAATATGATTTCTCTTTTTTAAATTAGCCCCAACATACACACACCAGTTTTTTTTTTAAAAATTTTCTCTGCAAAAAAGACAAAAAGCAATACTTTGTGAAAATACTTGTTAATTCTTGAAGGAAAATGAGAAGATATGGAATGATATCACTTGTCCCTTTATTCCAGTGTCCCAAATATGAGTAGAGGGCTGTCACTGGGATATTTCTGGAGCAGTTCTTTTCAGGCAGCATCAAGAATTACTCTGGCAGGCTTTCCAAGAGAACATGTGGCATCAGGGGTTTCAGCTTTCACACATTGGCTTTTGCAGGGTTTCTCAGAGAAGTGGAGAAAAGATGAGCTGGGTGTTTCTCTCAGCAGGCTACACACCCAACTGACTCAAAACAATCTTCCAAAATGAAACCAACTCTTGACCGCCATAAATTTTGACATGTCACTTCTCTGTAAACAACTCCCCGAGTCCCCAAGGATTCTGTTGTTTATTTAGCTTAAGACATGTAAAAAATGTTATTTTTAAACAGAAAGCTCAAGTACTTCCAATGACCTTTTAAAAAAAACCAAAGTCCAGCATCAATGGAACCACTTCAGTCCCAAATGAATCCATCTCCAAAATCTTCACCCATGAGTCCTCAAAAGAAAATTTTAAAAATTGAAGCACTTTCATAACATCTCTATCCTTGGAGGAATGAAACAAAGTGTGGAAAAGAAACAGAAGATGAAAATATTAAAACACATTTACACACTTATTCTCATTCACTCTTTAACTGCAACTAATACAGTTCGGCTTTGTACCATCTTTGTACTCAGATAACTCAAAGCAAAGTTAAATTCTAGACAAAGCATCAGCAATTACATTACAATGTCGATAATCTTTAAATGATAGGGCAGCAATAGTAAACTCCATTAAAATAGTCTGGCATTCAGGTTTTTGAATTTTTCCACAAAGGCTAGGGCATTATGATCAGTATATAACAGTGCCTCTCTTTAGTCATTGGGGATATAGAGTTCAAAATTTGGATCTGTAGCTTAAATGCTTAAGAGCTAGTGGTAAGCCCTTTCTTTTTCCACTCAAATGAAAGCAAAATACTGCAGATGCTGGAAATCAGAAATAAAAACAAGAAATGCTGGAAATACTCAGGTCTGGCAGCAACTGTGGAGAGAGAAGCAGAGTTAACGGTTCAGGTCAGTCACAGTTCTGATGAAAGGTCACTGACCTGAAATGTTAACTCTGCTTCTCTTTCCACAGATGCTGCCAGACCTGCTGAGTGGTTCCAGCATTTCTTGTTCTCTCTATCTATCATGTCCAGACCACTCATGATTTTGAATACCTCTATTAAATCACCTCTCAGCCTTCTCTTCCACAAGGAAAACAGTCCTAACTTCTCCAGTCTATCTTCATAACTGAAATTCCTCATCCCTGAAACCATTCTCGTGAATCTTTTCCTTACTCTCTTCAATGCCCTCATATCTTTCCTCAAGTGCGGCTCCCAGAATTGGAGGCAATACTCCAGCTGAGGCCGAACTAGTGATTTATACAAGTTCAACATAAGCTCCTTGCTCTTGTACGCCATGGCCCTATTAATATAGCCCAGGATAATATATGCTTTATTAACCTCGCTCTCAACCTATTCTGCCACCTTCAATGACTTATGCACATACACCCCCTCTGCTCCTGCACCCCCTTTCGAATTGAACCTTTTATTCTATATTGTCTCTCCATGTTCTTCCTACCAAAATCAATCACTTCACATATCTCTGCATTGAACGTCGTCTGCCACCTCACTACCCATTCCACCAACTTTTCTATGTCCTTTTGAAGTTCTACACTATCCTCCTCACAGTTCACAATACTTCCAAGTTTTGTATCATCTGCAAACTTTGAACTTGTGCCCTGTACACCAAGGTCTAGGTCATTAATATATATGTCAGGAAAAGCAAGGGTCCCAAAACTGATCCCTGGGGAACTCCACTACAAACCTTCCTCCAGCCAGAAAAGCATTCATTAACCACTACACTTTGTTTCCAATCACTCAGCCAATTTCATATCCATTTTGCTTTCGTCCCTTTTAGCCCATGAGCTACAAGTTTGCCCACAAGTATGTTGTGTGGCACTGTTTCAAACGCCTTTTAAAAGTCCATGTACACCACATCAACAGCATTACCTTCATCAACCCTCTCTGTGACCTCCTCAAAAAAACTCCAACAAGTTAGTTAAACATGATTTTCCCTTAAGAAATCCATGCTGGTTTTCCTTAATTAACTCGCATTTGTCCATGTGACTATTGATTTTGTCCCAAATTATTTTTTCTACAAGTTTTCCCACCACCAAAGTTAAACTGTAGTTGCTGTCTTATCTTTACACCCTTTTGTGAACAAGGGTGTTACATTTGCAATTCTCCAGTCCTCTGGCACCACCCGAGTCTAAGGAAGACTGGAAAATTGTGGCCAGTGCCTCTGCCATTTCCACCTTCACTTCCCTCAGTATCCTTGGACGCATCTCATCCGGCCCTGGTGCTTTATCCACTTTAAGTACAGACAGCCTATCTCATATTTCTTCTTTATCAATTTTAAACCCCTCTGTGTCTGACTATCCTCCTCTTTCAACATTGCCTGGGTTGCATCTTCTTCCTTGGTAAAGACAGATGTAAAGTATTCATTTAATATCTCAGCTATGCCCTCTGCCTCCAAGTGTAAATCCCTAAATAGGCCCCACTCCTCCTTTTACCACATTTTTACTATTTATATACCTCTGGAAAACTTTGGGCTTTCCTTTAATACTAGCAGCCAATCTCTTTTCATGCTGTCTCTTTACTTCTCTTATTTGTTTTTTCACTTCCACTCTGGACCTTCTATATTCAGCCTGGTTCTCAATAGTATTTTCTACCTAGCATCTGTCATAAGCACACTTATTTTTCTTTATCTTAATCGCTACCTCTTTTGTCATCCAGGAAACTCTGGATTCGTTTGTCCTACTTTTCCCCTTTAAGGGAACATACCTTGACTGTGCCGGAACTATCTCGTCTTTGAAGGTAGACCATTGTTCATCTACTGGTTTTCCTGCCAGCTTTTGACTCCAATTTATTTGCCCCAGCTCCATTCTTACCCCACTGAAGTTGGCCTTTCCCCAGTTAATTATTCTTACTCTGGATTGCTCTTTGTCCTTTTCCATAGTCAGCCTAAACCTTACAATACAATGATCACTATCCCCTAAATGCTCTCCTGCTGATACTTGATCCACTTGGCCCACCTCATTCCCAAGAATCAGGTCCAGCAGTGCCTCCTTTCTCGTTGGACTAGCAACATACTGTTGTAGAAAATTTTCCTGAACATACTCTAGGAACTCTTGCTCCTCACTGCCCTTTACACTACTACACCCCAGACAAATTACCAGTTTTGCTTCCTTCTAATCTGAGCTCCCTTTTAGTTTCCCATCCCCCTGACAATTTAGTTTAAACCCTCCCCAACAGCACTAGCAAATCTCCCTGTGAGGATATTCATCCCTGTCCTACTAAGATGCAACCTATCCATCTTGTACAGGTCCCACCTGCCCCAGAACCAGTCCCAATGTCTCAAAAATCTGATGTCTTCCCTCCGGTTCTCCAGCCACGTGTTCAATTGCTCAATTCTCCTGTTCCTATTCTTACTTGCATGTAGGGCTGGGAGTAATCTTGAGATTACTACTTTTGAGGTCCTGCTTTTTAATCTCCTTCCTAGCTCCTAAAAATCTGCTTTCAGGACCTCCTCCCCCTTTTTACCTATGTCATTGGTACCAATGTTGACCAAACAGTCAGAAATGGGGGAATTTATAATGGGGAACAAAGAAATGGCAGACCAATTAAATACATACTTTGGTTCTGTCTTCACTAAGGAGGACACAAATTAACTCCTAGAAATGTTGGGGAATATAGGGTCTAGTGAGAAGGAGGAACTGTATGAAATCAGTATTAGTAGCCAAATGGTATTAGGGAAATTGATGGGATTGAAGGCCGATAAATCCCCAGGGCCTGATAATCTACATCCCAGAGTACTTAAGGAAGTGGCCCTAGAAATAGTAGATGCATTGTAGGTCATTTTTCAAAATTCTATAGACTCTGGAACAGTTCCAATAGATTGGAGGGGAGCTAATGTAACCCCACAATTTAAAAAAAAGAGGTAGAGAGAAAACAGGGAAATATAGACCGGTTAGCCTGACATCAGTAGTGGGGAAAATGCTAGAGTCCATTATAAAAGATATAATAGAGCACTTGGAAAACAATGACAGGATCGGACAAAATCAACATGGATTTACGAAAGGGAAATCATGCTTGACAAATCTACTGGAATTTTTTGAGGATGTAAGTAGTAGAATAGATAAGGGAGAACCAGTGGATGTGGTGTATTTGGACTTTCAGAAGGCTTTTGATAAGGTCCCACATAAGAGATTAGTGTGCAAAATTAAAGCACATGGGATTGGGGGTAAGGTACTGACATGGATAGAGAATTGGTTGGCAGACAGGAAACAAAGAGTCGGAATAAACGGGTCTTTTTTCGAGTGGCAGGCAGTGACTAATGGGGTACTGCAGGGATTAGTGCTAGGACCCCAGCTATTCACAAGATATATTAATGATATAGATGAGGGAATTAAATGTAATATATCCATGTTTGCAGACAACACAAAGCTGGGTGGGAGTGTGAGCTGTGAGGAGGATGCAGAGGAGCTCCAGTGTGATTTGGGCAGGTTGAATGAGCGGGCAAATACATGGCAGATGCAGTATAATGTGGATAAATGTGAGGTTCTGAGTCTGGATGATCAGCCATGATCGTATTGAATGGCGGTGCAGGCTTGAAGGGCCGCATGGCCTACTTCTGCTCCTATCATTCTATGTTTCTATGACCTCAGGCTGTTCACCCTCCCCCATAAGAATATCCTGCAGCTGCTCCGTGACATTCTTGACCCTGGTACCAGGGAGGCAACACACCATCCTGGAGTCACATTTACTGCTGCAGAAACGCCTGTCTGTTCCCCTAACTAACGAATCCCCTATCACTACTGCTCTTCCACTCTTCTTCCTCCTGTTCTGTGCAGCTGAGCCACCTATGGTGGCACAAACTTTTCTCTGACTGCAGTCCTTTGAGGAACCATCACCCTCACCAGTATCCAAAATGGAAAACTGATTACCAAGTGAGAACCTGCCTGGTTCTCTTAGACTGTCTGGCAGTCACCCATTCCCTATCTTCCTGCATGCTCCTAACCTGTGGTGTGACCACCTCCCTAAACGTGCTATCCACGTAGTCCTCCACCTCGCAGATGCGCAACAGTGACTCCAGCCGCCACTTGAGTTCCGAAACCCATAGCTCAAGCTTCTGCAGCCAGTGACACTTCCTGCAGATGTGTTTGTCAAGGGCACATGGTGCATCCATGATTTCCCACATGCCACAGACTGTAACATTCTACTCAGCAGAGCTGCCCTGCCATACCTTAACTTTACAGACTATTTATTATAAGAAGAACAGCTTACCAGATACTCACCAAACAGCTCCTTCCATCACACCGAAGCAGGAACCAAATTCCGAAAGGTTAAAAAAGTAGAAAAATGGAGCACCTCCTCTCCCCCTCCACTGAACTCACCACTCAGCTTGCAATCTGCACACCGTTTGCAGGCTGCACCCAGACCTTCTTTTGAAGCTGAAACTGCAGCAACCAGATTTGATTGGTCAGCTACTTAACTAATCAGCTACTGTGCAGTAGAGCCTGCTAATCCCTAAGACTGTACGAAACTTACTTTACTTTCTTAACCCTACTTTATCTAGAGAGGAAATCCCAGTTAAATGCTAACTGCAGACTTTTATAAAGATTACAACACTTAAAATCCTCACTCACCACACTCAGCTTGCAATCTGCACTCCGCTTTCCCGAGAAATTATCTGGTAGGCTTTCCAGGAGGCATGTGGTATCAGGAGTTTCAGCCAACACACACTTGAATTGTAGGGCTTTTCAGCTCAGGGGAGATGCAGGAAGGGGTTGCAGGGCAAATGTGACGAAGTTGGAGGGGAAGTTCAGATTCAGAATAAAGTTAATTTTCGTGATATAGACCAATAAAAAAAACATTGGTGGTGGGGGGAGTAGGGTTGGGAAAGGGCCTCAAGCTTTTAATTATTTTTTAAAGAAAATGCACAGTAATGTAACTTTAAAACTTCATTTTTTTGTTAAGGACTTGAAGCTCTTTAAAAATGGCACTGTTGCCTGCGAGGTGGCGCCAGACGCCGTTGCTGGGGACGGAGCTGCTGCCCCCCTCTACGTCATCAGGGGCGACTGTTCCGCCCCTCCATTTAAATGATCTCTCGCTCAAAATATCGCGGGGGTGCAGCGGCGCCCAAGTCACGTGTGCGCTGCGCCTTCTTTTAAACTTTGCCACCGAGAACGGCAGTGAGCTTATAAAATTCAGCCCAAGATACTTCATGCACAGGACTAAAACTTTCATGTACAGTCACAGCTATTTCATGTGGATTATATGCATTGCTGCACATTGCTGTCTTTGACATTTTTAATCCTCTGCGCACAATTATATTATTTTTTCTTTAGATTGAACTTTTGGTATTTCATTTTTTTCCCTATACTCTGCACTTTCAAGCAACAATACTTAGTCATGGTAAAACAAACTCTAACATGCTAGTATGAGGACTCCTGGTGGTAATGTCCTTCAATGCAAAACTAGAATTTGAACAACTGGTTCTGAGACAATATTCTAAGCCAAATAGTTTCTGTATTGTTTTAATTTTTATCAATACAAGGCGCTCAATCCATTTTTAAAATTCATGCAAGATAGAAGTATCACAGGACTCTTCATGGATATCAGGCAATGAATTGAACATAAGAAGCATGCAAAAATGTCACACTTTGCACAGACAATGGACAGTATTCTATCATGAATTCTATCTGAAGAAAGTTTTTGAAACATTTCTCTCTGTTCCAAGAGGTCAATTCAGCAAAACTACAGAATGACTGTCTAATCTTATATTCTACAGGACACATCCCAAACCAGTTGCTTTGCTTGGCATGACTTTTTTATGCTCCCACAAGTTCAAAAATCATTATGGCCAGGCCGTATTTGATTAATGTGAACAATCTCTCGCACATGTTGGGATTGTTACATAAAATCTGGCACTTTCTACTTTACCAATCCATACCAAGGAACCAATATTTTAAGGTGGATGAGAGCAAATAAGGTTTGAATGATTGAATGCAATTAAGGTAGCTAGAGTTGTTATGAGTCTGCAAATGTTCTAATTAAAAATACTGTATGTTCCTTTTAATGTAAGATTGTGTCCTCAAAGAGAGATTTAGGGAAACCTTTGTACTTTCAAAGGAATCGTTTGCTTTTGGTCTCGTGCGAAGGGTCAACATCAGTAAATACATCCTCACCCAACATCTCCTACCCACTGCACCACCAACCTCTCATGTTGCTCAATGCATCACACCCTCATCACTCACCCAGCACCAGTACCAGGTACTCAGAACTCATACCTAACGTCCAGATACTCCACCTCACCCGCACACACCTACATATGTGGTCAACCTCACACCCATTACTCACTACCTCCACATACCTCTAGCTATTCAGCTATGACAGGCACATCAGCCAAACACTGTGCAACACAATCACTGACATTCTCTCTTGCAGGACAAGATGGCACACAATAGAATAATAGCAGAGAAGAACTGACGAGCAACATGGACACCTGCATCTCCTGAGTCCTACGGAGGAGACGGCTCTCAGCATCATCGTATCGGCTGCGACAGGACCCGGAGCATCCGATGTCAGAGAGCACTGAGGATGACAGCATCTTCCTGTCTTATGTCCCCTCTCGGCTCCCAGCACACTCTCATCCTGCTGTCTGGTGTGATGAGAAAGCTGCTGATGGTGTGACCATGGACCTCTTGCTTCCCACCCCGCCCTCACATCCCTAACACCAACCTTCCCTTTCTGGCTCCCTGCTTTCAGACACCTCAGGAGGGGGAAAGAGAGCAACAGCACAATGCTGATGGAGAGGTTCTGTCACTTGATATCACACTCACAGCCATCAGCTCAGACACTGGCACTACACTTAACTTGGAGGCTAGGACAGAGTTGGTATCAGCACATGGTGAGTCACTAGCCACCAGCAGACTGCAACCAGGCCAAGGTGACAGGATGGTTAGTTTGCCATCTCAGCAGAGAGTGAGGTGGCAGACAAGTACTGCTGTAGAGGACTCAGAAGAGGCCCTCGAAGGGCAGCACAAAGGACAGTGCTGATTGGCATGCACACTGAGTTCCTGGGTGCATTGGGTAGCTTAGCACCTGTCACTGTCAAGGAGCATGGAGGAATCTGGCTCTAAGTTGGCAGAGGGCATTGCATGGAGCTTGCTCTCTCTGTAGCCTCTGCTTCATCTTCCTGTTGTACTGCAGACCCAGAGGCACTGGCACTCTTGCACCCATACTTGTTCTCAGCCATTGTGTACATACGTCATCCACTTCTCTACCATCGCTATGAGGATGCGGCAACACTCTGGCAAATGCAGGAACTCATCAAGACAACTTCAAAAACACTCCAGTGTACCTTCAGTGACAGTTTACAATGGAAAAAGTTCCAAAAATGTAGTTTACCTGCAATCAACATGCCGGACCCTTTAAATAGTGCCACTGAAGGGTGCATCTTGCCGCTTCATGCCTTTTTTTCAAGAGTGGGCATCGCAGGCATTGCAAGGACCTGCGTTATCCAAATTTGGGATCCTGGCATCAAATCAGTTGATTGGGCTGTGCAACGTCAGGATAGCAGCAATTCAATGTGTTGAGATACAAGCAGGGGATGCAGCTGCGTGCACCTATATCCGCAGAGAATGCTGTGCAGGCTGCACAGGTAACACCTCACAGAGCAGCCTGGCCCCGGTGTATTTCACACTCATGCTGTATGAGTATTTTTGAGTAGCAGCTTCAAATGATACCAGCATGCTTACTACTTTGAAAGTAGTTATGGAACAAGTTCTTTTGAAGTGGAAAATCAAAGTGTTTGTGATGCTTGTTTATGAAAGAAATATTCACCAAGAGCAAATAGAACAGTTAAAACTACGCTGAAGGAAGCAGTCATCGAGATTGAGATCTTAAAATACTTTGGACTTTGATGGTCCTTGAACATGCTGTCACCTCCCAAATCAGCGCCCATCTTTCCTGAAACTCCATATTTGAATTCCTCCAAACAGGCTCTCGCTCCTGCCACAGTTTCGGACTGGCTTTTGTCAAAATCACAAACGACATTTTATGTGATTGCGCCAAAGATAAACTATCCCTTCTTGCCCCTATTGACCTGCATGCAGCCTTTGACATGGTTGACCACATCATTCTCCCTTGATGCCTCTCCATTGGTGTCCAGCTGGGTGGGACTGCACTTGCCTCATTCCTTTCTTATCTATCCAATCTTGCAATGGCATCACTTTCCACTCCCGTACCATGATCTCTGGTTTTTCTCCAAGGATCAATTCTTGGCCATGTCCTATTTCTCATTTACATGCTGCCCCTCGGCAACATCATAGAAACATAGAAAACAGGAGCAGGAGTAGGCCATGCGGCCCTTTGGGCCTGCTCCGCCATTCAAAAAAGATTATGGCTGATCGTCTAATTCAGTACCCTCTTTCCACTTTGTCCCCATATGCTTTGATCCCTTTATATAAATATATCTATCTCCTTCTTGAATATATTTAATGACTTGGCCTCCATTGCCATCTGCAGTAGAGAATTTCACAGGTTTACCACCCTCTGAGTGAAGACATCACCTGCAAACACAGCATTAGTTTCCTCCAACTAAATACTGGGAAAACCAAAGCCATCACAAACTCCATTCCCTAGCTACCCATTCCATCCCTCTCCATGACAACTGTCTGAGAGTGAATCAGACTGTTCGCAACCTTGGTTTCATTTGGGCCCAAGGTGAACTTCTGACCATATATCCATTCTATCACTAAGACCACCTATTTCCACCGCTGGAACAGAACCTGATCTACCCCTGCCTCAGCTCAACTGCTGCAGAAACCCTCATCCATGCCCTTGTTAACTCTAGACTTGACTATTCCAATGCATTTCTGGCTGGCCTCCCACTTTCTTACTCACTGAAACTGTGATGTGGTTGAGTTAGGAGGTGGTTTATGCTTGCAATGTTTCACTCTGTAAATAAATGTTAGACTGAGTAAAGATTGACTCCAGTACTAACCTTCACTAACTGGCTTTCTGAAATATAACACCTAAAACCTCCTTTTATGACCAAGCCTTTGGGCATCAGTCCTAATATCTCCCTATATGATTCAGTGTCAATTTTTGTTGATAACATTCCTTTGAAGTGCCTTAGGATGTTGTACTATGTTAAAGGCGCTATATAAATAAAAGCTGTTGTTGGTGGTATGGTAATTAGAGGAACCCTATTTAAAAGAATTAATGTCTTCTGAATTTTAAAGTCAAAACAAGTCATAAAAAAGAATCAGTGAAGCACCTCTATGCTGAATCAGTGACTGATATGTTAATAACAACATTCAGGGGAACAGACTGTTGAACAGCCTTCCCTATTCAATTCATACATTTGGTTGATATCTGATTAAATTCTAATTTGAATGGAGAGTTATTTCATTTTAGATTCTAACAATGGCATGGATGTTCCTTGCTGCTTTGAGGAAGGAGACACCAGAATACCTGATTACTTCAATTACAAATGGCAACTGGCTAATGGGTTGATATTTATCTCGCAGAATGATGCATCCAAAACTTGAAGTTTTTCATATTTCTGACAATGACATGAAGGCGAATTAATTAATGTTCATCAATTGTGGTAATTGTTTGAACTGTGGTCTCATGTTAAAGGATAAAGGCAAGATCCTGATGATAAGAAAACTAAACTGGAGAAGGATGGACAATGAAATGTCTAAGACAAGAAGAAGGATCAAATAATGGACTATTGGTAACTGGCAATTTGGGATATTTCCTACTGTGTTAAATGCACCTCTTTATATCTTTGTCTTCTGATTTATAAAATTATATGTATTGTCATGCAGGCCCCCACCTGCCAAGAATGAGGCACATTAATTTCACCACATGGACATTAAACTTAAAATTGTTGCTGGGAAGAAAAGAGGGCCTATCACAAATAATTGCCAGGCCCCTCGCCAGAAAGACATTTTTGCATACTAGTAGACAGTGTTGGAACAAAGGAACCAGTCCCTGCTCCCCAATACACAGAAGACGTGGTCAGACCAGTTTAGTCACATGACTAACTGGCTGTTGCAGAGTTTTGAACTGAGAGGTCTTACTGTAACAGGGTTTAATTTTGAATACACCATGTTTTTAGCTCCCCTTTGGTGAATCCTTGTTCACCACTTTCCAATTATAAGGCAAAGAAACCTGCACAAACAAGCTTTCTTAGGTTTAAAGAAGAAAAGTTGAAATTTATTAAACTTGAACTTAAACTCTAATTCAGTTAACGCCTATGGATACACGCCATGCCCCATGCTAGCATGCATACGTGATACATACTTGCAAATAGAGACAGAAAAGAGCAGAAGAAAATTAAAGTGGAAAAGTTTGTGGCAATATCTGAAGAGTTTTTGTTATGGTTGTTCGAGCTCACTGTAGAGTCCTTGATTATAGGTACATCTTGCTTTTCGTTGGGGCCCATTATTCCTCTTAAACCTTGTTTGCAGTAGCAGACTTTTCTCTCTTGGGGCTCATGTGTCTTCAGTGGATTCACAGGCTTGTGAGAAAGAGATGGGAGCAGACAGGAGAGATCTTCTGAGTCCAGCAGCAAACAGACTTTCTGCATTCAAACTCTCTATGGCTAGTTCAAAAGAAAATCCTGGAACAGCCAGGTAGTCATGTGACCAGCTGATCTAACCAGTCCTGGCATTTGTAGATTGTATCCTCCTTAGCAGGCCCTGGAATGTGCTTCCTTGCCTTCCATGTCTGTTAGTATGTAAATATTTTCCAGCCACGGCTGATTTGCTTAACAAGTCATTTCCTCGCTCCAACAGTTAAAAGTCAATGTTCATGACAAAATTGATGTGCCTCATTCTTGGCAGGTGGGGGCCTAGCATGACAACCATTAATATGATTTGGTGGTTAACATATTGCCTTAGAGCAACAAAATTAATAATGACTAAATTGGACTAATTTTGGTCACCTCATTACAGAGAGGATGTAATGCACTAGAGAAGGTACAGAGGAGATTTACAAGGATGTTGCCAGGACTGGAAAAATGCAGCTCTGAGGAAAGATTGAATAGACTGGGATTGTTCTCCTTGGAACAGAGAAGGCTGAGGGGCGATCTGATTGAAATATACAAAATTTTGAGGGGCTTGGATAGAGTGGAGGTGAAGGGTCTATTCACCTTAGCAGAGAGGTTACTGATGAGGGGGCATAGATTTAAAGTGATAGGTAGAAAAAGTAGAGGGGAGATGAGGAAAAAAATTTTCACCCAGAGGGTGGTGATGGTCTGGAACTCACTGCCTGAAAGCGTAGTTGAGGCAGAGACTCTCAACTCAATCAAACGGATTCTGGATATGCACCTCAAGTGCCGTAAGCTGCAGGGCTACGGACCAAATGCTGGAAGGTGGTATTAGAATGGGTGAATCGTTTTTCGGCCGGCACAGACATGATGGGCCAAGTGGCCTCTTTCTGTGCCTTAAACTGTCTATACTTCTATGATTTCCAACAGAATTCAACAGGTTTACCATGATCTGCCTCTGAAACCTATCCCCGCTTACCCTTTTTTCTCTCTGTCTCTTTTTTTTTTAAGAGAACTGAAACAGGCCCTTCGGCCCACCGAGTCTGTGCCGACCATCAACCACCCATTTATACTAATTCTACATTAATCCCATATTCCTACCACATCCCCACCTTCCCTCAATGCCCCTACCACCTACCAACACTAGGGGCAATTTATAATGGCCAATTTACCTATCAACCTGCAAGTCTTTGGCTGTGGGAGGAAACCGGAGCACCTGGCGAAAATCCACGCGGTCACAGGGAGAACTTGCAAACTCCGCACAGGCAGTACCCAGAATCAAACCCGGGTCGCTGGAGCTGTGATGCTAACCACTGCGCGTGTATGTGCAAGCAAATGCATGAGTAGATGTGGTTGTGATAAATACAGGATAAGGTGTATTGATAATAAATAATTGATTTTAAGTTTTAAACCTACTAGAAAACCTGTCTTTTTCTGCTTATGAGACAAATAAGCAAGGCGTTTGATAAGGTTCCCCATGGTTGACTCATTCAAAAAGTGAGGAGGCATGGGATACAGGGAAAGTTGGCTGTCTGGATACAAAATTGGCTGGCCCATAGAAGACAGAGGGTGGTAGTCGATGGAAAGTATTCAGCATGGAGCTCGGTGACCAGTGGTGTTCCGCAGGGATCTGTTCTGGGACCTCTGCTCTTTGTGATTTTTATAAATGACTTGGATGAGGAAGTGGAAGGCTGGGTTAGCAAGTTTGCCGATGACACGAAGGTTGCTGGAGTTGTGGATAGTGTGGAAGGCTGTTGTAGGTTGCAACGGGACATTGACAGGATGCAGAGCTGGGCTGAGAAGTGGCAGATGGAGTTCAATCTGGAAAAGTGTGAAGTGATTCATTTTGGAAGGTCGAATTTGAATGCAGAATACAGGCTTAAAGACAGGATTCTTGGTAGTGTGGAGGAACAGAGGGATCTTGGGGTCCATGTCCATAGATCGCTCAAAGTTGCCACCCAAGTTGATAGGGTTGTTAAGAAGGCGTATGGTGTGTTGGCTTTCATTAACAGGGGGATTGAGTTTAAGAGCCGCAAGGTTATGCTGCAGCTCTATAAGGCCCTGGTTCGACCACACTTGGAAGATTGTGTTCAGTTCTGGTCGCCTCATTATAGGAAGGATGTGGAAGCTTTACAGAGGGTGCAGAGGAGATTTACCAGGATGCTGCCTGGACTGGAGGGCATGTCTTACGAAGAAAGATTGAGGGAGCTAGGGCTTTTCTCATTGGAGCGAAGGATGAGGGGTGACTTGATAGAGGGGTACAAGATGATGACAGGCATAGATAGAGTGGATAGCCAGAGACTTTTTCCCAGGGTGGAAAGGGCTATCACCAGGGGGCATAATTTTAAGGTGATAGAGGAAGGCTTCGGGGAGATGTCAGAGGTAGGTTCTTCACAGAGAGTGGTGGGTGCGTGGAAAGCGCTGCCAGCGGTGGTAGTAGAAGCAGATACATTAGGGACATTTAAGCGACTCTTGGATAGGTACATGGACGATAGTAGAATGAAGGGTAGGTAGTTAGTTTGATCTTAGAGTAAGTTAAAGGTTCGGCACAACATCATGAGCCGAAGGGCCTGTATTGTGCTGTACTGTTCTATGTTCTAAAAAAAAACACCAAGGTGTTAAACCTAATAACAAAACACACTTGCCGTGGTCTGGTGGGAGTTGAACAGTGGGAACCACCCTAACCTAATCATGTGGCGCTAACATAATGAAATGGTTAAATTGTTCATACCCAGGTGCTTTAGGGTTTAACATATCAGTCAGTATACAATCTAGCTGACTGTGCAGTCAATCTTCTGCTGTGCTAAAGGATGTGTGATTCATGCTTGTGCACTTGACTTTGGCAATATAATGTGAAACACATTAATCTTGAGATAGGAAATAGGTCAATGGGCCCAAGGTGTTAAACAAGTTAGCATCTGGTGTTTTGTAGGAACTACAACATTTCTGGGGATCTTGTTCACAATAATACTTGTCATGCCATAATGAATCTCCAAGGACAGTGTGCATGACCACATGCCAATAAAGATCTTGAGTTTCCCTTCACAATTTGGAGTGGTATTTCCTGCAGCCCAATAAGATAGCCTGTAAACAATCCCCATGATATGTCTCTTCCCTGTCATGAATGAAATGCCTGACCACCATCTCTACCCCAACCCAATCTCTCCCCTAATCACCAGCTCACTCCCCTAAGCACCATCTTGCTCCCGACTACTAACTTGTTCCCCTGACCCACCAACTGCTCCCCCCGACTACCATGACATTCCTCAACCCACCATCCCGCTCTCCCAACCATCATTTTCTCTCCCTGACCACCATTTTGTTCCTCTCATGATCTCTCTCCTCCCCTAATAGCCTCCACACCACTAATTTTCCCTCCTACCTAACCTGCTCCTCCACTGTATCTTCTGCTGCAGGTTTTCCCACCCAACAGGCAGCCAGCCTGAAGAAAAATGTTAAAACTGGTGGATGTTTGTGAATCCTCCAGGTTTCCCTTCTACAATTCCTTTCCCCATATGGAACACGCATTCCCATGAATATTGGGGCCATTGAGTGTACCCAGACTTGGTCGAACACAATGATAGTTTTATGTTACAACCGTATTTGGATGGTAAACCGGTATGAATGGGACTCTGTCATACAAACCATCCAATTTTAACTTTCATTTAAATTTGGATGAATTCAACAATCATGTACTGGTATTCCATGATATAATTTCAGATTCTTTGTCACACATATTTAATTTTGCAGTGCAGAACTATCTTGTCTTATTGCATTGCAATCATTAGTTTGTGAGCAGTAAT
The DNA here is from genome assembly GCF_036365525.1 of Heterodontus francisci. Lineage (NCBI taxonomy): Eukaryota > Metazoa > Chordata > Chondrichthyes > Heterodontiformes > Heterodontidae > Heterodontus > Heterodontus francisci. The sequence continues at coordinate 96,581,158 of NC_090371.1, forward strand.
GTCAGAAGCACTGACCATCTTGGTCAACAATTACCCTTCCCACTTCCTGCTCAGTTGCATAAAAAAAGGTTGTTGCTTTTGTGCTGAACATACAGAGACTACCAATATGAACAATTTACTATCCTTGGTGCGAATCATTACAGCAGTGACCTTCCTATCCATGCAAGGCTGTAAGTATTTAAAATATATAATTCTGTATTTATAATTCTTGAGTCTAAACCTTATTACTGTACCTTGCTTTGATACTAATTCTATAAAGACGAGAGTGGTCCTAAAGGAAGAGTGCTAAATTGGGGGAAGGCCAACTATACCAAAATTCGGCAGGAGCTGGGGAATGTAGATTGGGAGCAGCTGTTTGAAGGTAAATCCACATTTGATATGTGGGAGGCTTTTAAAGAGAGGTTGATTAGCGTGCAGGAGAGACATGTTCCTGTGAAAATGAGGGATAGAAATGGCAAGATTAGGGAACCATGGATGACAGGTGAAATTGTGAGACTAGCTAAGAGGAGAAAGGAAGCATACACAAGGTCTAGGAGGCTGAAGAAAGACGAAGCTTTGAAAGAATATCGGGAATGTAGGACCAATCTGAAACGAGGAATTAAGAGGGCTAAAAGGGGTCATGAAATATCTTTAGCAAACAGGGTTAAGGAAAATCCCAAAGCCTTTTATTCATATATAAGGAGCAAGAGGGTAACTAGAGAAAGGATTGGCCCACTCAAGGACAAAGGAGGAAAGTTATGCGTGGAGTCAGAGAAAATGGGTGAGATTCTAAACAAGTACTTTGCAACGGTATTCACCGAGGAGAGGGACATGACGGATGTTGAGGTTAGGGACAGATGTTTGATTACTCTAGGTCAAGTCGGCATAAGGAGGGAGGAAGTGTTGGGTATTCTAAAAGGCATTAAGGTGGACAAGTCCCCAGGTCCGGATGGGATCTATCCCAGGTTACTGAGGGAAGCGAGAGAGGAAATAGCTGGGGCCTTAACAGATATCTTTGCATCATCCTTAAACACGGGTGAGGTCCCGGGAGGACTGGAGAATTGCTAATGTTGTTACCTTGTTTAAGAAGGGTAGCAGGGAAAATCCAGGTAATTATAGACTGGTGAGCCTGACGTCAGTGGTAGGGAAGCTGCTGGAGAAGATACTGAGGGATAGGATCTATTCCCATTTGGAAGAAAATGGGCTTATCAGTGATAGACAACATGGTTTTGTGCAGGGAAGGTCATGTCTTACCAACTTAAGAGAATTCTTTGAGGAAGTGACAAAGTTGATTGATGAGGGAAGGGCTGTAGATGTCATATACATGGACTTCAGTAAGGCGTTTGATAAGGTTCCCCATGGTAGGCTGATGGAGAAAGTGAAGTCGCATAGGGTCCAGGGTGTACTAGCGAGATGGATAAAGAATTGGCTGGGCAACAGGAGGCAGAGAGTAGCAGTGGAAGGGAGTTTCTCAAAATGGAGACGTGTGACCAGTGGTGTTCCACAGGGATCCGTGCTGGGACCACTGTTGTTTGTGATATACATAAATGATTTGGAGGAAAGTATAGGTGGTCTGATTAGCAAGTTTGCAGATGACACTAAGATTGGTGGAGTAGCAGATAGTGAAGGGGACTGTCAGAATACAGCAGAATATAGATAGACTGGAGAGTTGGGCAGAGAAATGGCAGATGGAGTTCAATCAGGGCAAATGCGAGGTAATGCATTTTGGAAGATCTAATTCAAGAGTGAACTATACAGTAAATGGAAAGGTCCTGGGGAAAATTGATGTACAGAGAGATTTGGGTGTTCAGGTCCATTGTTCCCTGAAGGTGGCAACGCAGGTCAATAGAGTGGTCAAGAAGGCATACGGCATGCTTTCCTTCATCGGACGGGGTATTGAGTACAAGAGTTGGCAGGTCATGTTACAGTTGTATAAGACTTTGGTTCGGCCACATTTGGAATACTGCGTGCAGTTCTGGTCGCCACCTTACCAAAAGGATGTGGATGCTTTGGAGAGGGTGCAGAGGAGGTTCACCAGGATGTTGCCTGGTATGGAGGGTGCTAGCTATGAAGAGAGGTTGAGTAGATTAGGATTATTTTCATTGGAAAGACAGAGGTTGAGGGGGGACCTGATTGAGGTGTACAAAATCATGAGAGGTATAGACAGGGTGGATAGCAAGAAGCTTCTTCCCCAGAGTGGGGGATTCAATTACTAGGGGTCACGAGTTCAAAGTGAGAGGGGAAAAGTTTAGTGGGGATATGTGTGGAAAGTTCTTTACGCAGAGGGTGGTGGGTGCCTGGAACGCGTTGCCAGCGGAGGTGGTAGACGCGGGCACGACAGCGTCTTTTAAGATGTATCTGGACAGATACATGAATGGGCAGGAAGCAAAGAGATACAGACCCTTAGAAAATAGGCGACATATTTAGATAGAGGATCTGGATCGGCGCAGGCTTGGAGGGCCGAAGGGCCTGTTCCTGTGCTGTAATTTTCTTTGTTCTTTGTTGGGAAGGAACACATCTGGAATCAAATTTAGCTGTTAACGTTCTACAATCTAATCATATTTGTTTCTCTATTGTAGATGATTGTGTGGATATCATCGGCGGGCGCAATGTTGAGAGTCATTCAAGACTTTACATGGCATCTATTCAGGTTAACAACAAACATATCTGTGGCGGAGCACTGATTGAACCTCAGTGGGTATTGACTGCAGCACACTGCAGCAAGTAAGGCACTGAAGACTGCTTTAAGTCCATATGTTCCATTCACAGGGAAAACTGAAATCTACAATGAAACTTTAGATGTCAGACTTTGCTCAGTGATAGCACTCACTGCTGAGTCAGAAGATTGTAGATTGAAGTGTCTCTCAAGAGACCTGAACACATAACCTAGGCTGACACTTCATTGCAGCACACTCAGAGGTGCTTTCTTGTGGGTGTGAGACCTCATCTTCCTTTTCAGATGTATTTGTTCTGAGAGCAAGTATGATACACCCTGGGCTGTTCTCGTGTGGTCCATTTCAAGGTGCTGTTATCAGGTGCCTGATAAATGTTGTTTGCTCCCCTCTTTAGCAGACTCACCCACCCTGAGTATTAACTGTGGTATATTTTTTAAACATTCACTTAATTCCATTGTATGTGATGTATGATTCTTGTCCCAGTCTAACCCAGCAGCAGCATAAACGTATAAAGTAGCCACCCTGACAGAAACTTTATTATAGAATTAAAATTCAGTGGGCTATGCTGCAGATTAAGAAAGTTTAATTCTCATGCCAGTTATACCAAAGTTTTCAGCATTTCCTTCCAGCAAGCCATAGATTGGCTTTCAGGAAAATAAGGAGATTACTGTTGCCACCCAGTCATTCATTCAGCTGGGGCCAATGGTTTGCTCTCTTTGAAGAATGGGAAGGGCAGAAATGGGAATGCATTAAATAATTTCTTTGTACCAAAATATTTGAACTCACTTTTGACTTGCAAATAACCAAACTATGCTCAAAACAATTGCAGAGATATAATAGAGGAAAAAACATACGTGGTTCTTGGAGTTCATTCACTTTCCAAGCAAAAAATAGAACAGAAAATGAAAGTTGAGAAGATGTTGCTACATCCAGACTACACAAAGAAAGATATTGGAAATGACATCATGCTGCTTCAGGTAGAATCTTCATTTTTAGAAAACAAGAAAACAATCTAATGGGATAGAAATTCATTCAGCTAGCGCTGCTATGCATGCTTGACTTGATTCCCTGCTGGCCCGCGGTGCTATGGGTCACTAACTGCGCGATACGTGCAGCATTCTTCAGTGATATGGGCTCAGGCAACTGTGTCCCATGTGCAGCCAAACATGTCCTGACCTCACATGGCCCAACCAACTGATGTGACAGCAGGGGCCAAATTTTCAATTGAGGTCAGGGTCTGGACCGGAGTCAGGCAGGCCCATAATTTGACGCTGCTAGTCGTCGTGCCGGTTCACCACCATGATGTGACATTGTGGCCCCAGGTTGAAGTAGTATGGGGAGGGGGGATGGGCTGGCACTGTGACTGTTCACACGAGGGACTGTCACCCCCGCACTCGTAATGACAGCTTTTTTTAGATTAGAGATACAGCACTGGAACAGGCCCTTCGGCCCACCGAGTCTGTGCCGACCATCAACCACCCATTTATACTAATCCTATACTAATCCCATATTCCTACCAAACATCCCCACCTGTCCCTATATTTCCCTACCACCTACCTATACTAGTGACAATTTATAATGGCCAATTTACCTATCAACCTGCAAGTCTTTTGGCTTGTGGGAGGAAACCGGAGCACCCGGAGAAAACCCACGCAGACACAGGGAGAACTTGCAAACTCCACACAGGCAGTACCCGGAATCGAACCCGGGTCCCTGGAGCTGTGAGGCTGCGGTGCTAACCACTGCGCCACTGGGCCAGAGCAACCCCCTGGAGGTGTTGCCTCTTCAGGATCATGCCCAGGCAGCTGTGGCCATTTTAAAAATCCAAAACATTTCCCTGGCCTTCTCTCTGTCTCTCTCCATCTCCAGATCGGCAGCTCCCAGCTCAGCCGATCACTGGGTGCTGGAGGGCCTCCTACTGAGCTTTCAGTGTCGGGAGCCCACCTGCTGGCCCTGATTGGACGGTGAGTCCACTCCTTGGCTTTTAATTGGCCCCCCGTTTCAAAACAGTGGTGGGCGTGTCTCTAATACACCGTGTGGGGTTGGGACCTGGAACTCACCCTCATGTCAGGTTCCCAACCCCTAACTGAAAATTCAGCCCCAGGATACCAAAACTGAACAACGCATGTCCTTGCAATGCCTGTGTTGTTCAGTCATGAATAAAAGGAGCATGCAGCATCAAGATGGGCCCTTGCAGAAGTATTATTTAAAGGGTCAGACACCCTGATTGCAAGTAAAACTTATGGAACATTTTCGATTGGAAAGTGTCTGAAAGTACTCTGGAGTGTTTTGGAGGCTTTTTGGTGCATTTTCCAGAGAGTGTTGCCTCATCCTCACAGGAAAGGCAGAGGAGTAGATGACCTGTTCACACAAAGGCTGCAGCAGCTACTTGGGGAGCAGTGCCAGTGCCTCTGGGTCTGCAGTGCAACAGAGAGTTGGAGCAAAGACTGCAGAGAGGGTAAGCTCTGCACCATGCCCTCTGCCAACTTGGAACCAGACTCTTCCATGCTCCTTGCCAGTGACAGGAAGCTGTCTGGTAGGCCAGCCAATGTACCCAGCAACTTGATAAGCATGCCCATTCAGCTGTCTCCTGTATGCCGCCCCATTGAGGTCCTCATCCGAACCCTCTAGTGATCTGGCAAACGAACCATCCATTATCGCTGGCCTGCTTGTGGCCCACTCATGCCCAGTGACTCACTATGTGCTGATCCCAATTGATGCTAGTCTCCAAGGTAAGGGCAGTGCCATTGTCTTAGCTGGTGGCTGTAGGTGTCAGATTACGTGATAGGGCATCGTCATCACTGCTGTATTGTTGCTCTCTCCCCTCCTCCTGGAACTGCTGTGGCTGGGCAGGTGATAGTTCTTGGATGTCTGAAAGTAGCAGCTCAGAAGGGGAAGGTTGTTGTGGGGGAAGGTGGGTGGGGTGGGATAATGCAGAGAACTATTTCCTCTGTAGGGCTCAGGAGATGCAGGGCGGCACAGTGGTTAGCACCGCAGCCTTACAGCTCCAGCGACCCGGGTTAAATTCTGGATACTGCCTGTGTGGAGTTTGCACGTTCTCCCTGTGTCTGCGTGGGTTTCCTCTGGGTGCTCCGGTTTCCTCCCACATGCCAAACACTTGCTGGTTGATAGGTTAATTGGCCATTATAAATTTCCCCTAGTATAGGTAGGTGGTAGGGAAATATAGGGACAGGTGGGGATGTGGTAGGAATATGGGATTAATGTAGGATTAGTATAAATGGGTGGTTGATGGTCGGCACAGACTCAGTGGGCCGAGGGGCCTGTTTCAGTGCTGTGTCTCTAAACTAAACTAAACTTCTGCCCCACCAACACTGACTGCCTCTGCCACTCCCACCATAACATCTGAATCACTCTTTAGGGGCTTTCTCTTTCTCAGTCGATCCCTGACTTCATCACATTTAAGGATGCACCTGAAATCTTTGGGGTCCTTCCAGCTGCTGAATATCCACCCCACTACCACCCCCATCGCAACCCGGCACCCACCCCCACCCCCCCCCACCACCCCACTCCACCCCACCCCAGCAGCAATGGGAACAATTATTCTGGGGTTACAAATGGGAGTGAATTTAGGAAAACCTTCTAAACAAAAAGGGTGCTAGAAATTTGAAACTTTCATCCAAAGTTACTTACAAAGTTATGAGCGGCATGGACAGAGTGGATAGTCAGAAGGTTTTTCCCAGGGTGGAAGAGGCAGTTACTAGGGGATATAGGTTTAAGGTGCAAGGGGCAAAGTTTAGAGGGGATGTGCGAGGCAAGTTTTTTTACACAAAGGGTGGTGAGTGCCTGGAACTTGCTGCCGGGGGAGATGGTGGAAGCAGGTACGATAATGACATTTAAGAGGCATCTTGACAAATGCATGAATAGGATGGGAATAGAGGGATACGGTCCCAGGAAGTGCAGAAGGTTTTAGTTTAGGCAGGCATCAAGATCGGCGCAGGCTTGGAGGGCTGAATGGCCTGTTCCTGTGCTGTACTGTTCTTTGTTCTTTGTTCTATATAGCAATTGATGTTTGATCAATTGTTAATTTTAAATCTGAGATTAATAGACGTTTTGTTAACCAAAGGCATCAGCGGATATGGAGCAAAAGCAGGTATATGAAGTTAGGTTGTATATCAGCCCATGTTCTCATAGAATGGCAGAACAGGCTCGAGGGGCTAAATGGTCTACTCTAGTTCCTATGTTCCTTTGTCCTGTGTCCTAAACTGGGCAGTTTTATTATAATTCCATGTGTGTTGAATAATTAGCTAGCAGAAATGATACTTTTGTCTGTTGCAGTTGAAGGGGAAGGCCATTCTGAACAAGTCTGTGCGAATTCTAAAGCTGCCTAAGTCAGCAAAAAATGTCAAACCTGGAACCAAGTGCGTTGTCGCAGGATGGGGAGCAATTTCTGCAACTGTCTCTCAATCTGATAGCCTAAAGGAAGCAAACTTGACTGTCATAAAAATGAAAATCTGCAAGCAAATATATTCACTTAATTCAACAAACGACATGATATGTGCTGGTGATTATAATCAAGAACAGGATGCATGTTCGGTAAGCTGACAACTTATGTTGGAGCAATTGAATTAAAGATAACAATTTAAGCTTCTTTTTCTTTTAAATTTCTTCTGTGGTCATCAAAGTGAGGAATGAAATGTTTCAATTTTTGTTCCCCTGCTTCAAATTCAAGCCTTCCCAGCTCAGGTACAGCACAGCCAGATGCTGAGTATAAAACAATGTGCTTCAGAGCCAATCTCAGAACAGCAGACCCTCCAGAACATGTCATTTTTCTATTTCATATGTGAACCATCTGCCTCCACCCCCACCCCCAACTATGTAATTGGTCAGTCCCTGTGCCTCATTGCCCTTTATTGGCCAGCTACCGCTGGATTGCATGCGGCCAGTTACTCCTGAACCCAACGTGACACACACCTTCCGGTCCTGATGGTGGGACCAGTATCTGTCAAACAAAATCCAGCCCTACCAATTCACTAGCACCACCGGTAAGAAATATAACAGAAGGAAATCTGTAATTACAAACTATTCTATAAAATAATGGTGTAGCAGTAGACTGTAATCTTTACATTGTTTTCGTTTTGAGAAACTAGAAACATTGCAGCTGTAAATATATATTGTGTGCTGTATCACAGTTTATTATATGCTTGTTCATCTTTTGCTACAATTCCAGACATTGTGTATGTATGAACATGGGTCACCAATACTTTACTGTAACTTCATCAGTAGATTGGTGTAAATGCCACAGAAACTGGGTAAACAGGAATTATTTCTCCCAGATTTCTGCCAATATTCCACTGGAGGTAGGGCAGGTGATCATAAGAAACTCCCCCAACTCGGAAATTCCAAGCATAAGTACCTTCTAATTTACAGTGAGCAACACCAAGGGAGATCTGCTAATATTTTCTATAATTATGATCATTGCTAGATGGATTTACGATTTTAACATTTGTTTTAACAGGGTGATTCCGGTGGTCCATTATTGTGTAAAATGAATAAATGGATAAATCGAAAAGAAGTGTACAGTGGCATTGTTTCATTTGGAAGTCCCTGTAATGGTAACACCAAACCTGGGGTTTACACACATTTATCAAAAAAATATGTCTCCTGGATCAAGGGAGTAATTCGAAATGAAAGTCATGGTACGACAAAGGATCGGCTATATTCGTAAGAACAGCTGCTTCTGATTGTGAAATATCACAATTGGTTTCTTGGTAATCTTTTTATTTCTATCTTGGTTGAGTTGAAAGTAGTTCAAAGCCTAGAACTGTAAAACCTGGGTCATTTAAAATCTTTTGACAATTTTCATAATTTCAATCACATTTTATATTTTTATGTGGAATTTTTAAAACATTTATTCCTTGAAAATGGCACCATGGGGGAGCTTAAATGTTAAACTAACACCTCCACTAAATTTTCTGTAAAGCTAATATTCCACTGCATAAATTCAAAGTATAGTAATTTTAAACTGATATTTTCTTTCTAACTCTGTTTTAACAGTTGCATTGCCTGTGATAATTGATTTGTTATTAATAAATGTTTCTGGAGTGGAAGATTTTAATATGATCTTGCAAATATTTGATCTTGTGCTTTATTCAAAATGCAGTTACAAAAATGTACAATACAATGTTTCATTAAAAGCAATTCTTTGTAAAGACCAGATCTTAATTATCGTATATATCATACACTAGTCTAATGCTTGTAACATTGGCCAAAAAAATTAAAAACAAATGGGCTGGATTTTTCTTGGAGGTCAGGAGGCAGCCAGGGGGTGGGATGGAGGGAGGGGTGGGGGAGGGGGCTGCGTGGCTGGATTGAGGTTAGGAGACCCAAAAGGACAGATTTCCCTCAGGTCATGTTGAATTGGACAGGACCAGATTCACATTTTTTTCTCCATTTCCTGGCCACAGCTGGCCAGGATGAAGCAGGCTGGATGCGGGGAGATAGGCCTTCATCACAAGTCTGCAGCTGGAGAGCAGAGACGAGGGAGAGAGGGATCAAGTCTGGGGGGGCGTTGGAGGCTGGGGTGGTGGGTGGTGGGGGGGGGGTGGGGAGGGTCAGGAGCGGGTGATGGGAGATTGGAAGCCTGGTTAGTGGGGGAGGCGGGGTGTGTTGAGGGTGGGTCGCAAGCTGGGTGGGTGGAAGGTTGGAGATCAGAGAACTCAGGGAAATGTTGGAGGCCTCAAGGAGCAAAGAACAAAGAACAGTACAGCACAGGAACAGGCCATTTGGCCCTCCAAGCCTGCACCAATCTTGATGCCTGTCTAAACTAATACCTTCTGCACTTCCGGGGACCGTATCTCTCTATTCCCATCCTATTCATGTATTTGTCAAGATGCCTCTTAAACGTCGCTATCGTACCTGCTTCCACCATCTCCCCCGGCAGCAAGTTCCAGGCACTCACCACCCTCTGTGTAAAGAACTTGCCTCGCACATCCCCTCTAAACTTTGCCCCTTGCACCTTAAACCTATGTCCCCTAGTAACTGACTCTTCCACTCTGGGAAAAACCTTCTGACTATCCACTCTGTCCATGCCCCTCATAACCTTGTAAACCTCTATCATGTCGCCCCTCCACCTCCGTCGTTCCAGTGAAAACAATCCGAGTTTTTCCAACCTCTCCTCATAGCTAATGCCCTCCAGACCAGGCAACATCCTGGTAAACCTCTTCTGTACCCTCTCCAAAGCCTCCAAGTCCTTCTGGTAGTGTGGCGACCAGAATTGCACGCAATATTCTAAGTGTGGCCTAACTAGGGTTCTGTACAGCTGCAGCATGACTTGCCAATTTTTATACTCTATGCCCCGACCGATGAAGGCAAGCATGCCGTATACCTTCTTGACTACCTTATCCACCTGCGTTGCCACTTTCAGTGACCTGTGGACCTGTACGCCCAGATCTCTCTGCCTGTCAATACTCCTAAGGGTTCTGCCATTTACCGTATACTTCCCACCTGTATTAGATCTTCCAAAATGCATTACCTCACATTTGTCCGGATTAAACTCCATCTGCCATTTCTCCGCCCAAGTCTCCAACCGATCTATATCCTGCTGTATCCTCTGACAATCCTCATCACTATCCGCAACTCCACCAACCTTTGTGTCGTCCGCAAACTTACTAATCAGACCAGCTACATTTTCCTCCAAATCATTTATATATAATACAAAGAGCAAAGGTCCCAGCACTGATCCCTGCGGAACACCACTAATCACATCCCTCCATTCAGAAAAGCACCCTTCCACTGCTACCCTCTGTCTTCTATGACCAGCCAGTTCTGTATCCATCTTGCCAGCTCACCTCTGATCCCGTGTGATTTCACCTTTTGTACCAGTCTGCCATGAGGGACCTTGTCAAAGGCTTTACTGAAGTCCATATAGACAACATCCACTGCCCTTCCTTCATCAATCATCTTCGTCACTTCCTCAAAAAACTCAATCAAGCCTCATGGGGACGGTTGGAGGGAGAAGGTAAGTTCTCTGACTGGAAGATCAGTGGAGGTGTCTGATAACAAGGGATTGGTGAGGCAGGTATGCTGGATCTAGCAGGTAAGTGGAAAGGCACTTAATTTCTAGATCCATCAGTCCTTGCCTTCCTGGCTGGCCAAGGCTAGAAATGGACACCTCCTGTTGATTACCACCTACCACCTCCCCTCGGCTGATGAATCAGTGCTCCTCCATGTTGAACACCACTTGGGCACAGAATGTACTCTGGGTGAAGGACTTCAATGCCTATCAAGGTTGGCTTGGTAGCACCACTATTGATCGACCTGGCGAATCTTGAAGGACATAGTTGCTAGACTGGGCCTGTGGCAGAAGTAACCAACAAGAGGGAAAAACCTGCTTGACCTTGTCTTCACCAATCTATCTGTCGCAGTTGCATCTGTCCATGACCACCACACAGTCCTTGCGAAGACAAAGCCCTGTCTTCACACTGAGGATGCCGTCCATCATGTTGTGTGGCACTACCACTGTGCTAAATATAATAGATTAAGAACAGATCTAGCAAATCAAAACTGGGCATCCATGAGGCTCTGTGGGTCATCATCAGCAGCAGAATTACATTCAACCACAATCTGTAGCCTCACGGCCCGGCATATCCCACACTCTATCATTAACATCAAGCCTCAGGATCAACCCTGGTTCAATGAGGACTTAGGAGAGCATGCCAGGAGCAGCACCAGGCATACCTCAAAAGGAAGTGCCAATCTGGTAAAGCCACAACACAGGACTACATGCATGCCAAACAGCGGAAACAGCATGTGAAAGACGGAGCTAAGCAATCCCACAACTAACGGATCAGATCAAAGCTCTATAGTCCTGCAGTCATGTATGATGGTGAACAATCAAACAACTAAACAGAGGAGGAGGCTCCAAAAACATCTCCATCCTCAATGATGGGGGAGCCCAGCATGTCAGTGCAAAAGACAGGACAAAGCATTTGCAACCGTCTTCAGCCCAAAGTGCTGAGTGATATGATTCATCTCCACCTCCTCCTCAGGTCCCCAGCAGCACAGATGCCAGTCTTCAGATAACTCAATTCAATCCACATGATATCAAGAAATGGTTGAAGGCACTGGGTGCAGTAAAGACTGTGGGCCCTGACAACATCCCAGCTGTAGTACTGTAGACCTGTGCTCCAGAACTAGCAGCGCCCCTAGCCAAGCTGTTCCAGTACCGCTACAACACTGGCATCTAACCGGCAATGTGGAAAATTGCCCAGGTATGTCTTGTACACAAAAAGCAGGACAAATCCAACCAGGCCAATTACTGCCCCATCAGTCTACTCTCGATCATCAGCCAGGTGATGGAAGGTGTCGTCCACAGAGCTATCCAGTGGCACTTACTCAGCAACAACCTCCTTACCGATATTTAGGTTGGGATCTGCCAAAGTTACTTAGCTCCAGACCTCATTACAGCCTTGGTCCAAACATGGACAGAAGAGCTGAATTCAAGAGCTGATCAAACAGCCTGCTTGCTTGGCACCCCATTCACAAACATTCACTCCCTCCACCTCTGCTGCACATTGGCAGCAGTGTGCACCATCTACAAGATGTACTGCACCACGGCTCCTTAGAGAGCACCTTCCAAACCTGTGACCTTTACCACTAAAAAGGACAAGGGCAGCAGATGCATGGGAACACCACCACCTGCAAGCCACGCACTGTCCTGACTTGGAACTATATCGCAATTCCTTCACTGTCGCTGGGTCAAAATCCTGGAACTCCCTTCCTAACAGCACTGTGGGTGTACCTACCCCACATGGATTGCAGCAGTTCAAGAAGGCAGCTCATCACCACCTTCTCAAGGGCAATTAGGGATGGGCAATAAATGCTGGCCTAGCCAACGATGCCCATATCCCATGAATGATTTTAAAAATGTAGTAGTCAGGTGCAAAAAAATAATCAAAAAGCCTAATGGAATGTTTGCCTTCATAGCTAGAGGTCTGGACTATAAAGGGAAGAATATTTTGCTACAGCTATACAAAGTATTGGTTAAACTAGGTCTAAAGTACTGTGCATAGTTCTGGGACCACACCTTAGAAAGGAGTGCCACACCTTGGAAGGAGTGCAGCGCAGAATCACCAGAATGATACCAGGGCTCCAAGGGTGAAATTATGAAGGGAAATTAAATAAACTAGGCTTGTAATTCTTAGAATACAGATGTTTATGGGGTGACTTGAATGAGGTTTTTACGATTTTGAAAGGAATTGATCAGGTAGACAGAGAAAAACATTTTTCGCTGGCTGGAGAGTCTAGGACAAGGGAACATAACCTTAAAATCAGTGACAGGCCATTCAGGAGAGAAATTAGGAAACACTTCTTCACAGAAAAGGCAGTAGAAGGTTGGAATTCTTCCCAAAAAAAGTAATAGATTCTAGCTCAATTAATAATTTTAAATCTGAGAATGACTTAGGTTTGCTGGACAAGGGAATAAAAGGATAGTCAAAGAAAATGAATGGAGTTAAGATACAGATCAGCCATGATCTCACTGAATGACAGAATAGGCTTGGGGGGTGGGGGGGCTGAGTGACTTACTCCTGTTCCAATGTTCTTACTCTTAAATGTTATCCTGGCCTCTGCTTCAATCACTAACTCTGTTAGTGTGTTACACAGCCTCACAACCCTTTGTGCACAACGGTTTCTCTTAGATTTAATACCTATGTCCTCTCAGTCACCGGAAATAGTTTATTTCTACATACCTGTTGTGTCCCATTCCTTCATAATTTTAAACAACTTTACAAGAACACAAAAAATAGGAGTAAGAGTAGACCATATGGCCCAACAAGCCTGCTCTGCCATTCAAAACGATCATGGCTGATCTTAGGCCTCAACTCAACCTTCCCGCTCGCTCGCTCGCCATATCGAGCGAGGAAAGCATCAAGGCATCATCATTGCCCCAACTTACCTTCCGGGAGAGGAGTGGACTTGCGGGAAGAACATGAAGCAAGGAGGGGATAAATACAGCCCAAGGATCGCGGCCTAGAGCACTTACCTTCCGGGAGAGCAGCCGAGAGGAGTCCAGGCGGGCCTGAGTTTGAAAACAAAGTGAGCAGTGACGTCACAGGAAAGCTGCAAGGTGGTTGGTTGGTGAGTAACTGCTGTTAGGGCATAACTCTAAATAGCTGGGTTAGGGTGCGTGTGTAAATAGCTTAATAAGAAGAAACAAGTGAGCAGCTGTTTTTTTTGAGTAATGCTTCTTTTGTCTTAGCAGTAGCAAAGGGTCAACTAATAAATAAAGGAATGGCAGCATTGTTTCAACCTCGAGAGTGCACCTTCTGTGCTATGTGGGAGCTACAGGATGCTTCTTGTATCCTGGAGAACTATCTGTGCAGGAAGTATTGTCAATTGAAGCAGCTTGAGCTCTGGGTTTTGGAACTTGAGCAGCAGCTGGCGACACTGCAGTGCATTCATGTGGATGAGAGCTACATGAATAGCATGTTTATAGATGTGGTCAGCCCCCAGTTTAAGATTGTGCAGGGAGAAAGGGAATGGGTGACCACCAGACAGTCAGAAAGAATCAGGCAGGTAGTGCAGGAGATCCCTGAGTGCATCTCACTCTCCAACCGGTATTCAGTTCTGAATACTGAGGAAAGTGATGCTTCACCTGAGGAATGCAGCCAGAGCCAAGTCCATGGCACCACGGGTGGCTCAGCTGCAAAGGGTGGGGGGGGGGGGGTGCGGTACAGGGAAGACTGGAAGAGCCATAGTGATGGGTGATTCAATAGTCAGGGGAACAGACAGGCATTTCTGTGCCTGCAGACGTGAATCTAGGATGGTGTGTTGCCTCCCTGGTGCCAGAGTCAAAGATGTCACTGAGCGGCTGCAGAGCATCCTGAAGCTGGAGGGTAAACAGCCAGCAGTCATGGTCTACATCGGAACCACCGACATAGGTAGAAAGAGGGATGTGGTCTTGCAGTCAAAATTTAGGGAGCTAGGTAAGAAATTAGTAAGCAGGACCTCAAAAGTAGTCATCTCTGGATTACTCCCAGTGCCATGCGCAAGTGAGTATAGAAATAGAAGGATAAGATAGATGAATGCATGGCTGGAAATATGGTGCAGGAGAAAGGGCTTCAGATTCCTGGGACATTGGGACTGGCTCTGGGGGAGATGGGACCTGTATAGGCCGGACGGGTTGCACCTGAACAGAGCCGGGACTGAGTTCCTTGCGGGACGTTTTATTATTTTACCAAGTTTGCAGACGACACTAAGATTGGTGGAGTAGCAGATAGTGAAGGGGACTGTCAGTGAATACAGCAGAATATAGATAGATTGGAGAGTTGGGCAGAGAAATGACAGATGGAGTTCAATCAGGGCAAATGCGAGGTGATGCATTTTGGAAGATCCAATTCAAGAGTGAACTATACAGTAAATGGAAAAGTCCTGGGGAAAATTGATGTCCAGAGAGATTTGGGTGTTCAGGTCCACTGTTCCCTGAAGGTGGCAACGCAGGTCAATAGAGTGGTCAAGAAGGCATACGGCATGCTTTCCTTCATCGGACGGGGTATTCAGTACAAGAGTTGGCAGGTCATGTTACAGTTGTATAGGACTTTGGTTCGGCCACATTTGGAATACTGCGTGCAGTTCTGGTCGCCACATTACCAAAAGGATGTGGATGCTTTGGAGAGGGTGCAGAGGAGGTTCACCAGGATGTTGCCTGGTATGGAGGGTGCTAGCTATGAAGAGAGGTTGAGTAGATTAGGATTATTTTCATTAGAAAGATGGAGGTTGAGGGGGGACCTGATTGAGGTGTACAAAATCATGAGAGGTATAGACAGGGTGGATAGCAAGAGGCTTTTTCCCAGAGTGGGGGATTCAATTACTAGAGGACACGAGTTCAAAGTGAGAGGGGAAAAGTTTAGGGGGGATATGCGTGGAAAGTTCTTTACACAGAGGGTGGTGGGTGCCTGGAACGCGTCGCCAGCGGAGGTGGTAGATGCGGGCACGATGGCGTCTTTTAAGATGTATCTAGACAGATACATGAATGGGCAGGAAGAAAAGAGATACAGACCCTTAGAAAATAGGCGACATGTTTAGATAGAGGATCTGGATTGGCGCAGGCTTGGAGGGCCGAAGGGCCTGTTCCTGTGCTGTAATTTTCTTTGTTCTTTGTTCTTTGTATTGCTGTTGGGGAAGGATTTAACTAGTTTGGCAGGGGGTTGGGGACCTGAGGGTAGACTCAGCTGGGACAAAATCAGAAATTAAAATGGAAGGCAGAAAATTAATGGATGAGTCTGGAAGACAGAGGAAATGAGGGCTAGAAAATTTAAAAAAGAGTTTGACAGTGCTCAAGGGTATCTATTTCAATGCAAGGACTGTAGCAAATAAAACAGATGAGATGAGGGCACAGATAGACACCTGGAAGTATGATATCATAGCTATTACAGATTCGTAGCTTAAGGAGGGACAGGAATGGAAGCTGAACGTTCCTGGTTACAGGGTTTTCAGATGCGATAGGGAGGAGGAAAAGAAAGGAGGGGGAGTGACAATTTTAGTCAATTTTTATTTTATTTAGAGATACAGCACTGAAACAGGCCCTTCGGCCCACTGAGTCTGTGCCGACCATCAACCACCCATTTATACTAATCCTACACTAATTCCATATCCCTACCACCTACCTATACTGGGGGCCATTTATAATGGCCAATTTACCTATCAACCTGCAAGTCTTTGGCATGTGGGAGGAAACCAGAGCACCCGGAGGAAACCCACGCAGACACAGGGAGAACTTTCAAATTCCACACAGGCAGTATCCAGAATTGAACCCAGGTCGCTGGGTGCTAACCACTGCACCACTGTGCCGCCCTGGAAACTATTACAGCTGTGAGGAGGGATGAGGCCATATGGATTGAGCTAAGGAACAAAAAAGGGGCAATCATACTGCTGGGAGTGTACTATAGACCCCCAGACAGTCAGAAGGAGATAGAAGTGCAGATATGTAGGCAAATCTCCAAGAAGTGCAAGAACAACAGGGCAGTAATAGTAGGGGATTTTAATTACCCCAATATTAACTGGGATAATTTTAGTGTGAAAGGAATTGAGGGAGAATTCTTGATGTGCATTCAGGAGAACCTTTTTGGCCAGTATGTAGCAAGTCCAATAAGAGAGGGCGCAGTTTTAGACTTAGTTTTAGAAAATGAAGATGAGCAGGTGGAAGCAGTGGCAGTAGGAGAGCATTTTGGTGGTAGTGATCATAATTCAGTCAGTTTTCACATAATTATAGAAAAGGACAGAAATAAAACAGGAGTTAGAGTTCTCAACAGGGGTAAGGCCAATTTTACTAAACTGAGGAGTGATTTAGCGAAAGTGGACTGGAAACAGCTACTTGAAGGTAAATCAATGTCAGAACAGTGGGAGGCATTCAAAGGGTAGATTCGAGGGGTTCAGGGTAAACATGTTCCCACAAAGAAAAAGGGTGAGACAGCCAAATCTAGAGCCCCATGGATGTCAAGGAGCCTACAAGGTAAGATAAGGCAGAAAAGGAAAGCTTATGTCCGACACCGAGATCTCAATACTTCAGAAAGCCGAGAGGAGTATAGAAAGTGGAGGGGTGAAATCAAAAAGGAAATTAGGAAAGCAAAGAGAGGGCATGAAAGAATATTGTCCAGATGAAATGTATCCTAGGGTGTTAAAAGAAGCAAGAGACGAAATAGCATTTTCCAGTCCTCACTGGATACAGGTGTGGTGCCGGAGGATTGGAGAACTGCTAACGTTGTACCTCTGTTTAAAAAGGGAGCGAAGGATAGACCGAATAATTACGGGCCAGTCAGACTAACCTCAGTAGTAGGCAAACTATTGGAATCTATTCTGAGAGACAGGATAAACTGGCACTTAGAAAGGCACAGGTTAATCAAGGATAGTCAGCATGGATTTGTTAAGGGAAGATCTTGTTTGACCAACATGATCGAATGTTTTGAAGAAGTAACAAGGAAGATAGATGAGGGTAGTGTAGTTGATGTGGTCTACATGGATTTTAGCAAGGCTTTTGACAAGGTCCCACATGGCAGACTGGTTAAAAAAAATAAATCCCATGGGATCCAGGCAAATGCAGCAAGGTGGACACAAAATTGGCTTAGTGGCAGAAAACAAAGGGTAATTATTGACGGCTGATTTAGTGACTGGAGGGCTGTTTCTAGTGGCGTTCCGCAGGGCTCATTACTGGTCCCCGGCTTTTTGTGGTGTATATTAACGATTTGGACGTAAACGTATAGGGCATGATCAAGAAGTTTGCGGACGACACAAAGATTGGCCGTGTGATAGATAGTGAGGAGGATAGCTGTAGGCTGCGGGATGATATTGATGGTCTGGTCAGATGGGCAGAAAAGTGGCAAATGGAATTCAACTTGGAGATGTGTGAAGTGATGCATTTGGGGAGGTCAAACAAGGCAAAGGAATACACGATTAATAGGAAAATACTGCGAAGTGTAGAGGAAGTAAGGGACCTTGGAGTGAATGACCACAGATCCCCGAAGGTAGCAGGACAGGTCGATAAGGTGGTTAAGAAGGCATGTGGAATCCTTTTCTTTATTAGCCGAGGTATAGAATATAAGAGCAGGGAGATTATGTTGGAAATATATAACTCATTGGTTAGGCCACAACCTGAGTACTGTGTGCAGTTCTGATCACCTCATTACAGA
This sequence comes from Heterodontus francisci, assembly GCF_036365525.1. Lineage (NCBI taxonomy): Eukaryota > Metazoa > Chordata > Chondrichthyes > Heterodontiformes > Heterodontidae > Heterodontus > Heterodontus francisci. The sequence continues at coordinate 96,599,456 of NC_090371.1, forward strand.
AAGGATGTAATTGCACTAGACAGGGTACAGAGGAGATTTATGAGGATGTTGCCAGGACTGTAAAAATGCAGCTATAAGCAAAGATTGGATAGGCTGGTGTTGTTCTCCTTGGAAGAGAGAAGGCTGAGGGGAGATCTGATTGAAATATACAACATTTTGAGGGGCTTGGATAGAGTGGAGGTGAAAGGTCTATTCACCTTAGCAGAGAGGTCAGTAACAAGGGGGCATACATTGGTAGAAAAATTAGAAGAGAGATGAGGAAAAACGTGTTCACCCAGAGGGTGGTGCTGGTTGGAACTCACTGCCTGAAAGGGTAGCTGAGGCAAAGACCCTCAACTCATTCAAGAGGAGTCTGATATGCACCTCAAGTGCCGTAAGCTGCAGGGCTACGGACCAAATGCTGGAAGGTGGGATTAGAATGGGTGGAACGTTTTTCAGTCAGCACAGACACCATGGGCCAAGTGGCCTCTTTCTGTGCCTTAAACTTTCTATGATTCTATTCTACGTGTGTAAATTAAATTGCATAGCAAGTAGTTTTAATGCATTTGGATGTAATTGTAAATAGTTCAATGGGGGACTTGGGATTGAGTGAACAACGGGCGGCCCTCACATGCCTTCAGAACTCTGGCCATGAAAGCTGGCAGCACCAAGACAGGACCTCAGTGCCATGACAGATAGGCAGTCATGACCAGCACTGCATAAGGGAAGAGAGGGGGGGAGTGAGGCCATTGTTGGCCTGCAGTGCTATACATTCTGCATGGGTGGGCTGGGTCTCGGGTGTTAAGCAAGTGTGAGCAGGGTCTCGGGTGTTGAGCAAGCAGGGGCTTGGTTTTGGGTGTCAGTATCGACACCGAGCCTGACAGTCAGGCTGAGAGGGCAATCGGATTCAGGGCCATTGCTGGGTTCCCTCAGGTGCAAGATGTGATAGATTGCACGCATGTGGCCAGCAAAGCTCCAACGGACCAGCGAGCCACCATCATCAACAGGAAGGCCTTCCATTTAATTAATGTTGAACTGGTCTGCGAACACCGGAAGCTTTTCCTGCCCACTTCCAGGGAAGCAGCCACAACACCTACACACTTTGACAGTGCCAGGTGCCACAGCTTTTCAGGCCCCGCTGCCTGCCTTCAGGGATGGATTCTTGGGGACAAGGGCTGCCCATTGAAGACATGGTTACTGATGCCTGTGAGGATCCCTCGCACTGCAGCAGGGGAGTGGTACAACACTTGCTACAGCTCCACCCGAGCAACCATTGAGCAGGCCATTGGGCTGCTGAAGATGAGATTCCACTGCCTGGATCAATCCGGTGGAGCCCTGCAGTATGCCCCAGTAAGGGTCTCATGTATCGAGGTGGTCTGCTGTGCTCTGCACAATCTAGCACTGCAGAGGAGGGAAGCCTTGTATGCCGAGGAATGCCACTCCTCCACTGATGAAGAGGGCACGGAGCAGAGTGAGGAGCAGGCAGCACTAGATGTGGAACCCCTTGCATCAGAGGTCAGGCAGATTGAGCAACAGGCCAAGGAGGCAACAGGCAATCTCATACTCACCCACTTCCAGTCACCATGACGGCCACTCACAGAAAAAACAACAAAGACTCACCTCAATGCATGTAGTCTGTTGTCTCCTTTCCATTTGTGCCCCATGCCTAGCACCCAGCCCAAACATGAGATAGTGGCCATGGGAGATCATATTATCATGAGGGCTGTGCTTACATTGGCATTCCACTATGGGTAAAGTCAGCAGCTCACAATTAAGGCATGATAGAATAATTACTTTTATACAATGAACATTAATGGCTTGAACAAAAGAACGTTATATGAAGCATCACATGTCAGATATCAAACACCCGTGAATCCCTAAATGTGTCTAGTTACTTTTCTTTATACATTTGCGAGTGCTTTTCTACGCAGTGTGATCCCAGTGACAACAGCTTGGGCTGGAGGCAGGCTGCTGATCAGGCTGCCCTTTGGCCTGTGATGACCGGCAGCCGTCCTTTGGTTGCTTGAGGCCTGGACGGCTCCAGCTGCCTGAGGGTCTCCTGTACTGGTACAGGACTCTCCTCAGCCGTTGTGGCTGCTGGAGCTGGGCTCACTAGCGGAGGGGCTAAGGAGCCGGTGTCCACACTTGGAGTGCCCTGAGGAGAGCCCCCAGCTGTAGGGCAAGCCTCTCATCCTCCCTTTCAAGACACAACTGAACCTCCCTTCTTGCCAGAGAAGGACGAGAAGCTGGAGATGACTCCAGGCACCTTGTCCTTCTTTTTTCTTGTCACTGTTGCATGTAGCTCATGGCCAAGGTGATGGTGTGCAGGTCTAAGCACATCTATGGGACCTGGCACTTCATGAGGATGCCATGTACTCACAAGCCTGAGACATGGCATCACTCCTGACATGGATGGACTCCTCTATTGTCTGTTCATGGCTGTGCATGGCCTCTGGCATCTCCACCAGATGTTGCTTTACCTCTCTCTGCAACTCCAGCATGCCCTGTGCTGTTGACACCAGAGGCTCGTCATCAGCCTGGGGCTCAGCATAGGCCTGGCCACCCACAATCCTCCGACTGTCAGAGGCCTCGACTGACTCAGTCTCAGACAGCTGCTCGGGCGCATGTGCAGTACTCTCATCATCTTGTGACCCCAAATCTAATCCTGATCGCATACCCACTGAGGTGAAAGTATCTGCGCTGGCGGAAGGTGCAGGTGACAGTGCATCCTCTGATTGATGATCCTCCTCAGAGGTGGATTTATGTTTCTCTTCTACTGGAGTCTCGTGCGGACGCTGACCTGTATGATAGAACACAAACATGTGTGGGTTAGATGGGCAGATCTTGTCTTGCTAACCATGCGAGATGGGGGGTCTCAAACAGTGATCTGTATGTCGATGGAAGACAATCCTCACTCTCTTGCGTGGAGATTCCAGTCTCACTAACCTCTATTGAGCGGATGCCCTGGGTCACCGCTAGTTCAAGTGCCTCCTCCTCAGCCATGGAGAGAGGCCAGATGTCTGGGATGCCTCCGCCAGTCCGTGATGTCTCCCTGCTGTTATGGGCCCTCTTGTCCTGCAAGTGGAAAGAAGGAGATGGTCATTCTTTGCAGAGAGATCAACATGACAGTTCTGCTAGTGGCAGCCCCTCATCCCCTACTGTAGTGTCCTATATAACTCATGCTCCCATCAGCTCTTCGGGGAGTTAATGGGGGTGAGCTGTGAAAGAGGATGGCCTGTGGCCAAGTTTCAGTCATGCAGGATGAGGTGATGCCTAACTCCCTTTGCCAGTTATCTGTTCACCAATTTAAATTACACTCCAGTCGCATCGGGATGGCGACGCCGCCTTGGAGCTTTCCCGCCGCTGACTAAATCCAGAACCAACGTTACGACGTAGGATTTCCGGGTAGATGTGATAGACGCTATTCTCTAGCCCCCCCATGTCTCCATTTCCACTCCAAACAGCCTCACAAAATTCAGCATTATGATCCTATGAGCGAGTGATGGGACAAAAACAAGGGTGAAGCAAATTTAAGGAGAAAAAGAACATAGTCAATTTGTAAATTAATAACTTTGGAACAGCTTTGACAATATGGTAATAATGAAATTGGCAAGTGGTGTTCAACTGTTGAGTCAGATTTAAAGAATGAATTTTTCAATCTGAAAGTTGGAATACCAAAGTTTAACACAAATGAAATGTGTGTGGTTGTGGGGTGGATAGTTTTGCTCATAAGCTTAGTAATTTACTATTCAAACTTTAAACTTCAGTTTGACATAACTGAATAGCATATTGATCTGTTTAACAGCTAATTTAACATTTTGAAAACTGCTTCAAAATCAAAAGTCCCAGATTTTGTACCGATTCCTAATAATTCTTCCAAATATCAGTTATTAAATTTAGAAAAATACTTTTCAGAAATTGCTTGCAAAACTGAAACCACTGTTAATTATCAAAGGGCTAAAAAAAGTAGTTGCTCCATTGATCACTCAGAGCTGTATAAAGTTTAGATAGAACATAAAGTTTGGAGCAAGAAAGGCCATTCAGCCCATCAATCCCTCCATTTTGTACTTGTCTTCACAGCGTAGATTATATGATTGGTTTTCCTGGTAAATCGTCATTATTTGGCAAAAACAATCAGAAATTGGGGGAAGATCTGCAATGCCTAATTTCTACTCATTCAGCTCTGTTGCCAATTTTGTGATATTAAGTTTGAAGGTTGCCAGAGTGTCTGCTTGTGTGTGGATCCATGATAATTGACAACAGAACCAGAGGGTAAACAAAGAGAAATTGTTTTATGTGGCGAGTTGTTATAATCTAGAATTGATTGCCTGAAAGGGTGGTGGAAGCAGATTTAATAATACCATCAAAAGAGAATTGAATGTATACTTGAAAAGTAAACTGTTAGGCTGGAATTTTGTCAGTGCGGTGGGGGCCCTGATGACAGGCCAAAAGCCAGTGGGGGTGGGGAGGGCAACTCTGCTTCGGCTGTTTGTGAGAACCCCCCCAGCCACCTTTTTTGGCTATCCAGCAGCTAATTCGTTACCTTTGGGGTTCCTGTTCCTTTAAAGGATGGGTACCCACTCCCAGGAGCTGCCGGCCAATCGGAGGGCCAGCAGCTCAGCAGAGCCGTTGGGAGCGGTGGCCACTGCCATGGGAACAGGCCGCTTTCCCAACCTGGTAAGTGAGGTCTGAGGGTGCCAGGGACAGAGAGGTGGGGGGGAGGGGGGGAGGTTGTGGGGGGTTGTCATGGGGGCAGTGATTGTCACTGAGGGCCCCTCCGTGGGCACAAAGTTCCTGAATAGGAGAACCCCCACCGAGCCCTCAGGGAGGCTGCCAGGGTTCACCAGGCAGTTTCCCCACACGACGGAGGACCCACCCACCACTGGCAAAATGCCTGCCGTGGTGGGAAGAGTCCCTTAATTGACCACTTAAGTGGCTCAATTGGTCTCTGGGTAGGAGGACCATCCTCCACCTTCGCCACTGTTGGCAAAATACCATGCTGGCAGGAGGACAATGGGCACTCCCTCCGCCTTCCCTCTCCATTTTATGCCTACCCCCACCACCACCCCAGCCTACCAACCCGTCCCCAAATGTGTGGTAAAACCTAGCCCTTTCAGTGCTATGGGGTAAGTGCAGAGGAGTGAGACTAATCGGATAGCTGTTTCAAAGAGCTGACACATGCATGATGGCCCAAATGGCCTCCTTCTGTGCTGCTGTAAGACACCATGATTCTATGACATGGGGCCAAAATGGTCTGAAAAAAATCATGCATGGGATTTTGCAGCATTCACAATGACAGAGCACCATTTTGTGCATCCACTTATAAAAACTGGGCATTCATAGTTGCTCCAGATCGTGCTACTTGTGGAAATAACATTGTAAGGTAACTGGTTAAGAGGTTGGAGGTGATTTCTATCATATATTTGGTTCTTTATGCTGCCGCTGCATAGCGTCTAGCCAGAGAGGTTCTTAGACTGTAGTGTTTAAACATTAATCTTTATTGTATAGTAACTATATATACTCCACACAAGCCTATGTGTCCCCCATGCTGTAACTGTTCTCGAGTCTCTCCCACATGATCTCTTACCTCATCCTGTTGGGTGGTAATCTTTGCATTTTCTCAAGATTAACCCTTTGATACCCTTATTCTACAATTCCTGCACTGCTTTTTCTATTTCTTTTCTTCTGCCACTTCTGTTGCTTGCAGCATTTGATTTGAGTCAATTATTCAGGCACTGTCAATTTTCAACTATTACCATAACAGTATCACAATGGATTTCCCTATGGAAATTCCCCTTTGTATGTAAAAGAGGTGAAAGATCAATGGAGGGATGCCAGATGGGTCAGGCTGCACCAGATATGGTGCCCTCACCCACTAGTGCCCCACACGTCATGTGTGAATGTCTACAGTTTTATTCCTCGGTGCTTCCCTTTCATAATGTATACTCTTCAGCCTCTTAAACCTTCTGTGTTATTTCTAAGTGTTAGTTGACTGACAGGAATACTGTGTGTGTGTCTGCATGGGAACCTCTTGGGATCTTGAAGTGGCCATCAATTTTCTTCTCTATTGTTATGGGCTGTACTCTGGAAGCAGAGCAGAAAGTTGTAAATGTCATGATGACATGTAATAAATACCCAGTCCACTGTGGGTGTAATGGGGCTGTTACATTTTGGGCTTTACTCAACATTTGGTGTTCATGATTAAAAGTCAGTTTCTGTTGGCAGACTGAGTCACCCATGAACTGAAAGCTATGTCATTCCATGTGCTGTACAAGGTTTGGGTTTGACTATTAACTTGCAACAGTGATATGTTGATCACTCGAGTATACTTGGGACATCCATCATTCTTTCCTGTCCCTTGCAGGCCAAATAATACATGAGTTCTACCAGCAGAATGGAGCAGGCGGATATCAGAGATGTACCAGCTGTGATACAAGTGATACAACATTCAGCAACATTACACTGGAGACAACATGCATTTAATAATGTTGCTGAAGAAACACATCCAGACGAAACTTGGGCCATTCATGGCAAAGTTTGGAAGTAAGGTAATTGTGAGTGCATTACACGCTTATTACACAATATTAATGGGAGGTAATGGTGAGTTATATTTATCCGGGCTGACTTGTTAAAGTCATTAAACTTCTTTTAGCACTGCATCCAGGTACCTTGTATTTTGGAGTTAACATTAACAACACCTCTCCCATTCTCTTTGGGCTGCTCTTCTTGGGGGTCCTAGGATGCTTTTTTCCCATGCATTGCTGTTAACTGACAGTACAAAGCCTAAAACCGACTGGGATCTGGAGAGGATAGAGTCATAGACTCATAGAGTTATACAGCACAGAAACAGGCCCTTCGGCCCATCCTGTCTGTGCCGGCCATCAAACACTATTCTAATCCCATTTTCCAGCACTTGGCCCGTAGCCTTGTATGCTCTGGTGTTTCAAGTGCTCATCTAAATACTTCTTAAATGTTGCGTGGGTTCCTGCCTCTACCACCCCTTCAGGCAGTGCGTTCCAGATTCCAACCACCCTCTGAGTGAAAACATTTTTCCTCAAATCCCCTCTAAACCTCCTGCCCCTTACCTTAAATCTATGCCCCCTGGTTATTGACCCCTCCATTAAGGGAAAACCTTTCTTCCTATCTAACCGATCAATGCCCCTCATAATTTTGGATACCTCAATCAGGTCCCCCCTCAGCCTTCTCTGCTCTAAGGAAAACAACCCTCGCCTTTTCAGTATCTCTTCATAGCTGAAATGCTCCAGCCCAGGCAACATCCTGGTGAATCTCCTCCACACTCTCTCCAGGGCAATCACATCCTTCCTATAGTGTGGTGCCCAGAACTGTACACAGTACTCCAGCTGTGGCCTAACTAACATTTTATGCAGCTCCATCATAACCCCCTTGCTCTGATATTCTATGCCTCGGCTAATAAAGTCAAGTATCCCATATGCCTTCCTAACCACCTTATCTACCTGTGCTGCTGCCTTCAGTGATCTATGGACAAGTACACCAAGGTCTCTCTGACCCTCTGTACTTCCTCGGGTCCTACCATCCATTGTATATTCCATTGCCTTGTTAGTCCTCCCAAAGTGCATCACCTTACACTTCTCAGGATTAAATTCCATTTGTCACTGCTCCGCCCATCTTACCAGCCCAACTATATCGTCCTGCTATCTAAGGCTTTCCTCCTCACTATTTACACCACCAATATTCGTGTCATCTTTGAATTTACTGATCATACTTCCTATATTCACGTCTAAATCATTAATGTACACTACAAACAGCAAGGGTCCCAGCACTGATCCCTGCGGTATGTCACTGATCACAGGCTTCCACTCGCAAAACCAACCCTCGACCATTACCCTGTTTCCTGCCACTAAGCCAATTTTGAATCCAATTTGCCAAATTGCCCTGGATCCCATGGCTCTTATTTTCTTAACCAATCTCCCGTGCGGGACCTTATCAAAAGCCTTACTGAAGTCCATGTAGACTACATCAACTGCTTTACCCTCATCTACACATCTAGGCACCGTCTCGAAAAATTCAATTAAGTTAGTTAGACACGATCTCCCCCTGACAAAGCCATTCTGACTATCTCTGATTAATCCCTGCCTCTCCAAGTGGAGATTAATCCTGTCGCTCAGAATTTTTTCCAATAGTTTCCCTACCACTGATGTTAGACTCACCAGCCTGTAATTACTTGGTTTATCCCTGCTACCCTTCTTGAATAATGGTACCACATTCGCTGTCCTCCAATCCTCTGGTACCTCTCCTATGGCCAGAGAGGATTTGAAAATTTGTGTCAGAGCCCCTTGCCTCACATAACAGCCTGGGATACATCTCACCTGGGCCTGGGGGTTTATCCACTTTCAAGCCCATTAAAACAGCTAATACTTCCTCCCTTTCAATGCTAATATGTTCAAGTATATCACAATCCCCCTCCCTGATCTCTACTCTTACATCATCCTTCTCCATAGTGAACACAGATGAAAAGTAATCATTTAAAACCTCACCTATGTCCTCCGGCTCCACACACAGATTGCCACTTCGGTCCCTAATGGGCCTTACTCTTGCCTTGGTTATCCTCTTGCCCTTAATATACTTAGAAAACGCCTTAGGATTTTGCTTTATCTTGCCCGCCAGTGTTTATTCATGTCCCCCCTTCGCTCATCAAAGATATGTTTCATTGATATATTGCGTGGCTAACTAAGGAAGCTAAGGATTGTATTAAATTGAAAGAAAATGCACACAATGCTGCAAAGATTAGTGGTAGGCCAGAAGATTGGAAACATTTTAGAAACCAGTAGAGGATGACTAAAAATAAATAAAGAAGAAATTAGACTATGAGAGTAAATTAGCAAGAAATTTAAAAACATACAATAAAAGATAAAACAAATATATCAAAAGGAAGAGAGCAGCTAAAATAATTTTTGGTCCCTCAGAGGACAAGACTGGGGAATTAACAATAGAAAACAAGGAAATGGCAGAGACTTTCAACAAGTATTTTGCACATCTTCACTGTGGAAGATTCAACAAGCATCCCAAGAATAGCAGTAAATCAAGAGGCAAAGGGGAGGGAGGAACTTAAAACAATCACTATCACTATAGAAAAAGTACTAGGAAAACTAATGAGACTAAAGATTGGCCTGCATCCTAGGGTCTTAAGGGTCTTGAAAGAAGTGACTGCAACAATAGTGGATGGACTGGTTGTAATCTTCCAAAATTCCCAAGATTCTGGAAAGGACCCAGCAGATTGGAAAACTGCAAATGTAACATCTCTATTCAAGAAGGGGTGGGGGGTAGTGACAGAAAGCAGGCCAGTTAGCCTAACATCTGTCAATGGGAAAATTCTAGAATCTATTATTAAGTAGTAGCATGACATTAAGAACTCCACGGGCGGCACAGTGGCGCAGTGGTTAGCACCGATGCCTCACAGCTCCAGTGACCCGGGTTCAATTCTGGGTACTGCCTGTGTGGAGTTTGCAAGTTCTCCCTGTGTCTGCGTGGGTTTCCTCCGGGTGCTCCGGTTTCCTCCCACATGCCAAAGACTTGCAGGTTGCTAGGTAAATTGGCCATTATAAATTGCCCCTAGTATAGGTAGGTGGTAGGGAAATATAGGGACAGGTGGGGATTTGGTAGGAATATGGAATTAGTGTAGGATTAGTATAAATGGGTGGTTGATGGTCGGCACAGACTCGGTGGGCCGAAGGGCCTGTTTCAGTGTTGTATACTAAAACTAAAAAAACTAAACTAAAACCATAATGTAATCAGGAAGAGTTAACATGGTTTTATGAAAGGGAAATCATATTTGACAAATTTATTAGAGTTCTTTGAAGGTGTAACAAGTAGGATGGATAAAAGGGAACCAGTAAATGTAGTGTATTTGAATTTCCAGACGGCATTGAAGAAGGTGCCACATAAAAGGTTACTACACAAGATAAGAGCTCATGGTGTTGGGGGTAATATATTAGACTGGATAGAGGATTGGCTAACACGAAACAGTCAGGATAAATGGGGCATTTTCAGGTTGGCAAACAGTAACTAGTGGACTGCCACAGGGATCAGTGGATGATACAAAGATTGGTAGGAAAGCAAATTGTGAGGAGGACACAAAGTGTCTGCAAAGAGATATAGATAGGTTAAGTGAGTGGGCAAAAATTTGGCAGATGGGGTATAATGTAGGAAAATGTGAGGTTGACCCCTTTGGCAGGAAGAATAAAAAAGTAGAATATCATTTACATGGAAACAGACTGCAGAATGCTGCTGCACAGAGGGATCTGGATGTTCTTGTACATGAATCACAACATGTTAGCATGCCGAAACAGCAAGTAATTAGGAAGGCAAATGGAATGTTGACATTTATTGCAAAGGGGCTGGAGTATAAAAATAGGGAGGCCTTGCTACAACTGTACAGGGCATTGGTGAGTCCACACCTAGAGTACTGCATACAGTTCTGGTTTCCTTACCTAACAAGGCAGATACTTGCATTGGAAGCAGTTCAGGGAAGGTTCACTAGACTGATTCCGAGGGTGAAGGGGTTGTCTTATGAGGAAAGGTTGATTAGTTTGGGCCTATATTCATTGGAGTTTAGAAGAATGAGATCTTATTGAAACATCTAAGATTCTGAGGAGGCTTGACAGGGTAGATACTGAGAGGATGTTTCCCCTCGTGGGGGAATCTAGAACCACGGGCACAGTTTCAAAATAAGGAGCCACCCTTTTAAGATGGAGATGAGAAGAGGATCGTCAATGTTTGGAATTCTTTTCCCCAGAGTGCAGTGGAAGCTGGGCCATTGAATGTATTCTAAGGGCGGCACAGTGGTTAGCACCGCAGCCTCACAGCTCCAGCAACCCCGGTTCAATTCTGGGTACTGCCTGTGTGGAGTTTGCAAGTTCTCCCTGTATCTGCATGGGTTTCCTCCGGGTGCTCTGGTTTCCTCCCACATGCCAAAGACTTGCAGGTTGATAGGTAAATTGGCCATTATAAATTGCCCCTAGTATAGGTAGGTGGTAGGTAAATATAGGGACAGGTGGGGATGTGGTAGGAATATGGAATTAGTGTAGGATTAGTATAAATGGGTGGTTGATGGTCGGCACAGACTCGGTGGGCCGAAAGGCCTGTTTCAGTGCTGTATCTCTAAACTAAACTAAACTATTCAAAGCTAAGTTAGACAGATTTTTGATCTACAAGGGAGTCAAGAGTTGTGGGAGGCAGGCAGGAAAGTGGAATTAAGGCCACAATCAGATCAATCATGATCTTATTGAATTGTGGAGCAGGCTCGAGAGGCCAAATGGCCTACTCCTGCTTCTATTTCTTATGTTCTTATTTCTTATTTTTATAGCATTAGTTAAAAGATAAATATTGGCTGGGACACAGGTAGTGCTCCCTATCCTTCATCAAAAAATACAATGGGATCTTTAGCATCCATTTGAATAGTCCGATGGGGAGCTGGTTTAATGTTTCATCCAAAGGATGGTGTCTCTGACAACACAGAACTCCCTCTGTGTTACTTTATAGCAATAGCCTGGGTGAGGTGCTCAATATGTGGAAAGAGGCTTGAATCCACAACTTTCTGACTCAGAAGCAGAAGTGCCAGCAATTGGGCCAAGCTCATATCACAGCCTACATATCAAGATCTACATAAACAGGAAAGTATTCTACTCCATTAATGCACAGCTGGTTAGTGACTAAACACAGCATCATGCATGTCAATACCTGCTTCCTAGGTGTGTGCCATGTTGTCTTGAGCAATTTTGAGATGTTGTGATGTGAAGGAATATAGGTATAATAGGCTTGATTGAATAGAATTTGGAAATAGTTGGTGTTATTATGCACTTAGAGTTAAAGATTGAATAAATGGATAGTTTTCAGAGATCACTGAAGTTCCCCTTTACGATGATAGAGTTAAACATTTCAAGGGCTCTGTTAGAATAAAATCTCTGTTACCAGGGGTCTCTGTTAGAATAGAACTGCTGTTACCAAGGGCTTGGGAGATAAACACACATGTTGAAATATCCTGTGTGACCTCAGTAAGAGGTAGCAATAAAACTTAATTGGTTTATGGGGTTGTTGTTCAGACCGGTTGGCTCCGGAGGTTGCTGTGGGTACCATGGAAAGGGTAATTAACAATAAATGGAATTTACTCACAGGAACGAGAGGTCAGGTAAACACAATTATGAACATTTTGACCAGATAAAAGCTCACAAACTTCAAATTCCAGTAAAAAATTAAAGATATAGATTTTAAAAGGGAACACAGGAAGGTCACATCTAATGCAAAAGTTATATGACACCTTAGAAACAGTATAAATACCAGGTTTTGAAGCAAACACTTAGGAGTGTTGCATCCTCAAACAACACTTCTCATCCCATGCCTTATTCGGGGATTTAAGGTACAAGTTTACTTTAAATTTTGATGGATATTCTAAGATAATTTTGCTGTAACATTAGCAGGGTTAAACTTTTGGATTCTGTGTTAAAAATGAGAATATGTGTTACATCTCTCAGTAATATTTGATATTGTGATATACTTATCCACTTAAGAAGTTTATTGCATGTTTAATTCTTTAATAAATATATAAAAGTTTATAAATTTTCTCATGTAGCATTCTGTATACAAATACAAAGAGGCCACTTTCTGTTTCTCTTTAATTGGAGAGGTGTGTATTGAAGAGAGTTCCCAGACCCTTATATCTGGGATATTTATGACTTAGCCATAAAAATATTAGAAGTTGGCTATCCAAAAGATGGTAAAATTCTCTGTTGGTTTGCTTTCTTTGAGGGAAAGCTAGTGCAATTCTTTGGACCCAAATAACTATGAGAATTTGTCTGGTTTGAACTTGATTAAAGGGGATTTGTGGGGATGTGGTCCTGATTTGGTTTAGTCCCTACAAGGGGTTAAAGCCATAAATCACTTCAGCGAACAGGAAAGGTATGATAGTGGAGTGATTATGTTACCTGACTAGTAATCCAGAGAATATGGGGATAATTTTGACTTTGTGCGATATTGTAAAACAACAGATAGCAACTGGACAGCCTGTTATACACCTCTGCAGATTTTTATTTCAATTGAAGTTAATGGTGATATTGAAAATTAGGAGCCAAGCAATAGTAATGCCATTGAATGTCAGGACGAGATGGTTAGGCTCTCTCTTGTTGGAGACAGCCAGTGTCTAGCGCTTGTGTGATGCGATTGTTACTTGTCACCTATCAGCTAAGCCTGGTTGGTTTTTTTTGGCTTGCTGCATGTGAGCAAGGACTGTTTCATTATCTGAAGAATTGTGAATGGAATTAAAAACTGTACAATTTTCAATGAGCAGCTGTAATTCTGATGTGATGGGGGGAAGCTTATTAATGAAGAAGTTGAAGACAGTTGGGCCTAGGATGAGGTCAGCAGCCGAGTAGTCTTGGTGGAACCCAAACTGAGCATCGGCGAGCAAGTTAATTGTAAGTGCCGCTTGATAGCACTGCTGATGACTTCGTCTCTCACTTTAATGATGATTGAGAGTAGGCTGATGATAGTTAGTTGTAGTTGCATTTTGAAGTGTTAGATTTTGTACAAAAATCGGCAATTGTTTTGCACATAAGCTGTAACCACATCCTTGTGTCAATACTATAAAATGAATCAATTTTTTGTCTTTGTTTCTCTAACAAAATGGACGGCTTAATTTGGGTGCTGTTTCTTGCTTTTAACATCATTGTTTTGACTGGGCAAGGATGTAAGTCTAATATCTACAAATAACTACCAACTTGTTATTTTAAAACTGGATTCCCTTCTTTTACTTTTTAGCTTTGACGAAAGGTCTCCACCTAAAATGTAAAATGTTACTGAAGCAATGATAAATCCCTTGTAGATTTACAGCATTTTCTGTCTTAATTCTGATTTCTAACATTTGTAGATTTTTTCAGAGCTCTCATTTTTAGACATACTACATTTTAGCAAATTATTATCTTCTGCTGTAGGTGTCTGTACAGAAATTCTCGGGGGCCGTGAGGTTAAACCCCATTCTAGACCATACATGGTGTCTATCCAGATGAACAAACACCACATTTGTGGAGGAGCTTTGATTGCACAGAGATGGGTACTGACTGCAGCACACTGCAAATAGTAAGTCAATATAATCTTCTTGCTGTATAAAATAATTAAGAAGGAATATTATAGATTATAATTTCGGTTTAAATTTGTTAATGTCACTTAAAATAGAAGTCACTTAAAAACTTAGAAGTTTTTGGCACGTCAGTAACATAAAATAAATTAAAGACATAATGATTTCAGATGTTATGTCCTCTATTCATTTTAGAAATCTACTGAAATCTATAGATTCCACCATTTAAAGCGTGCATATTTAAAATGAACAGTTGCTTATATTGTCCAAAAAGCATTGACGATCAACAATTTGCATTAATATCAATTTCACAGTTGCTGGTTATAGCAGAAATAGCTGTATTAAAGGTCTCTGACAATTTAATGAATTGTATCTTTTTTCACTGATCATGATGGAACTTTTTTATTTTAATTGAACTCAGATTTTATCAAATTAAATTGGGTGGATTCTGTGAATGACAGGACTGAAAATGTAACCGCTCTCTTGCTTTGTTCAAGAATTTCTTCATTGAGGACTCTCTGCCACTCAACATTAACTTACAGGCAGGATATTGTTTGAATTTGTCTTGTTTCAGTAAAACTTTAAGACAATATTAAAAAAACTAGAGAAAATCTCTTTAACAGAAGGACGATACTCTAGCCCATCTGTTATTGAGATGTGACTTGGACCAGTCTGTGAACTAGCCACCAGCCAATCCATATTTACAACCCTTGACCTGTGGGTTGCAAATGTTCTGCTCTTTGGTATCCGGAGAGAGAGGGGGAGAAACTCGATTGCTCCCTTTTTTGGGTGCGGGCGTCACAATTTGTGGTTATCCCACTCCTGGTCCCACCGAGGCAGGCAGCACACAAACTTTATGCCTCCTCCTCACTCCAGTGATTTAAGCCTATAGCCCAGCTCCAATCACGCTTCTGGCTGGTTGCAGGCTCAAAGGGGGCCCAGCGGAATGTGTGGCTAACATGTGTTTCAGCTAACCTGCCACTCTCAAAGGCAGCCTATTCTCCTTAAAGGGGAGGTGCACACTTTACACAGCGGCTGCTGCTGCTGACTGTGTACAAATTGGCTACAAAAAGCAACAAATGAAGCAACTGGGAAGAGAGTGGGTTCCCAGGTTTTCTGATATGGTGCTGGAGACTTTAGCACAAGAGGTGGAAAGGAGAAGTTATGATTTTGCAGGGGGCCCAGGAGGTCCTCAAAAAAAACCCTGAAAAGAGAATTGGAGCAGGTGACCAGGGAGGTCAATTTCTGGAGTCTTACCATGATGACCTAGCAGTAGTGCCGCAAGAAGTTCAATGACCTCACATAGGTGGTCAAGGTCAGTGAATGCATTTTTAAAAGGACATCGCCTACCCACTGCACCAGCAATCTCTCACACTTCTTAATGCACCACAGCCTCATCACTCACCAAGCAGTAATTTATAGCAATCAGGATTCACGCCTAACGGTCAGGGCAGAATTTTCCTGACCCTCTGGAGATGGGGTTGGAGGTGGGCAGTGTGTTGTAAAATAGTGGGGAGCCATGTCGAGATGGCTCCCTGATGTATTAGTGCCTCTGGAGAACTTTCCCAGGGGTGGGCTGGGAACAGGGTCAGCTACCTGCTCCACAGAGGCGGCAGCCAATTGCCCAAATTAAGTCCCCACTTCAGGGTCATTTGGCGCTGACGCTGGTAGTTTACTGCCATCACAGCAGCTCATGCCCACCCCCGTGCTGCATGCGGAGGCCACCAGTTCAATCGAGGCGTCCTTCTGGTGGCAGGTCAGAAGGCTATCGAGTCAGAGGCTCCATGCCACAATAACAGGGCTACGGGGTGAAAGGACGTGACTCTGTCCCTGTATAGTCCTCCTGAGGAGTTTCCCCTCCAATTCGATGGCCCTACCAGCTTTGGGCCTCTTTAACTGATCACTGCTATGGAGGCAGCCAAGGGCATCTCCATGTTGAGGCACCCTCACACTCACCTGCCTGGCTTGGCAGTGCCAACCTCTTCTGGTGGGGCTGCCAACCTGACATCACTGGGAACCCTGTAACTGGGTCAGCAGCCTTGGGAGCCCACCCACTATCCTTAATAGGATGGCAAGTACAGAAGGTTGTGCCGGCAAGTGAGTTGACAATATGGTGAGGGTCAGGACTGCCGTTTAGGCCCGATGCCAGAGTCCAATGCCCACCAGAAAATGCAGCCCTCAGATACTTAACCTCAATCTCACACACCTTCCAATGCTGTGAATGTTACATCCACTTCTCACTGCTTCCACATACCTCCAGCTATTCATCCATGGTCGACACATCACCAAAATTCATTGCAACACAATCACTGACATTCTTCCTTCTCTCTTGCAGAACAGGTGGCCCATGACAGGAGGAAGTAGAGCAGAACTGGCAGGGGAAAGGCATACTTGCATCTCCTGAGGGCTCTGGAGGAGACTGAGCTCAGCATCATGGGACCAGCTGTGACAGATCCTGTTGCAACCGATGTTGCTGACAGCAATCAGTATGACAGTATATTCCTGCCTCATGGCCCTTCTCAAATCCCACTTCTCCCTCATCCTGCTATTTGACATGAAGTGAGAGCAGCAGATGGTCCATGAATCTTTTTCTTTCCTCCTCAACCACTTCCCTCAGCCCAATCCCACCTTCTGCATTTCTAAATTTAGATCTCCAGGAACTGCGGCTTTTAGCCACGAAAGCCTCATCATGAGGTGTGAGAGCTACAGCAGTGACCATCACTTGATCAGACAATCGCACCCACAAGCTCAGATACTAACACAGTGCATACCTCAGAGAATAGTAGAGTCGAGATCACACGTGGTGAGTCACCAGGCACGAATGGACTGCAGACAAGCTAAGGGGAAAGGATAGCTTGTCTGCCAGCCCACTGCAGAGTGAGGCCGCATATGAGTTCTGCTTCAATGGACTTAGATAAGAACCTCAATGGAGCAATGAGCATGCACACCAAGATGCTGGGTGCATTGACTGGCCCGTCAGACAGCCTTTTGTCACTGTCAAGGAGCATGGAAGAGTCAGGTTCCAAACTTGCACAAGGCTTTGCAAGAGCTTGGAGCTCATCCTTTCCACCATGAACGTGGTGATCAACTTCATGGCAGCACTTGCGAAACCAGTCGTGATGCAGTGTCTAGTAACCACTGTCTCAGCTTCCACTGGAGCACAGGCAAAAGCCAACTGACTGAGGTCCTGAGATTCATGCTTGCCCTCATGCAGGGTCAGACAGATCTCAGTGTTGAAAGGACCATGCAGGCTCTTCTTTTTTAGAAATAGGACCAGGAGTAGATCATACGGCCCATCGAGCCTGCTCCGTTATTCAATATGATCAAGGCTAATCTTGGACTTCAACTCCACTTTCCCGCCTTCACCCCATATCCCTTGATTCCCTGAGAGATCAAAAATCTGTCTATCCCAGCCTTAAATATATTCAACGATGGAGCATCCACAACCTTCTGGGGTAGAGAATTCCAAAGATTCACAACCTTTTGAGAGAAGAAATTTCTCCTCATCTCACTCCTCGATGATCATCCCCTTATCCTGAGACTATGCCCCCATGCTTTAGATTCCCCTGCCAGTGTCTCACAGCATTCCAGTAATATGTTCCTGATGACGAGGATTTCTGAGGCGCTGTCCCGGGGGAGAGCCAGTGGCTCCATGGTGCACAAGCTTGCTGTCCTCTCTCAGGAGGAGAACATTCGTGGTCCCATCACTGCCGCTCCACCACTGCCCTTGTTAGTACTTCTCAGCCAGTCAGTCCAGACTGCTGCCACCCATGCCGAAGTGGGGCAGTGCAGTCTGAACCCAGCCCTCAAAATCCAGAGCAGCTTGAGGCCTTCCTGCAAAGCCATCTATAATCTCCCCAGTGAAAGTCAACAGCCTTCCACCAGCCATGCTGCAGCCACTGGGATAGCACTGCATAGTAGCACTGGGACAAGCAAAGGCACCTGCAAGATGGGCACTAAGGGAAGGCACAAGGATAAACAATTGTTTTTTTGCATAGTATTGGAAATGTTGATGGATAAAGTTGTTATGGATTTTTTTTGTTGGTGGCTTTTATTTCAGGATTTTGGCCAAGAGGATACTGTGATGGTCAGGAGCAGATTGAAAGGTGGGGATTTGTGGGGCAATGGTAATAAAGGGATAAAGTCTTGGTGGAACTGGCGTCTCAGTAGGCCGTTACAGTCAGCCTTTTTAAAAATTCATTTCATGGGATGTGAGCATCGCTGGCAAGGCCAGCATTTGTTGCCCATCCCTGACTGCCCTTGAGAATGTGGTGGTAAACCGCCTTCTTGAACCACTGCAGTCCATATGAGGTAGGTACACCCACAGTGCTGTTAGGAAGGGAGTTCCAGATTTTTGACCCAGCAACAGTGAAGGAACGGCGATATAGTTCCAACTCAGGATGGTCTGTGACTGGGAGGGGAGCTTGTAGATGGTGGTGTTCCCATGTGTCAGCTGCCCTTGTCCATCTAGCTGGTAGAGGTTGTGGGTTTGGAAGGTGCTGTCGAAGGAGGCTTGGCGAGGGTGCAGCAGTGCATCTTGTAGATGGAACACACTGCTGTCACTGTGCACTGGTGGTGGAGATAGAGATAGTTTAAAGCTATGGATGGGGTGCCAATCAAGCTTTGTCCTGGATGGTGTTGATCTTCTTGAGTGTTGATGGTGCTGTACTAATCCAGGCAAGTGGAAAGTATTCCATCACACTCCTGTAGATGGTGGACAGGCTTTGGGGTGTCAGGTGGTGAGTTACTTGCTGCAGAATTCCCAGCCTCTGACCTGCTCTTGTAGCCCGTCTTCACATTGAGGGTACCCAACATCGTATGGCACTACCACCATGCGAAAAGGGCTAGATTTCAAACAGATCGAGTAACTCAAAACTGGGTATCCATGAGGTGCAATCTGTGTGTGGAGCTGAAGGACATAGGTGAGATTTTAAATGATTATTTTTCATCTGTGTTCACTATGGTGAAGGACGATGTAGGTGTAGCGATCAGGGAGAGGGATTGTGATATACTTGAACATATTAGCATGGAAAGGGAGGAAATATTAGCTGTTTTAGCAGGCTTAAAAGTGGTTACATCCCCAGGCCCAGATGAGATGTATCCCAGGCTGTTATGTGAGACAGGGAGGAGATAGCAGGGGCTCTGACACAAATTTTCAAATCCACTCTGGCCACAGGAGAGGTACCAGAAGATTGGAGGATAGCGAATGTGGTGCCATTATTCAAGAAGGGTAGCAGGGATAAACCAGTTAATTACAGGCTGGTGAGTCTAACATCAGTGGTAGGGAAACTATTGGAAAAAATTCTGAGCGACAGGATTAATCTCCACTTGGAGAGGCAGGGATTAATCAGGGATAGTCAGCATGGCTTTGTCAGGGGGGGATCGTGTCTAACTAACTTGATTGAATTTTTTGAGGCAGTAACTAGATGTAGTTGAGGGTAAAGTGGTTGATGTAGTCTACATGGAGTTCAGTAAGGTTTTTGATAAGGTCCTGCATAGGAGATTGGTTAAGAAAGTAAGAGTCCATGGGATCCAGGGCAATTTGGCAAATTGAATCCAAAATTGGCTTAATGGCAGGAAGCAGAGGGTGATGGTCGAGGGTTGTTTTTGCGAGTGGAAGCCTGTGGCCAGTGGTGTAACACAGGGATCGGTGCTGGGACCCTTGCTTTTTGTCGTGTACATTAATGATTCAGACGTGAATATAGGAGGTATGATCAGTAAGTTCGCAGATGACACTGAAATTGGTGGTGTCGTAAATAGTGAGGGAGAAAGCTTTAGATTACAGGACGATATAGATCTGGTAAGATGGACGGAGCAGTGGCAAATGGAATTTAATCCTGAGAAGTGTGAGGTGATGCATTTTGGGAGGATTAACAAGGCAATGGAATATACAATGGATGGTAGGACCCTAAGAAGTACAGAGGATCAGAGCGACCTTGGTGTACTTGTCCATAGATCACTGAAGGCAGCAGCACAGGTAGATAAGGTGGTTCGGAAGGCATATACGATACTTGCCTTTATTAGCCGAGGCATAGAATATAAGAGCAGGGAGGTTATGATGGAGCTGTATAACATGCTAGTTAGGCCACAGCTGGAGTACTGTGTACAGTTCTGGGCACCACACTATAGGAAGGATGTGATTGCACTGGAGAGGGTGTAGAGGAGATTCATCAGGATGTTGCTTTGGCTGGAGCATTTCAGCTATGAAGAGAGACTGAAAAGGCGAGGGTTGTTTTCCTTAGAGCAGAGAAGGCTGAGGGGGGACATGATTGAGGTATCCAAAATTATGAGGGGCATTGATAGATTAGATAGGAAGAAAGGTTTTCCCTTAATGGAGGGGTCAATAAGCAGGGGGCATAGCTTTACGGTATGGGGGCAGGAGGTTTAGAGGGGATTTGAGGAAAAAAATTTTCACTCAAGAGGGTGGTTGGAATCTGGATCGCACTGCCTGAAGGGGTGGTAGAGGCAGGAACCCTCACAACATTTAAGAAGTATTTAGATGAGCACTTGAGATGCCATAGCATACAAGGCTACGGGCCAAATGCTGGAAAATGGGATTAGAATAGTTAGGTGCTTGATGGCCGGCACAGACACGATGGGCCGAAGGGCCTGTTTCTGTGCTTTATAACTCTATGACTCAGTCCCAGGACATCATTGCAGGAGTTCCTCACGGTAGTGTCCTTAGCCCAACCATCTTCAGTTCCTTCATCAATATCCTTCCTTCCATCATAAGGTCAGAAGTGAGGATGTTCGCTGATTATTGCACAATATTCAGCATGATTTGCGATTCCTCAGATACTGAAGCAGCCCATCTCCATATGCAGCAAGACCTGGACAACATCCAGGCTTGGCTGAAAAGTGGCAAGTAATGTTTGCGCCACGCAAGTGCCAGTCAATGACCATCTCAAACAAGAGAGAATCTAGCCATCTCCCCTTGACATACAATGGCATTACCAGCCCTAAATCACCCACTATCAACATCCTGGGTGTTATCATCGACCAGAAACTGAACTGAACCAGACATATAAATGCTGTGGCTACAAGAGCAGGTCAGAGGCTGGGAATTCTGTGGCTAATAACTCACCTCCTGACTCCACAATGCTGTCGACAATCTACAAGGCACAAGTCAGGAGTGTGATGGAATACTCTCCATTTGTCTGGTTGGGTGCAGCTCCAACAAAACTCAAGAAGCTCGACACCATCCCGGACAAAGCAGCCCGCTTGATTGGCATCCCATCCACCACCTGAAACATTCACACCCTCCACCACTCACGCACAGTGGCAGCAGTGTGTACCATCTACAATAATATAAAAGCAAAATACTGCGGATGCTGGAAATCTGAAATAAGAACAAGAAATGCTGGAACCACTCAGCAGGTCTGGCAGCATCTGTGGAAAGAGAAGCAGAGTTAACATTTCGGGTCAGTGACCCTTCATCTGAACTGATAAATATTAGAAAAGTCACAGGTTATAAGCAAGTGAGGTGGGGGTGGGGCAAGAGATAACAAAGGAGAAGGTGCAGATTGGACCAGGCCACATAGCTGACCAAAAGGTCACGGAGCAAAGGCAAACAATATGTTAATGGTGTGTTGAAAGACAAAGCATTAGTACAGATTAGGTGTTAATACACTGAGTATTGAACAGCAGCAAGTGCAAACCTGAAAAAAAAAGTGGGTAAGCAAACTGAACAAACTGAGATGAAATGAAATAAATGCAAAAAAAAAAGATTGTAAAAAATGTAAAAAAGAATGTAAAAAAAAAAGGAAGAAAAAATAACTAAAAATGAAAGTAAAATGGGGAGCTGTCATGCTCTGAAATTATTGAACTCAATGTTCAGTCCGGCAGGCTGTAGTGTGCCTAATCGGTAAATGAGATGCTGTTCTTCGAGCTTGCGTTGATGTTCACTGGAACACTGCAGCAATCCCAGGACAGAGATGTGAGCATGAGAGCAGGGGGGAGTGTTGAAATGGCAAGCAACCGGAAGCTCAGGGTCCTGCTTGCGGACTGAGCGGAGATGTTCCGCAAAGCGGTCACCCAGTCTGCGCTTGCTCTCCCCAATGTAGAGGAGACCACACTGTTAGCAGTGAATACAGTATACTACATTGAAAGAAGTACAAGTAAATCGCTGTTTCACCTGAAAGGAGTGTTTGGGGCCTTGGATAGTGAGGAGAGAGGAGGTAAATGTGCAGGTATTGCACCTCCTGCGATTGCAGGGGAAGGTGCCATGGGACGGGGACGAGGTGGTGGGGGTAATGGAGGAGTGGACCAGGGTGTCGCGGAGGGAACGATCCCTTCGGAATGCTGACAGGGGAAGGGAGGGGAAGATGCACTACAAGATGCACTGCAGCAATGCATCAAGGCTCCTTAGACAGCACCTTCCAAACCCACGACCTCTACTACCTAAAAGGACAAGGGCAGCAGTTGCAAGGGAACACCACCACCTGCAAGTCCCCCTCCAAGCCAGATACCATCCTGACTTGGAACTATATCACCTTCCTTCACTGTCGCTGGTCACATTCCTGGAACTCCCTTCTTAACAGCACTGTGGATGTACCTACACCACTAGGACTGCAGCATTTCAAGAAGGCAGCTCACCACCATCTTCTTAAGGGCTATTAGGGATGGGCAATAAATGCTGGCCTGGACAGCGACACTCACATCCCCCGAACGAATAAAAAAAAAATCTGTCCTCTTCTGTAATGTGCCAGTTTCCCTTTAAATAGAAGAGCTGTTGGGATTGGACTTGATGATACCTTCCCTCTCCCAGAAAGACAGAGGAATGAGTGGAGCTGCAAGGTGTGTTTTTCTGAGGGGTGCTGTGCAGGAGAATGGTGGGCAAGCCACAACGTGGAGCTTGGTACCTGAATGTGTTATGCCACTCACCTTTCCCACCCTCCTGACATCCTGGATCCTCTTAGTGCCCTGTCTCCAGGTTGGAGGGGCTACATTTATGCTGCTCACTTTCTCGGCTACTTTCATCCATGTCTGCTTGGTGGAGACGTTGTCCTCTTCCTCCTGTCCCTGGGAGAGCTCACCTCACTGAAGGACCTCCAGGTAAGAGTGAGAGACTCGGGGAATAACCTTCCCAGGGCTCTTCTTCATTCTTGTGGTTAACTCAGAAATCCATGTGATTGGTCAGCCTTTGTAACCTATGCCATGGTCCCTTTAATCAGAAATCTTTCCTTTGACAGAATGGACATGTCATGCTGTCCGCCTTCCCTAATTGTTTGGGCAGCCCAGAGGGGGGATGCTAATGCCTTTGCTCTGGCAAAGAGCCTCAGCAAAGCCTGCTCATTAGGACATGGGTTCTCAACCTGAAAATGGTCCCGTCATTCCAGTATGGACTAAGTCCATTTGATTCCACCCAGTCATTCCTTCAGGGATGTAGTGGTATGCTTCCTGCCTTGTTAGAATCCAAGGAGGCTGGCCACCTCACTAAGAATGTATTTATGTTGCCCAAGTGTTGCACTAATCTGCAACTTGAAGGGTTTATTGCTAAACACAAGAACACAAGAAATAGGAGCAGGAGTAGGCCATGTGGCCCATCGAGCCTGCTCCGCCATTCAAAATGATCATGGCTGATCTTAGGATTCAACTCCACCTTCCCACCCACTCCATACCCCTTGATTCCCTAAGAGACCAAAAAAATGTCTATCCCAGCCTTAAGTGCATTCCACAACCCTCTAGGGTAGAGAATTCCAAAGTTTCACAACCCTTTGAGTGAAGTAATTTCTCCTCAGCTCAGTCCTAAATGATCAGCCCCTTATCCTGAGACTGTGCCTCCGTGTTTTAGATTCCTGGAGTAGCAGAAACAATCTCTCAGTGTCTACACTATCCAGTCCCTTTAGAATCTTATATGTTTCAATAAGATCACCTCTCATTCCTCTAAACTACAGGGAATATAGGTCCAATTTACTCAGCCTCTCATAATAGGACAACCCCCTCATCCAAGGGACCAATTTAGTGAGCCTTCGCTGTACCACTTGCAATGCAGTATATCCTTTCTTAAATGTGGAGACCAAAACTGCACACAGTATTCCAGAGGTGGTCTCATCAAAACCCTGTACAATTGTAACAAGACTTCTTATTCCTGTACTCCAATCCCCTTTCAATAAAGGTCAACATGCCATTTGCCTTCCTAATTGCTTGTACCTGCATGTTAACATTTTGCATTCCTTGTACAAGTACACCCAAGTCTCTTTGAATATAGACACAAGTTGCATGCCTTTTAAAAAATATTCTGCTTTTTTATTCTTCCAACCAAAGTGCATAACTTCACACTTCCCTACATTACATTCCATCTGCCTCCTTGTTGCCCACTCACTTAACCTGTCTATATCTCTTTGCAGCCTCTCTGTGTCCTCCTCACAGCTTACCTTTCCATCTACCTTTGTATTGTCAGCAAACTTAGATACATTACTCTCTGTCTCTTCATCTAAGCCATTAATATAGATTGTAAATAGCTGAGGCCCTGTTGGCAGGCATGCAGGAGCAGAGGGCCAAGGGGGTATATGTGCACAATTCATTGAAGTTAGCAGAACAGGTTGAGAGCATAGTTAATAAAGCATATAGAATCCTAAGCTTCATTAATAGGGGCTAGAGTATATAAGCAAAGAACTGTTAAACTTGTATAGAATACTGGTTCTGCCTCAACTGAAATATTGTGTCCAGTTCTGGGCACCACACTTTAGGAAAGATGTGAAGGCAGTAGAGTGCAGACAAGATTCACAAGAATGGTTCCAGGGATGAGGAATTTCATCGGCTGGAGAAGTTGGGGCTGTTTGCCTTGGAAAAGAGAAGGTTGAAAGGAGATTTGATAGAAGTGTTCAAAATCATGAGGTGTCTGGATAGAGTAGATAGGGAAAAACTATTGTCATTGGTGGAAGGATCGAGAACAAGAGAGCACAGATTTACGGTAATTGGCAAAGGAAGCAATGACGACATGAGGAAAAACTTTTTCATGCAGCGAGTGGTTAGGATCTGGAATGCACTGCCTGAGAGTGTGGTGGAGGCAGGTTTAATCGAGGCATTCAAGAGGGAATTGGATTGTTATCTGAAAAGGAAGAATGTTCAGGGTTACGGGGAGAAGGCAGGGGAGTGGCACTAGGTAAATTGCTCTTTTGGAGAACCAGTGCAGACACGACAGGTCGAACGGCCTCCTTCTGAGCTGTAACAGTTCTGTGATTCTGTGATTTAGTCAAGCAGTTTTCCAACAGTTTTGACATCTATATTTAGTGGCTTGTTAGTTGCCTGAGAAGAGTTAAAGATTATTAATTGATTCATTGCTGCTTTTTCCCTGTCACTAAAAAAAATCACATTCTCGCAATTTCATTAGCTAACATTTCAGTGAAGACAAATCTCAAGGCCCTTGTATTTCAGAAGCTTTTTACAATTGAATTATTTATCTTGTAATCATTCTAGCATCTGGAAAAATAAAAAGATTGAAGTGGTACTTGGAGCTCATTCACTTTCTAAGAGGCAAGAAGAAAAACAACAGGTGTTGGAAGTCACAAAGTGTTTCTCTCATCAACAATTTAATTGGAAGAGAAAAGATAATGACATCATGCTGGTTAAGGTACCTTTAGTTTGATTAGACAAGTGACTGTGGAGATTTAGTGCTCACACATCAAAGTACCAAAATTTCAAGTATGAGACTTCAGCTTGATTCACAGAGGCAGGATTTTAACTCCCCCTACCCAGTGGAAACTGACGGTTAAAATGGAACACGACATTTGATAACTAATTTCCCACCTTGATCTGGCCGACCGCAAGACTGACAAGGCCACCCTCCCAAGCTTGTGGGGGCCTCTTTAAATGGGCAAATTATCTGCCATTTTAATCTGAGGCCTGAGTGGGTGGGAAGTGCTCACTTTCCCACCAGGCCAAACCTGCCAGGAACAGTCACCAGGGCCAGAAGAGCTGTTAAATATTTTACAGGTTTCCTTGTGGACTAGAAGCAGCAGGAGTGCACCTCTGTGCTCCACAATGAAACCTTGGGCCTCCCCTGATTGGTATTCTCCTCCTAACCCATTTACTTTGAGATAGGCACTGTCTCCCTGGGTCCCTGGTGCTGGTCTCCTAACAGCTAGACCAGGTTTCCTCCTGAGTACCCAGCAACTTTGATTTTGAACGTTGACAAATGCCATTTTAATCATGCACATCAGTTAAATTGGTTGAGCCTGTCCACTGTCGCACCTAGACAGGTATGGTGGCAGGCTTTGCTGAGTTCCTGTCCAGGGTTAAAATCAATGCCATAGTCTCAATAGATCGATGGGTCCTTGGAATCTAAGGGAATCAAGGGATATGGCGATCGGGCAAGAAAGTGGAGTTGAGGTCAAAGATCAGCCCCAATCTTACTTAATGGCAGAGCAGACTCAAGGGATCATGTGGCCTACTCTTGCTCCTAGTTCCTTGGCTGAGATTTAATTCTGGCGATGGGGGACTCGACTTCCGGAAAAAGCGATGTCGAGATCCTTGCGTTGCCTCTTCTCCAGAAGGCCCGCCAAATCTAGTGCCAATTAGGTACTTAAGTGGACAGCTGTGGGCCTTCCACAGGATCAAGGACCCCATCACTGTAAGTACCACACTTGAAGAGCTGCTGGCTAATCAGCAGAGGCGGTGGCTGCTGCTGGAGGAGCACCTACTGGAGGCCGAGGAGGGTCACTGGACCCAGGCAGGTCAGGGAAGGAGGGGTCTCATGGGATGGGGGTCGTGTGGGAGTTGGGGGTTTGGGGGGGTTGGTAGCAAAGATGGGGACTAGCTGTCAATGGGCACCCCCTCCTTCCCAATGCTGGGTTCCTCGTTCAGGCACTGTGCCTTTTAACAAGGGATCCCCCTCCCCCCACCCCGACCCCACCAGAGCCGAGAAGCACCTGCACAGTTTTTCATGCTGTGCTTCCCGTGCGGTGACAGGGTTGCCCGCCACACGGCTAAGTGTGGCTGCGATGGGAAGAGGCCCTTAACTGAAGTTAATTGCCCAGTTAAGGGCCTCAATTGGTGCTGAGGTGAGAAGGTCATTCACAGGCCTTCTCACCTCGGACTAGATTTTGGCAGAGGTGGGATGGTGGCAGGAAACCACCCACCACCTCTCACTCTGCCCCCATTCTCTCTCTCTCTCTTTCTTTCTGCTACCTCTCTCTTTCAGCCCTCTCCCTCTCAGTCCCTCTCGCTCTCTTTCTGCCCTCCTCTGTCTCTCAGCCCTCTCTCTCTCTGCCCTCTCTCTCTCTCTCTCTCGCTGTCGTCTTTATTGCAGGAGGATTTGAGTACAGGAGTAGTGAAGTCTTGCTTCAGTTGTACAGAACCTTGGTTAGACCGATCCTGGAGTACTGTGTGCCATTTTGGTCCCCTTACCTTAGGAAGGAGGGAGTGCAACAAAGATTCACTCGACTTGTTCCCCAGATGGCGGGACTGTCCTGTGAAGAGAGATTAGGGAAACTGGGCTTGTATTCTCCAGACTTTTGAAGAATGAGAGGTGATCTCATTAAAACCTACAAAATACTTAAAAGGGATAGACAGGGTAGATGCAGCTAAGATGATTGCCCTGGTTGGGGAGTCCAGAACCAGGGAACACAATTTCAGAATAAAGGGGAAGCCACTTAAGACAGAGATGAGGAGAAATTTCTTTGCTCAGAGGGTTGTGAATCTTTGGAATTCTCTACCCCAGAGGGCTGTGGAAACTCAGTCATGAGTATGTTGAAAGTAGAGTTTGACAGATTTCTATATACAAATGACAAAAGGGATATGAGGATAGTGTGGGAAAAAGGCATTGAATTGGATGATCAGCCATGATCATATTGAATGGCGGGGCAGGCTCGATAGGCTGAATGGCCTACTCCTGCTCCTATGTTCCCTCTCTCTCTCTGCCTTCCCCTCTTTCTCTCACTGCCCTCTCCGCCACCAAACCCGCCACTGGGGAGAGCATAAAATTCCCACCCCTTTATGTTCTTATATCTGAAGTGACAGGGTCATATGTTTAAGGGAAAATAGGGCAATAGAGAAACTCACCTTAAAACTCTGAAGGGGATAAACAATAATCTGAGGAGATAATGGGTGAGTAGAATGGCAGCAGATAGGAAAATGAACGTGATATTTAATGGGTATTGCCATGTTCATAATTTACAGCTGGAATTGATCTTTTCAAAATATTTTTTCTAAACATTCTTGCACTTTTTAGGAAAATATTTCACAATTTGCCAAGCAAAATATTTACTCTGCCTTCAGCAGCTGGTATGCTGAGCAGCAATTATCACTCATGTAACCTTTCACGTAGAAAGCATTCCAGTCAGTCACTGTTTGATTATGTAAACAAATACTGAACCTTAGTTAAGCACAGTGAGAAAAGTTATGGTGAAAATGCATTCAATGGGAGGAATCTACATTTACTATTATCTTTTAGCTAAGTGCAATAAGTCTAATAAATGAATCACTGGCTAGCAAGATTACACACATACAAACATAGAATTAGGATCAGGAGTAGGCCACTCGGCCCCTCAAGCTTGCTCCGCCATTCAATAAGTTCATGGTTGATCTGATTGTGACCTCAACTCCGCATTCCCACCTACCCCCAATAACCTTTCACTCCCTTTCTTATCAAGAATCTATCTACCTCTGCCTTACAAAATATTCAAAGACTCTACTTCTACTGCCTTTTGAGGAAGAGAATTCCAAAGACTCACGACCCTCTGAGAGAAAAAGTTTCTCCTCACCTCTGTCTTAAATGGACGACCCCTTATTTTTAAACAGTGACCTCTAGTTCTAGATTCTCCCAGAAGGGGAAACATCCTTTCCACATCCACCCTGTCAAGACCCTTCAGGATTTTACATGTTTCAGTCAAGTCGCCTCTTACTTTTCTAAACTCCAGTGGATACAAGCCTAGCCTGTCCAACCTTTCCTCATAAGACAACCCACCTATTCCTGGTATTAGTCTAGTAAACTTTCTCTGAACTGCTTCCAACGCATTTACATCCTTCTTTAAATAAGGAGACCAGTACTGTACACAGTACTCCAGATGTGGTCTCACCAATTCCCTGTATAACTGAAGCATAACCTCCTTACCTTTGTATTCAATTCCCCTCACAATAAATGATAACATTCTATTAGCTTTCCTAATTACTTGCTGTACCTGCACACTAACCTTTTGTGATTCATGCACTAGGACATCCAGATCCCTCTGCATCTCAGAGTTCTGCAATCTCTCACCATTGAGATAATATGCTTCTTTTTATTCTTCCTGCCAAAATGGACAATTTCACATTTTCCCGCATTATACTCCATTTGCCAGATCTTTGCCCACTCACTTAACCTATCTATAATCCCTTTGTAGCCTCCTTATGTCCTCTTCAACTTAGTTTCCTACCTATCTTTATGTCATCAGCAAATTTAGCAACCATACCTTCAGTCCCTTCATCCAAATCATTGATATAAATTGTAAAAAGTTGAGGCCCCAGCACTGATCCCTGTGGCACATCACTCATTACATCTCGCCAACCAGAAAATGACCCATTTATGCCTAATCTCTGTTTCCTGTTAGCTAGTCAATCTTCTATCCATGCCAATATGTGATCCCCTACACCATCAATTTTTATTTTCCA
Source organism: Heterodontus francisci (assembly GCF_036365525.1). Lineage (NCBI taxonomy): Eukaryota > Metazoa > Chordata > Chondrichthyes > Heterodontiformes > Heterodontidae > Heterodontus > Heterodontus francisci. The sequence continues at coordinate 96,629,133 of NC_090371.1, forward strand.
CAGTAACATTTGATGTGGCACCTTATCAAATTCCTTCTGCAGTAAATCCACCAGTTCCCCTTTATCCACAGGACATGTTAATTTGAACTCCAATAAATTGGTTAAACATGATTTCCCTTTCACAAAACCATGTTGACTCTGCCTGATTACCTTGAATTTTTCTAAATGCCCTGCTATAATATCTTTAATAATAGCTTCAAACATTTTCCCTAAGACAGATGTTAAGCCAACTCGCCTGTAGTTTCCTGCTTTCTGTCTCCCTTTTTGAATAAAGGAGTTACACTCGCTATTTTCCAGTAGCAGAACCTTCCCTGAATCTAGGGAATTTTTGAAAATTAAAACCAACGCATCATGTATCTCACCAGCCACTTCTTTTAGGACCCTGGGATGAAGTCCATCATGACCTGGGGGCTTGTCTGCCCGCAGCTCCAATAATTTGCTCAGTACCACTTGCCTGGTTTTGTAATTTTCTTGAGTTCCTCCCTCCCTTCCATTTCCTGATTTACAGCTGTTTCTGGGATGTTACTTGTATCCTCTATTGTGAAGACTGATGCAAAATATCTGTTCAATTCATCAGCCATCTCCTTATTATCTCTTATTAATTTCCCAGACTCACTTTCTATAGGACAAACACTCACTTTGTTCACTCTTTTCTTTTTAAAATATCTATAGTAACTTACTTTTTGTTTTTATATTTCCAGCTAGCTTTCTCTCATACTCTACTTTTTCCCTCCTTATCAATCTTTTAGTCATTCTTTGCTGTTTTTTATATTCTGTCCAATCTTCTATCCTGTCACCCATCTTTCCTCAATTATATGCTTTTTGTTTAAGTTTGATACTATTATTCAGAACAAATTTACTTCCAACTGATGTTGCCAAGTGAATAATGTCAAATCTTAAACAAGCACAGTGCTGCAGGTTTTGTCAATAATAACTGATATCAGTTCTCTTGGTACTTAGTTTTTATTTTGCATTAAAACTAATAATCCAGTCTATTTTCTCTTAATTTGAGACAGTTGGCCCATGATGCTATTCTGAACACGAACGTATCAACCCTGAAGCTGCCTAAATCAAGAGAAGATGTCAAATCTGGAACCAAGTGCTTTGTCGCAGGATGGGGAAGAACTAATCCTGAAAATGCTGAGCTATCCAATACCTTGAGGGAAGTAAAGGTAGCCGTCATTGACAGGAAACGCTGCAATAGTAAAGCATACTACAACTATAATCCCTACATAACAAAGGACATGCTATGTGCTGGTGATAAAAAAGGTAGAAAGGATTCATGTCTGGTAAGTTAAAAAAAATCCTTTGCCTTCTGTTTTCTTGAATTCAAAGTGTAATTAATACTCCTGACTGTGGTTGCACTGCTGTAACTGTTATTAACACACTGGTAGAGAGAACCAATCAACAGGTACCACAAAGATTTTATTCTGAAGATAAATTAATCTCTGAGTTGTGTTATGACCAGGTGAAGGCTGAAAGGAAACCCTAGACCTCTCTCACCTATGTGTCTTCAGTGGGTTCAGAGGATTGTGAGAAAGAGATGGGAGCAGGCAGACAGGAGAGGCTGTGGCGAGCCAGCCAGGAGAGATCTTCTCAGTCCAGGAACATTCTGCTTTCTGCCCAAACTGTTTGTACAAATTCAAAAACTCAGGTTGCCCAGCAGGTTAGTCATGTGACTAGCTGGTTTGTTCATGTCCGTTTGTGTATTCGGCCATCTTAACAGTCAACCTGGAATGCAAGTTCCCCCACCTTCAATGACTGGTGATCAAAAGTCTATTGTGGGTTGAATGTCAGGGAATGGCTGCTTTGAGCTTCCAAACACTGTCTGTTAATATGCAAATGTTTGTTCCAGCCATGGCTGATCTGTTTAACAAGTCCTTTCTTCACTCCAGTAATAGTTTAAAATCAATGTTTGTGACAAAATTAATGTGCTTCATTCTTGGCAGGTGGGGGCCTAGCATGACTGTTGTGATTAACTACTGTTAAAACAATGCTGCCAAGTTAAATAGTCCTACTAAGGTTAAATTTTTTTACCAAAATAAGCCAACATATATATGGGCGGCACAGTGGCGCAGTGGTTAGCACCGCAGCCTCACAGCTCCAAGGACCCGGGTTCGATTCCGGGTACTGCCTGTGTGGAGTTTGCAAGTTCTCCCTGTGTCTGCGTGGGTTTTCTCCGGGTGCTCCGGTTTCCTCCCACAAGCCAAAAGACTTCCAGGTTGATAGGTAAATTGGCCATTATAAATTGTCACTAGTATAGGTAGGTGGTCGGGAAATATAGGGACAGGTGGGGATGTTTGGTTGGAATATGGGATTAGTGTAGGATTAGTATAAATGGGTGGTTGATGTTCGGCACAGACTCGGTGGGCCGAAGGGCCTGTTTCAGTGCTGTATCTCTAATCTAATATCAGCAAGTTGATGTGTTATAAAAACAGACAATGCTAAAAATGGACTGCATCTGAAAATTAAGGATGTTAGTAGCTTGGGTGGGATCCATCATCAGATGTGTTGGTTTTAAAAGAGCATGGCAAAAAAGAATCTACATAAACAAATGTCAATTGGACTGCAAAATAATTAAACTAAGCCATGTACTGCAGGTCACATTTAGTTTTAACTAGTTATCTCCCATGGCTTTGCATGCATGGTGAAAATGGAAATCTAGCCCCAACTGTGCTATTCAGCTGAAGTTGGGTTACAGGATGTGAGGAATAATTGGACCAAGGTGGGGGGGCGGAGAAGAGGCAGATGCGAGGAGACAGATGGGTGAGGGGAAGAGCAGAATAGTGGGGAGGGGGACAGCAGGAAAGAGTGAAAGGAGAAAGGAAGGGGAGAGCAGGAAAAGGAATGGGAAGAGAGAGGAGGAGTGGGGGAGAAGAAGGGAGAGAAGTACAGGGAGAATGGAAAGTGGAGAGATTGAGAGGCAATAGAGATAGTGGCTCTGAATGGTGGCCAAGGTGGGAGTTTAGCCAAAGCCTGGTAAATCATCCCAGCCAATGGGGAAACTGCTGGATAATCATCTCAGTCCAGAGGAATTACCAGCGCAATTGATCAGTGAGAAGAGTGGAGAATGAAGACTGAAAGCAGTAAAGGTTATAGGCATAGGCCAACAGCACTTCATAATATGGAAATTTGGGTGAGGTTGAACAGGTTCTTGAAACATGCAGCCATTACCCCAACCCTAGAGTTCGACTGCTTCCTCCTTCAAAACTCCCAGGAGCCAACACATGCCCTCCACCTTCCCCCAGCATGCACAGCAGTTTGTTTGCTAAGGTTTTTTGTCTATTGCCTGAGTCTGATGCCCAAGTCTACATTTCCAAGCAGAAACCCCATCATTATTTTTAGGCCTGTCTCCCAATGAAAAGGGGTATTAGCACTCTAAAAAGTCATGGGGAAGAAATTACCGTCCATTCCTGCTGTTGTCGTGACCATCACTATTTTGCCTAGATTCTTGGAAAAGGTAGGCAAGGCCAGTCATACAGGTTCTAATGCCAATTCCAATGCCGTTTCAGGACTCAATTAAGCAAAGCACACTGAGCACAGTCCTCCCAGTATCAGCTGGCAATACAGCTGAAAGAGCAGTCCATGGGTAAGTACTTACTTATTCTTGTGGAACCCAGAGAAGCAGGACTGCATCTCCAGGCTCCACAAATACAACCCGAGCAGCTTCCATTCTGGGTCCTCTCCCCCAAGAATGGACCCCATCTGACATATCTTTTTCTGGGCCTGGAGACCGACCAGGATGCCTGATATTGCTGTGCCCTAGACCATTGAAGAAAGGAGAAAACTGCATTTATATAGAGCCTTGCACAATCTCAGGGTGTCCCAAAGCATTTCACAGTCACAAAGTACTTTTCTGAAATGTAGTCACCATTGTAATGTAGGGAAATGGAGCAGCCAGTATGCGCACAGCAAGGACCCACAAATACCAATAAGATAATGACCAGATAATCTGTTTCTAGTGATGCTGGTTGAGGGGTATGTATTGGCCAAAACAGGGGAGAACTATCTTGCTCTTCTTTGAACAGTGCCATGGGATATTTCACATTCACCTGGGAAGACAGGGCCTGTTTAACATTTCATCCAAAAGACCTCAATCTCTCTGAACATTTTCCCGACCCTGTTTATATTTAACTTAGCCATGCCTTCCACAATAAAATCTAAATCTATATATGACCAGATTTCTGCACATAAAATGTTAGGTCTTTTTTGTTAAACAATTTTTCCCAGGGCGGAAAGGGCTATCACCAGGGGGCATAATTTTAAGGTGATTGGAGGAAGGTTTCGGGGAGATGTCAGAGGTAGGTTCTTTACACAGAGAGTGGTGGGTGCGTGGAATGCGCTGCCAGCGGTGGTGGTAGAAGCAGATACATTAGGGACATTTCAGCGACTCTTGGATAGGTACATGGATGATAGTAGAATGAAGGGTAGGTAGTTACTTAGATCTTAGAGTAGGTTAAAGGTTCGGCACAACATCGTGGGCCGAAGGGCCTGTACTGTGCTGTACTGTTCTATGTTCTATGTTCACTCTCACCCCCACTCCATATAGCTCAAATCTGCATTTTGATGGATACTGAGAAATGTATTAATTAAACCATTTATTAGTGACAGTTATTGTCTGCAGCAATCAGTACCCTAGTGATGCAGTTTATAGATTAAAGGTCATCTCTGTATTTTGTAAATTCTTGCATTGGTGAAATGCATTTGTTAGTAATTCTACCTAACTAATTTCTAACATGAAACACACTGGAAAATTATTTGACGCTTGTTATTATGGGTGAGCAAGTATAT